>NC_080174.1:29405806-29777827 GCF_950295315.1 Erinaceus europaeus | reverse complement strand
ATCACACTCATACTCATAAGCAGAAGTTGAGAAAGAAGAACAGAAAGGGAAACTCAAAAGCAGTATCTGACTGAGTTTGGAGTAGGACACCAAAGTAAAAATCTCTGGGTGGAGGGTGAGATGTTCAGCTTCATGGGCGGGGCTGGAGGGAGGGAGAATATAGTCTTTTGGTGGTGGGAATGGTTTTTTATGTAAACTATTAATTTGTAGTCATGTAAATCACTATTTAATTAATATGAGAGGGGAAAATTGATTGAATGTTTCAAACTTTTAATACACATACTATAGGCTAAGTCTTTTATATGTGACTTTCTTAAAAGCTTAGACCAGGGAGAACAGAAGCAACTGGTGGCATTACTCTATAAGACACAGTTATATATAAATAATGTCAAAGGACATAAATTATGATGATGTTGTGTATGATAAAGCAAATCCTAATAATGAGATTTTCAAAGTTAACCCAATTGCCAAATAAAATGATTACAGCAATAACTATCTATTGTCTTCTTAAACCCTAAGACAGCAGGAACTTCCTGAATCCTCTATAGAGCCTATATTTCCCCCAGTCCTGGAACTTATATGGTGCGGCTCATTTTCCCGCATGCTTCTCTCAATTCATACCAAATGTTATTGCATCTGCTGATCCCAACCTATTCAACGCAACAAGTACCACCTCGGCATGCTTCACTTCAGACTGTGTCCAGAGACATCATGCATGGAATGTCAGCCCTTCAGCCACATTAATCAGGTGAAACCTTTCCTTTCATTGGATTCTCTAATTCCATTTTGGGTGCTCCACTTCCTAACAATGCCCCAAAATCTAGATAAAGACCAGGTAGGACTACTAGAGATAGGACGTATGTTCACAGTTATCCATAAATTAGGACAAAATATATACCTGAACTCAGAAGAGCACAATACTCTGCAGTGAGTCAATATATTGCATAGCAAATCTGTGAGGTTACTCAGGATAACATGATGAGCAGAAAAGGGAAGAGAGGACATCCAACTCAGTTTAGAGTTGGTAGGGAGACAGACCTACTATAGTGATCACATACTACACATAAACATACAGAATTTGTAGTTGGTATAACATAAATATACATGGATCATAAGAATGTGGTGATTTATGGACCGACCAGTCAACGCCCATGTTCAGTGGGGAAGCAATTACAGAAGCCAGACCTTCTACCTTCTGTAACCCTCAATGACCCTGGGTCCATGCTCCCAGAGGGATAGAGAATGGGAAAGCTATCAGGGGAGGGGGTGAGATATGGAGATTGGGTGGTGGGAATTGTGTGGAGTTGTACCCCTCCTACCCTATGGTTTTGTTAATTAATCCTTTCTTAAATAAAAAAAAATTAAAAGAAAAAAAAAGAATGTGGTGATTTAAATTATTCACAAAAAATGAACAAATAGGGCTGTAAAAGATAGCACAATGGTTATGCAAAATATTTTCATGTCTCAGGTTCATAGGTCGCAGGTACAATCCCCAGCATCACCATAAGTCAGAGCTAAACATTGTTATGGCTTCTCTCTCTCTCTCTGTATTTTTCTATCTGTACCTATAGTTAAAATAAAATAAATAATTAAATAAATAACTTTTAAAGTGAGTAATTTCTCATTTCCTTCTCTAGCTTCAACATAAAACTTGTTTGTAATTTTGGTTTCTCCAATTTCATCCTCCATATCTTACACAATCACGGCTTCATAATAATGCAATATGTTTTTCTTAATTATTATCTTTATTACATTTATTTATTTATTTATTAGATATATACAGCCAGAAATCAAAAGTGAATGGGAGACAGAGAGGGAAAGAGAAAGAGAGACATCTTCAGCACTGCTTCACCACTTGCAAGGTTTTCCCCTTCTAAGTGGGGACCGAGGGCTCAAACCTGGGTCCTTGTACTTTATGACATGTATCCTCTGCCAGGTGTACAACCACCTGGCTCCTAATATTATTTTAATGTATTTTATGTATATATTTATTGGATAGAGGTAGAAATCAAAAACGGTATGTGAAAATAGAGAGGGAGAGTGAAAGACTGCTTGAACCCAGGTCCCTGTACATGGTGACATGTGCACTTAGGTGCACCACCACCTGGCTCCTCTATGTCATCTGTTTTTAATTTTTCTATCATCATATATTAAAAATTATACTTACTTTAGTTTAATCAAAAGAATCCTATGAAAAGTATGTAGGTAGGGCCAAATCTTGTGTGACACTCTCATCTTCACTGGTTGTTTTCCCTGTCATGTTTCTGCCTTTCATACTTTCTGATCTGAGCGCCTGTGTTAACTGTGTTCTTACATCAACTCAGTTTCCTCTCATACAATATAGAATTTCACATGTTCTCAGTGATTAATGATACAGAGGTTAATGGGGCTATACCTAGAATAATTCCCTCTCTCTATTATCATCTCTATCAGGAACAACAAAATAGACCCTGTTGTGGGCCCCCATAGGACCTTGCCCTCAACTTTAATCAGCAATGGTAGAGAATGTTCCATCCTCTGAAGGGAGGCTGGACAACATATTCTATGCTAAACCTGAGGAAGATGGGTCCTGATATTGGGCCAGCTTGGAATGTTCCTACTGATAACACATCATAATGGTCATATGCCCTGAGCTTCAAATTGGAAAAACAAGTAAAAAAATATAGAAGAGGCTGATTAACATTCCTGAAAGTTATATAAACAGAGGGGTGAGTCCCAAGTAGAAATGGAGGCAATATATGGGTTTCGGTCTTGATTTTTCTAGAATTTTTTAAGTTGCTTCAAATGACTCATTTGCTGCACCACTAGCTCTTTCTTATTTGATGTATTATTGGGCTTATAATTTAGTTGTGTTGATGGATCTGATAATTGTTCTCACTCACAGAATTATTTATTGTCTAACATTAGAGGTTAGTGTTTGCAACATCAGAACTACTCATATGAACACAGTCAGGGTAAACATATTTGAACAAAATCCTAATAAATCAAACTAGAGAATATATACCTTATATTGAATCCAAGGAGAGGTCAAATATTTCATCTCAAGCTACTATTCAGTGTTTAGTTTATGTTAGTTTAAAACCAGTCATCCTGTTATCCCCTCAGGATCACATGTTGTTAAGTTTATTTTTTGTTACCATGTCTTATCTTTGCAGTTGTATTTTTATCCTTTGGCTTCAGTGGTGCCCTTCATCAAGATGTGTGAAAACATAAATACTCCCCAATTGGGAACACACAGTACTACATCCTTCTTGGTAGAGTGTTCAGTAAAAATAGTTTCTCTTGATAAACATGAATAAAAGTATAAAAACCTAACAGCTGGTGGTCCCTTTAAAAAGTTGAACAAAACAAATTGTCTGCACTTGAAGGTCAGCCTCAGTTGAAGTCCAAGGACCCATAGAGGGGAAATACCAACTTAAGGCAAGTAATACAAGTAATGACAAGTAATACAACTAACTTATAGTTTTCATAAATCAACTTGTAGCTTTTAAAATACAAGCAAAATTATCTTGTTTTGACCCCGATAATAAGAAGTTTTATCTGATGGCTGTAGGCAGGGCAGAAGTCAAGAGAGATTTCTTACAGAAATGAAGGAATATAATCCTAGTCAGGTATCATAAGAACTGGACCTAGATATAAGAAGCATCTGTGATCACAGGAATAGAAACCATACTGGGATCCATAGTTAATATCCACATCTTTAGTATTTGTTTATTTGTTATCACCAATCACTCTTTTGTTTCTGCTTATCTGTGTCATCTCTTTCATATGTCCAATTACATGGACCACCAGAACTTTTCAAAACTCTTATTTCCTGTACCTACCGCTAAATTTCTCATCCTTCTTTTCATTTTCTGTATTGAAATGCCCCAAAGAAAGATTCAAGTTAATCTGGTTCTTTTTTTTTTGTCAGAAACATGTAATGGGTTGTTTGTCTATTCATAAACTGACTGACTTTGAATCAACTTCTATACTTAGTTTAGTGGGTTATGATAAGAGGAGGCATCATATGTGTCACATAATTCAAACATATACACACACAGTGGGGTATGGGCAAAAGCCAATCCCCATAGAATAATGGAATTTGTACCATTGTGGCTAATGTGAAACATTGTGGATATGAAATGAGCACTACTTATCTGACTTTTGAAATTAAAAAGAGAACAAAGTTCTCAAAGTATTACTAGTACAGTGCACACATGAAAAATGAGTTTGAGTTTGAACTGGGTGAATCCACTTATGTGTTTTTAGAAATAAACTTACAATATTTGCGTAGTACAGACTGCAAAAGTATTTTCCTTCCATTATGACATTTTTTCTTTCTTCCTTTCTTCTCTTTTTCATCTTTCTTTCCTTTCCTCTTTCTCCTTTTTCTTTCTTTCTTTTTTTTTTTTTTTTTTGTCTCCAGGGTTATTGCTGGGGCTCGGTGCTTGCACTATGAATCCACTGCTCCTGGAGGCCTTTTTTTCTCCCCTTTTGTTGCCCTTGTTGTTTATCGTTGTTACTGTTACTGTTGTTATTATTATCGTTGTTATTGGATAGGACAGAAAGAAATAGAGAGAGGAGGGGAAGACAGAGAGAGGGAGAGAAAGACAGACACCTGCTCACCTGTTTCACTGCTTGTGAAACAAACCTCCTGCAGATGGGGGAGCCAAGGGCTCAAACCTGGATCCTTATGCCAGTCCTTGCTCTTTTCACCATGTGCGCTTAACCCACTGCACTACCACCGGGCTCCCTTTCTTCTTTTCTTTATTTCTCTCTTTTCCTTCTCTTACCTTCTCTTTCTTGCTTTCTTTTTCTTCTTTCTCTCTTTGCCTTTATTTCCTCTTTCACAATAATTTTCTTCCTTTCTACTTCTCCTTCTCCTTCTCCTTCTCCTTCCTCTTTCTCCTCATCCTCCTCTTCCTCCTCCTTCTCCTCCTCCTCCTCCTCCTCCTCTTCTTATTTTGTCTGAGCCTTTTTATAACCAGAGCACTGTTCAGCTCTGACTTATGGTGGTGTGGGGAATTGAACCTGGGACTTTGGAGCTTCAGGCATAAGACTCTGTTTGAATAACCATTATGCTATCTACCCTCACAAAATTTTTCTTAATTTCATTTACTTTTTTTCTATCTTGCTTTACTATAACAATATATAGTACATATAACATAAAAGATATGTGCTAATTGACAATGTTACCAGTAAAATTTCTGCTCAACAAGTTCAGTTTTTTATTTTTTTATTTATTTATTTATTTTTTTTTAATTTTTTTGTTTATTCCCTTTTGTTACCCTTGTTATGGTTATTATTGTTGTTATTTATGTCGTCGTTGGGTAGGACAGAGAGAAATGGAGAGAGGAGGGGAAGACAGAGGGGAGAGAAAGACAGACACCTGCAGACCGGCTTCACCGCCTGTGAAGCGACTCTCCTGCAGGGGGGGAGCCCGGGGGCTCGAACCCGGATCCTTATGCGGGTCCTTGCGCTTCCCGCCACGTGCGCTTAGCCGGCTGCACTACCGCCCGACTCCCCAACAAGTTCAGTTTTAAAGTAGTCAAGTAGTCAAAATTTATCCATAGATTTTTTTACTACCTAAGGGCAATGATCTTAAGTCCCATATTGTTCAATGGATAGCTATATAATAAATATATTTTTTTCTGGAAAAAAGATGAAGTTACACACAAGAGTCAATAAAAAGAAGTCTGGACTGAAGAGAAGAGGTTCTGAGGAAATAACTAAGGGAAGTGGATGAATATTAGGTAGGGAATCAAGATTGTTAGGGAGTTTGGGTTGGGAGAGGGAGAGTGTGAATCTTCTAGTAAGTAGTAAGCACTAAATGACCTAGAAAGAAAGAATGCCTAATGGTGTTGCTTGCTAGTGTTGTGACTTCTTCTTCTTCTAGCGTTTGCCAGTGTTGTGATTAGTCACATACAGTCGTTATGACCAGTGCTACTGCCTGCTTAAATTCAAATTAAAATCTGACTATCCTGTGAATCAACATTTCTTCAATAAAGTGAAAAAAAAACATATAATTGAAGAAATGGTGCAAGCACTTAGCAAAGTATTTTAGTCTGCCTCAGTAAAGTTCAAGGTGCACACAGTGAGGGACAGTAATATCACCTCTCTGTATATCTTAGATTGATTTGCACAAGGATGCATGTTTTTCAAGAATATATTGTAGTATTGCTCTAAAATGTGAAAAACTAAATACAGTCTCAGTCTAAATGTTCAACATGGTTAAGATAAAATAGACTGATATATGATGAATGGGTAAAGTGCTGGTACAACCGCACAGTGAATTCGAATAACATACTGGAAATGTGTAAGAATCACTGATGTGCAACTTGCATGACTTTTATAAACATATTATTAGTAAAAAGAGGCAGAGACAATAGAATAAATATGCATAGCTTCATTTTTAAATGTTTCAAATTTGGCTAAAAATATTATGCTTAGGGATATACACCAAGGGGAAAAATAAATTTTATCTTAAAATTAAATTTTCTTCTTGTACAAAAGAACATAGTAAAATAATACACAGATAGACAGCAGAAGGTCTGAGGATAACTTACTTTATTTGCCTTTATTTCTAATACTTCCAAATAATGAGTCCAAAAGAAAATAATAAATTGTTTTAAAATGTTGAAAAATTTTATTAGATGTTGGGAAGTTTCTTTATAAGAAATGTCATGATTTTTTTTTTTTTACCAGAAGAAATGATACATGGTAGGTAATATATAAAAAGAGTAAAACTAAATTTTATTTTAATTATGTGAAGTAAGAAATTGATTTCTAGGTGTATAAGATTTTCCTCACAACAAATAATAATAATAAAATGTGCACATCATGTCTGAGATTCAAGAAAACACAAACACTGCATCCTAGAATTAATCTCCCTATCCTAAACAGGATAATAGCCATTTTCTGTAAGATGATTAACTACCTGGTCAAACAATATATCTGAATTTGAAAATACTGATACATATTCCAATAAAAGCTAGATGTTTTCTGCTGTGAAGGGAGATTAAGAATAAACTTGACAACTTTTGTAACTTTAGGTCTTTTCCTTAAACACCTAATTAAGTTGTTTCTTATAATTTAGTGGACAAAATTTCTAAGCAAAAATTATTTTTATAGTCTCTGTAGCTGTGTCATCTTTTTATATTTATAATAGTTATAAAATTAGTGAGTTGGCTGTACTGAGACAGAAAAAATGTAAGATTCTCATTATGCTATTTTTTGCCTCACATGAGGCTTAAAGAGTGTCCTATAATAATTGTTTAGAATTATCTAAGGGTCTCTCACATAATGAAAGGTAGTACTATGTTTTACTCTAGACACTCTCTTCAAGGATGATACATGTTAACTAAACATATTGCACTGACTGACCATCATGTTACAGTATATGCAAATACTGAATCATCAAGGGCATGCCTGAAACTAGTGTAATACTCAGTATAAATGACTTTTCTCTTTCTCTTTCTCCTTCTCTCTCCCCTTCTCTCTCTCCTCCCTCTTCTTCTTCTTCTTCTTCTTCTTCTTCTTCTTCTTCTTCTTCTTCTTCTTCTTCTTCTTCTTCTTCTTCTCCTTCTTCTCCTTCTTCTCCTCCTCTTCCTCCTCCTCCTCCTTCTCCTCCTCCTCCTCCTTCTCCTCCTCCTCCTCCCTCTCCCCTTACCTCTTTCTCTTTCCAAATAGAGAGCTACTTTGGAAAATAAAGATAATGCTTTCTTCCAGACCAGAGGGCAGATTTCTTTACTGATCAGCATAAAGCAGACAATAATTCCCTTCAGTACAAAAGACAGACTAGTAGAACAGGGTTATTTAAGCTTCATTGTGTCAAATTTTGATAAAATTTACTATATGGTCAGCATATTATCCCTGTGAAACTTTAGTAGAAGGGAAATCAATAGACCTGCACAGGGTGGCAAAGAAAGGTTTTTTTGTGTCTCTGAACCAGTTTTCCTGACTTCTATAGACAGGTATGAATTTGTATCAGATTAATCTGTTAACTTGCAAATAGGGTAACTCTAACAGACCTAACTCAGCTTAATATTTTTATCAATGACAATATATAAGTAGTTCAAATGTATTTTCAAAATAAAGTTCTATACAATTCTAAAAGTTTTGGTGTTTGTGAGAAATTAGGTTTAAGCTGAGAAATTGCTTTAAAATTTCAAACATAATGGCAATTTCTTATAACTTCTAGGTAAAAACTCAATCTTCCTGCTTTGTATTTCCTTGACCAGATCCATTCAGAAAGTAAAATTTAGTGTTAAAATGGAAATTATCTTGATGAAGGGGGGGAGTTTATAACATAATTAATGAGGCAAGAATGTAGTGAATGGAGATATAGCCCACTGATTATAGAGATCCACTTGTAGTAAAAAGAAATAGAAGACCAGGTGGTGATACACCTGGTTAATACGTGCCAGGACTAGAGATACAGCCCAGGTTCCCTTTATTTCTACCTCTCTATGCTACCCTATCAATTTCTATCATTTGAAATATAAGAAAATAGAAAGAAAATATATTAGTGATGTAATAATGATCATCTAGATCTTGGGATAAGAGGGGTACAATTCCATACAATTAACACCATCAGAGTTCAGTATCCCATACCCTACATTGGAAGCTTCCCTATTCTTTATCCTTCTGGGAATATAGACCAAAGATCTTTATGGAGTGCAGAAGGTGGGATTTCTGGCTTCTATAATTGCTTCTCCACTGGACATAAGCTTTGACAGGTTGATCCATACCATAAACCTATTTCTGTCTCTCCCTAGTGGGGCATGGCTCTGGGGAGGTGGGGTTTCAGGACACATTGTTAAGATTGTCTGCCCAAGGAAGTCAGTTTGGAGTCATGGTAGCATCTGCAAATTGGTGGCTGAAAAGCAGAACAAAGTGTTTAATAACTTAAAGGTAAGAATACAGCAGATGAGATTTGGAGTCTCCATTCTGAGACAAGCTAAAAGTCTATTTTAGACATATTCAAAGGGGCCCATGACTTTACTAATTTTTGCCTGAGCCAGACAGCTAACATGAAGGTGGGCTAAAAGTATTATTTGGGAAGATGGTGTCAGTTAAGAATAGGACTAGAGGAGGGTTCCCGGAAGATGGCGGACTGAGAAGCTGCTAGTGGCTTGAGCTCTGACCACATCTTCTGGAAACAGTAGGATTTTCTGCCTTTAGTAGGCCAGTCAATAAGAGGTCCTAGCGGTAACACCAAGGAGATGACTATAACTTAATTTGGGTTAAAAATTAGACTAGAAAAAAAGGGAAAAAATTCTTTCTTTTAAATTATTAAGCACACCTCCTGCCACGTCCCCCCCCCCATAACCAGTCCCTGGGGACCAGCTCCCCTGCTGAGCCTCTTTATTTCTTTACCAAGATTCTGTCCCACCAGGGAGTATCATTCATTCTAAGTCTATACCCTTCTGAAACCTTTGGCCTTTTTTCTTTCTAAGTAGCCAACCCCCCCACCTCACCCAACATAGCTAATTAAATAATTAAAAATGAATAAATAAATAAAAACTCTTTCCTTTCACTGCTCTTTTATGACTGTTCTTTTTCTTATCTTTTTCTTTTTTCTCTCTTTCTATTTTTTCTTTTTCTCATTCTTGTCATCCTTTCTTCCTTAATCCTACAGCTTCCAAAGCCACAGGCCCCACCCCACACCACCAAACAGTGTGCTTTTTTGAATTCACTGATACACATTGGGGAATTATTTTGGGGAAGAATTCTGACTCTGAGTTGGACTCTCACTGCAAGTATCTCTGCTCAACTTCCCTTCCTCCTTTAGCTACCCCTAGAATATACAGTGGATAGTAGATTTGCATAACTGTCTATTTCAGCTATCCTTGTCTAGTCCTGAAGCTTTTTGTTTTTTTTTTCCTCTTTCTTAACAATCAGCTGCCTCTGATCATGAGATTTGAGGTAATCTGGGACAGGGTTCTTTTTTTTACCCTGCTCTATTTTATTGTTAATATTATATGAAGGCATATATCTCCCCCCCCCCACTTAGGTTGATCAGAATTAACTCTTAGGGTATCTTTCATTGCTAGAGTAGTGGGCATCTTATCTATTGTGGGAGGAACTTGTCTCGTTACTCCTATCTCCTCTACAGACTCTCCCCTCCCTCCTCATCCTAGCTAATTAAAAATAAATTAAATTAAATTAAAAATAAAGTAATCGAAAAAAACTTTCCTTTCACTGCTCTTTAATTACAGCTCTTTTTCTTATATTTTATCTTTTTCTTGTCTCTTTCTTCATTTTTTTATCTTGTCATACACTTCTTCCTTCCTTCTTCTTTGCCTTTCTGAATTTGTGAATGTTTTTGGAATAATAATAATAATAATAATTTTGGAAGAAATCTGACTCAGAGTGGACTCTCTATGTGTGTATCTCTGCTCTACTTCCTTTTCCCCTCTTGTTACCCCTAGAATATACAGTGGATAGTAGATTCGCGTAACTGTCTATTCTTGCTATCCCGTCTTTCTTATCTGTTTCTTCCTCACTGGGATTTTGTTACTATTTTTTCATGGACTAGAGAAATTATTTGGCTAACTGGTAGTGATTAAACGGCTTCAATACTTGCTTCAGTTGCTACTGTAATTCCTGAGGTTGGTGAGTGCAATTGTCATAAAGGTATTTAGTACAGTGTTGCTTGTACTCAAGACACAACAACTGAGGAACAAAAGAGCATAAAAAAAGAAACACATAAATAAAAAAATGGGTAGATCAAAAACAAATAAAACTGCTATTAAGATGAATGAAGACAAGAGCCCAGAAGAAACTACAAATCAGCAAGATGTAACCATAGATAAGAAGAGTATGCAAGCAATAATAAACTTATTAATCACAGAAATGAAAACAACATTGGAGGAAAGGAATGGCAGTATTAGGGAAACAACACTTGAGACCCCCAAGGAAAATACTGATTATCTTGAGGCAATTAGAGAACTGAAAGCTGAAATAGCTGTAATGGAGAAAGAAGCAGAGGCAAGGGAAAGCAGACTAACAGAAGCAGAAAACAGAATTAGTCAGACAGAGGATGAAATACAGAAAACTAAGAAGGAAGTGAAAGAGCTTAAAAAGAGATTGAGAGACACTGAAAACAACAAAAGAGACATATGGGATGATCTTAAAAGAAGTAACATTTGCATAATTGACCTGACAGAGGAAGAAAGAGAGAAAGGGGAAGCAAACATTCTAGAGGAAATAATAGAAGAAAACTTCCCAAACCTGAGTAACAGAAAGGACATCAAGATTCAAGAGGCCCAGAGAGTACCAAACAGAATCAACCCAGACCTAAAGACACCAAGACACGTCATAGTCACAATGAGAAGAAGTAAGGATGAAGAAAGGATCCTAAAGGCTGCAAGAGAGAAAAAAAAAGTCACATACAAGGGAAAACCTATAAGATTATCTGCAGACTTCTCCGCTCAAACTCTAAAAGCCAGAAGAGAATGGCAAGATATCTATCAAGCCATGAATGAAAAAGGGTTTCAACCAAGGATAATATATCCTGCTAGACTTTCATTCAAACTAGATGGAGGGATCAAAACCTTCTTAGACAAACAACAGTTAAAGGAGGCAAACATCAACAAACCAGCCCTGAAAGAGGTACTAAAAGACCTCTTATAAACAAGAACATCACTATAATACTGGTAATATATCAGAGCAAACAAAAAAAATTTTTTTAACAATGGCATTAAAATACATTAAATCCATAATATCAATAAATGTCAATGGCTTAAACTCACCCATCAAAAGGCACAGAGTTGGGGGATGGATCAGAAAACATAATCCAACCATATGCTGCTTTCAAGAATCCCATCTGTCACAACAAGATAAACACAGACTTAAAGTGAAAGGATTGAAAACTATCATACAGGCTAACGGACCACAAAAAAAGGCAGGAACAGCCATTCTCATCTCAGACACGATAGATTTTAAATTAAATAAAGTAATATAAGATAGGCAAGGACATTACATAATGATTAGAAGATCAATCAGCCAAGAAGACTTAACAATTATTAACATCTATGCACCCAATGAGGGACTATCTAAAAGATAGTCTGACTGTCTAAAAGACAGTCTGAAAGAATTTCAAAAATACATCAATAGTAATACATTAATAGTGGGAGACTTCAATACCCCACTCTGAAACTTAGACAGATCAACAAAGCAGAGAACCAACAAGGATACAAGAGAATTGAATGAAGAGATTGACAGACTAGACCTCTTGGACATTTTCAGATTCCTTCACCCCAAAACACTAGAATACACCTTCTTTTCAAATCCACATAACACATACTCAAGGATAGACCACATGTTGGGCCATAAAGACAGCATCAATAAATTCAAGAACATTGAAATCATCCCAAGTATCTTCTCAGACCACAGTGGAGTAAAACTAACATTTAACAACAAACAGACAATTATTAAGACTCACAGAATTTGGAAACTAAACAACATACTCCTTAAGAACCACTGGGTCAGAGATTCACTCAAGCAGGAAACTCAAATGTTCCTGGAAACTAATGAAAATGAAGACACAACCTATCAAAATATTTGGGACACAGCTAAAGCAGTATTGAGAGGGAAACTTATAGCCATACAATCACATATTAAACACCAAGAAGAAGCTCAAATGAATGACCGTACTGCACACCTCAAGGACTTAGAAGAAGAGGAATAAAGGAACCCTAAAGCATCCAGAAATCACTAAAGTTAGAGCAGAAATAAACAACATTGAAAATAAAAGAACCATACAAAAGATCAATGAAGCAAATTGGTTCTTTGAAAGATTAAACAAAATTGACAAACCCCTAGCCAGACTCATCACACAAAAAAGAGAGAAGATTCAAATTAATAGAATTGTAAATGATGGAGGAGATATCACAACTGACACCACAGAAATCCAGAGAATCCTGTGAAACTTCTATAAAGAACTATATGCCACCAAGCTACAGAATGTGGAAGATATGTAACAATTCCTAGAAGCATATGCCCTTCCAAAACTGAACCAAGAAGAACTACAAAATCTAAATGCACCAATCACAGACAAAGAAATTGAAACTGTTATTAAGAACCTCCTCAACAACAAAAGTCCTGGACTAGATGGCTTTACAAATGACTTTTACAAAAACTTCAGGAAACAGTTAGTACCCGTACTTCTTAAGCTTTTCCATAAGATTGAAGATACAGGAATACTCCCTTCCACCTTCTATGAAGCCAACATCACCCTGATACCAAAATCTGATAGGGACAGAACAAAAAAGGAAAACTACAGACCAATATCGCTGATGAACATAGATGCCAAAATAAACAGCAACATATCAAAAAGATTGTTCATCACGACCAAGTGGGATTTGTCCCAGGAATGCAAGCCTGGTTCAACATCCGTAAGGCAATCAATGTCATTCAGCACATCAATAAAAGCAAAGCTAAAAACCACATGATTATCTCAATAGATACAGAGAAAGCCTTTGACAAAATCCAACACCCGTTCATGCTCAAAACTCTACAAAAAATGGGAATAGAAACTGATACCAAGAAATGGAAAGATATCCCATGCTCATGGATTGGAAGAATAAATATCATCAAAATGAATATTCTCCCCACAGCCATATACAAATTTAATGCAATACTCATCAAAGTTCCACCAAGCTTCATTAAGAGAATAGAACAAACACTACAGTCATTTATCCGGAACCTGAAAACACCTAGAATTGCCATAACCATCTTAAGGAAAAGAAACAGAAATGGAGGCATCACACTCCCAGACCTTAAACTATATTACAAAGCCATCATCATCAAAACAGCATGGTACTGGAACAAAAATAGGCACACAGACCAGTGGAACAGAATTGAAAGCACAGAAGTAAATGCCAACACCTATGGGCATCTAATCTTTGATAAGGGGGCCCAAAGGATTAAATGGAAAAAGGAGGCTCTATTCAATAAATGGTGCTGGGAAAACTGGGTTGAAACATGCAGAAGAATGAAATTGAACCACTTTATCTCACCAGAAACAAAAATCAAATCCAGATGGATCAAAGACCTAGATGTCAGACCAGAAACAATCAAATACTTAGAGGGAAACATTGGTAAAACACTTTCCCACCTACACCTCAAGGACATCTTTGATGAATCAAACCCAATTGCAAGGAAGACTAAAACAGAAACAAACCAATGGGACTACATCAAATTGAAAAGCTTCTGTACATCCAAAGAAACTATTAAACAAACAGAGAGACCCCTCACAGAATGGGAGAAGATCTTCACATGCCAGACATCAGACAAGAAACTAATCACCAAAATATATAAAGAGCTCAGAAAACTTAGCACCAAAAAAGCAAATGACCCCATCCAAAAATGGGCAGAGAATATGAACAAAACATTCACCTCAGAGGAGATCCAAAGGCTAACAAACATATGAAAAACTGCTCTAGGTCATTGATTGTCAGAGAAATGCAAATTAAGACAACACTAAGATACCACCTCCCTCCTGTAAGAATGGCATATATCAAAAAGGACAGCAGCAACAAATGCTGGAGAGGATGTGGGGACAGAGGAACCCTTTTACATTTTGAGGGAATGTAAATTGGTCCAGCATCTGTGGAGTGCAGTCTGGAAAACTTTCAGAAGGCTAGACATGGACCTTCCATATGATTTAGTAACTCCTCTCCTGGGGTTATACCCCAAGGACTCCATAACACCCAACTAAAAAGAGATGTGTACTCCTATGTTCATAGCAGCACAATTCATAATAGCTAAAACCTGGAAGCAACCCAGGTGCCCAACAACAGATGAGTGGCTGAGAAAGCTGTGGTATATATACACAGTGGAATACTATGCAGTTATCAAGAACAATGAACCCACCTTCTCTGACCCATCTAGGACAGAGCTAGAAGGAATTATGCTAAGTGAACTAAGTCAGAAAGATAAAGATTAGTATGGGATGATCCCATTCATCAAAAGAAGTTGACTAAGAAGATCTGAAAGGGAAACTAAAAGCAGAACCGGATCAAATTGTAAGTAGGGCACCAAATTAAAAACCCAGTGGTGAGGGTAGACATGCAGCTTCCTGGGCCATTGGGGGTGGGAGTGGGTGGCAGGGATGGGTCACAGTCCTTTGGTGGTGGGAATGATGTTTATATACACTCCTTGCAAAATGTAGACATATAAATCAGTAGTTAATTAATATGAGAGGGGGAAAATCAATTATATGTCTCAAAGTTTCTCAAAAGACAAACTGAATCTTTTTAATATATAGGCTATGTATTTGATATGCAGACTCTGTCAAAAGCCTAGACCAAGCAGATTAGAAGCATCCAATAGCACAGCTATATACAAGATACTGGATACTGTACAGTAAACCATAACAAAAGGACTTTTCAAAGTTAACCCAATTAACAAATAATGTGATGATAACAATAACTATCAATTGTCTTTTTGAACCCTAAGACAGCAGGAACCTCACATCTCCACTATAGAGCCCCTAATTCCCCCAATCCTAGAACCCTTGGATAGGGCCCTCTTTCCCATATGCATCTCCCAATCCAAACCAAATAATATTGCATCCACCGATCACAACCTAACCAATGCAACGATTGCTACCTCAACATGCTTCACTTCAGACTGTGTCCAGAGACTTCACGTGTGGAATGACAACCCTTCAGCTTTATTACTCAGGCGAGACCTTTCCTTTTATAGTACACTCTAATTTCATCTCAGGTAGTTCACTTTCTAACAAAGTCCCATAACCTAGATATACAGCAGTTTCTGTGAGAGAGAGCTTATGTTTACACGTACCCATAAACTACTGCAAAATATATACCTGAAAGCAGAAGTACACTAGAGTTTGCAGTGAGTACCTCCCTAACACTTCCTCTCCACTATTCCAAGCTTGGGATCCATGATTGCTCAACAATTTGTTTGGCTTCGTATGTTAACTCTCTTTTCAATCACCAGGTTCCAGATGCCATCAGGATGCTGGCCAGGCTTCCCTGGATTGAAGACCCCACCAATGTGTCCTGTAGCTCAGCTTCCCCAGAGACACACCGTACTAGGGAAAGAGAGAGGCAGACTGGGAGTATGGACTGACCAGTCAACGTCCATGTTCAGCAGGGAAGCAATTACAGAAGCCAGACCTTTTACCTTCTGCAAGCCTCAACGACCCTGGGTCCATACTCCCAGAGGGCTAGAGAATGGGAAAGCTCTCAGGGGATGGGGTGGGATATGGAGATTGGGTGGTGGGAATTGTGTGGAGTGTACCCCTCCTACCTTACGTTTTTGTTCATTAATCCTTTCTTAAATAAAAAAATTTTAAAAAATAAATAAATAATAAAAATAAATATAGTAGTTTCTACTTTGTCATAGATAACCTCCTCATCTGCTTCCTATTTCACTTCCCTCAATCAATCTAAGTCCAATTATGTCAGATAAAATAAGGACAACAAAAGCTGCATGTGGGCAAGAGACCAGCAAACTTTAATGATGACCTTTTGGTCATTACCAGGCTACCTTTTCATTTGGGGCTCTAGTCAGAGAATCCTGGATTCCTACATAGATATGATGGGCTTACACCTCTAAGAGATCCCTCACTTCACCAAGACTGGTCATCTCCATCAGGAAAAACATCATAAAATCTCTGGTGCCTCTACAGGACTTTGCCCTCAATGTTGAACAACAATGGTGGAAACAGCTCAACTCTCCAAAGGAGCTTTTCTCATATTTAGGAGCTGCTCTCTGCTGTGATACATCTTTCTAGTTCTATTCTTTTTTTTTTCTCTTTTTATTTAAGAAAGGATTAATTTAAAAAACCATAGGGTAGGAGGGGTACAACTCCACACAATTCCCACCACCCAATCTCCATATCCCACCCCCTCCCATGATAGCTTTCCTGTTCTCTAACCCTCTGGGAGCATGGACCCAGGGTCATTGTGGGTTGCAAAAGGTAGAAGGTCTGGCTTCTGTAATTGCTTCCCCGCTGAACATGGGCGTTGACTGGTCGGTCCATACACCCAGTCTGCCTCTCTCTTTCCCTAGTAGGGTGTGTCTCTGGGAAAGCGGAGCTCCAGGACACATAGGTGGGGTCTTCAGTCCAGGGAAGCCTGGCCAGCATCCTGCTGGCATCTGGAACGTGGTGACTGAAAAGAGAGTTAACATACAAAGCCAAACAAATTGTTGAGCAATCATGGACCCAAAGCTTGGAATAGTGGAGAGGAAGTGTTAGGGGGGTACTCACTGCAAACTCTAGTATACTTCTGCTTTCAGGTATATATTTTGCAGTAGTTAATGGATACGTGTGAACATATGCTCTCTCTCACAGAAACTGGTGTATATCTAGGTTTTGATACTTTGTTAGAAAGTGAACCACCTGAGATGGAATTATAGTATACTATGAAAGGAAAGGTCTCACCCAAGTAATGAAGCTGAAGGGTTGTCATTCCACACGTGAAGTTTCTGGGCACAGTCTGAAGTGAAGCATGTTGAGGTGGCAATGGTTTGTTGGTTAGGTTGTGATGGGCAGATGCAATATTATTTGATATGGATTGAGAGAGGTATATGGGAAAGTGGGCCCTATGCAATTGTTCCAGGACTGGGGGATGTAGAGGCTCTATAGTGGAGATGTGAGGTTCCTGCTGTCTTGGGGTTCAAAAAGACAATTGATAGTTAATGTTATCATCACATTAATTGGTAATTGGGTTAACTTTGAAAAGTCCTTTTTTTAGGGTTTGCTGTATAGTACCCAGTATCTTGTATATAGGTTGCTTCTCACCTACTTGGTCTAGGCTTTTGAGAGAGTCTGCCTATCAAATTCACAGCCTATATATTAAAAAGATTCAGTCTATGTTTTAAAAATCTTTGAGACATACAATTATTTTTCCCCCTCTCATATTAATTAAATAATGATTTATATGACTACATTTTACTAGGAGTGTACGTAAACACCATTCCCACCAACAAAAGACTGTGACCCATCCCTCCCACCCACTCCCACCACCCACTGGCTCTGGAAGCTGCATGTCTACCCCTCACTACAGGGATTTTACTTTGGTGCCCTACTTACAATTTGGTCAGGTCCTGCTTTTAGTTTCCCTTTCAGATCTTCTTAGTCAACTTCTGTTGATGAGTGGGATCATCCCATACTAATCTTTATCTTTCTGACGTAGCTCACTTAACATAATTTCTTCTAGTTCTGTCGAAGATGGGTCAGAGAAGGTGGGTTCATTGTTCTTGATAGATGCATAGTATTCCATTGTGTATATATACCACAGCTTTCTCAGCCACTCATCTGTTGTTGGGCACCTGGGTTGTTTCCATGTTTTAGCTATTATGAATTGTGCTGCTATGAACATAGGAGTACACACCTCTTTTTGGTTGGGTGTTATGGAGTCCTTGGGGTATAACCCCAGGAGAGGACTTACTGGATCATATGGAAGGTCC
Organism: Erinaceus europaeus; assembly: GCF_950295315.1. Lineage (NCBI taxonomy): Eukaryota > Metazoa > Chordata > Mammalia > Eulipotyphla > Erinaceidae > Erinaceus > Erinaceus europaeus. The sequence continues at coordinate 29,759,395 of NC_080174.1, read as the reverse complement.
ATGTCTAGCCTTCTGAAAGTTTTCCAGACTGCTCTCCACAGAGGCTGTACCAATTTACATTCCCACCAGCAATGTAAAAGGGTTCCTCTGTCCCCACAACCTCTCCAGTATTTGTTGCTGCTGTCCTTTTTGAAATATGCCATTCTTACAGGAGGGAGGTGGTATCATAGTATTGTCTTAATTTGCATTTCTCTGACAATCAGCTACCTGGAGCAGTTTTTCATATGTTTGTTAGCCTTTTGGATCTCCTCTGAGGTGAATGTTTTGTTCATATCCTCTTCCCATTTTGGATGGGGTCATTTGCTTTTTTGGTGCTACGTTTGCTGAGCTCTTTATATAATATTTTGGTGATTAGTTTCTTGTCTGATGTCTGGCATGTGAAGATCTTCTCCCATTCTGTGAGGGGTCTCTTTGTTTGTTTAACAGTTTCTTTGGATGTGTTGTTCAATTTGATGTAGTCCCATTGGTTTGTTTCTGCTTTAGTCTTCCTTGCAATTGGTTTTGATTCATCAATGATGTCCTTGAGGTGTAGGTGGGAAACTGTTTTATCAATGTTTTCCTCTAAGTATTTGATTGTTTCTTGTCTGACATCCACGTCTTTGATCCATTTGGAGTTGATTTTTGTTTCTCGTGAGATAAAGTGGTTCAATTTCACTCTTCTGCATGTTACAACCCAGTTTTCCCAGCACCATTTATTGAAGAGAGCCTAATTTTTCATTTAATCCTTTGGGCCCCCTTATCAAAAATTAGATGTCTATAGTTGTGGGGATTTATTTCTGGGCTTTAAATTCTGTCCCGCTGGTCTGTGTGCCTATTTTTGTTCCAGTACCATGCTGTTCTGATGATGATGGCTTTATAATATAGGTTAAGGTCTGGGAGTGTGATGCCTCCATTTCTGTTTCTTTTCCTCAAGATGTTTTGGCAATCTAGGTGTTTTCCGGTTCCAGATAAATGATTGTAGTGTGTGTTCTATTCTCTTAATGAAGCTTGGTGGAACTTTGATGGGTATTGCATTAAATTTGTATATGGCTCTGGGGAGAATATTCATTTTGATGATATTTATTCTTCCAATCCTTGAGCATGGGATATTTTTCCATTACTTGGTATCAGTTTCTATTTCCTTGAGTAGCGACTCATAGTTTTCAGCATACAAGTCTTTCACTTCTTTGGTCAACTTTATTCCTAGGTATTTGATTGTTTTTGCTGAAACAGTAAAGGGGAGTGATTTTTCGATGTCTTCTTCAGATTTAGTGTTTGCATAAAGAAATGCCACTGATTTTTGTACATTGATTTTGTAGCCTGATACCTTGCTATATTGCCTAATAACTTCCAGTAGTTTTCTGATGGATTCTTTAGGTTTTTCTATGTATACTATCATATTATCTGCAAATAGTGAGAGCTTGACTTCCTCCCTTCCAATCTGTATTCCTTTTATTTCTTTCTCTTGCCTGATTGCTATGGCAAGAACTTCCAATACTATGTTGAAGAGTAACGGTGACAGTGGACAGCCCTGTCTAGTCCCCAATCTGAGGGGGAATGCTTTCAGCTTCTGTCCATTTAGTATGATGTTGGCTATAGGTTTGCTATATATAGACTCCACTATCTTGAGGAATTTCCCATCTATTCCCATTTTTTGTAGAGTTTTGAGCATGAACGGGTGTTGGATTTTGTCAAAGGCTTTCTCTGCATCTATTGAGATAATCATGTGGTTTTTAGCTTTGCTTTTATTGATGTGGTGAATGACATTGATTGACTTATGGATGTTGAACCAGGCTTGCATTCCTGGGACAAATCCCACTTGGTCGTGATGAACAATCCTTTTGATATTTTGCTGTATCCAGTTGGTCAAGATCTTGATTTATTTTGGCATCTATGTTCATCAGCGATATTGGTCTGTAGTTTTCCTTTTTTGTTCTGTCCCTATCAGATTTTGGTATCGGGTGATGTTGGCTTCATAGAAGGTGGAAGGGAGTATTCCTGTATCTTCAATCTTATGGAAAAGCTTAAGAAGTACGGGTACTAACTGTTTCCTGAAGTTTTTGTAAAAGTCATTTGTAAAGCCATCTAGTCCAGGACTTTTGTTGTTGAGGAGGTTCTTAATAACGGTTTCAATTTCTTTGTCTGTGATTGATGCATTTAGATTTTGTAGTTATTCTTGGTTCAGTTTTGGAAGGGCATATGCTTCTAGGAATTGTTCCATATCTTCCAGATTCTCTAGCTTGATGGCGTATAGTTCTTTATAGAAGTTTCGCAGGATTCTCTGGATTTCTGTGGTGTCAGTTGTGATATCTCCTCCATCGTTTACAATTCTATTAATTTGAATCTTCTCTCTTTTTTTTGTGGTGAGTCTGGCTAGGGGTTTGTCAGTTTTGTTTAATCTTTCAAAGAACCAATTTGCTTCATTGATCTTTTTTATGGTTCTTTTATTTTCAATGTTGTTTATTTCTGCTCTAACTTTAGTGATTTCTGGATGCTTTAGGGTTCCTTTATTCCTCTTCATCTAAGTCCTTGAGGTGTGCAGTACGGTCATTCATTTGAGCTTCTTCTTGGTGTTTAATATGTGATTGTATGGCTATAAGTTTCCCTCTCAGTACTGCTTTAGCTGTGTCCCAAATATTTTTATAGGTTGTGTCTTCATTTTCATTAGTTTCCAGGAACATTTGAGTTTCCTGCTTGAGTGAATCTCTGACCCAGTGGTTCTTAAGGAGTATGTTGTTTAGTTTCCAAATTCTGTGAGTCTTAATAATTGTCTGTTTGTTGTTAAATGTTAGTTTTACTCCACTGTGGTCTGAGAAGATACTTGGGATGATTTCAGTGTTCTTGAATTTATTGATGCCAAACAATTTCTCCAGTCCGTGAAAAAATAGTTACCAAATCCCAGTGAAGAAAGAGAAAAGAAATAGAGGATAGCAAGAATAGACAGTTATGCAAATCTACTATCCACTGTATATTCTAGGGGTAACAAGAGGGGAAAGGGAACTAGAGCAGAGATACACACATAGAGCGTCCACTCTGAGTCATATTTCTTCCCCAAAGTAATTCAGAAATTCAGAAAGGCAAAGAAGAAGGAAGAAGTGTATGACAAGATTAAAAAAAAAGAGAGAGAGAGAGAGAGACAAGAGAGAGAAAAGGGAGAAGATAAGAAAAAGAGTTGTAATTAAAGAGCAGTGCAAGGAACTTCCCAAATGTGTATCAGTGAATTCAAAAAAGCATCCTGTTTGGTGGTGTGGGGTATCCTGCTAGGAGCTGGTCCCCTGGGACTGCTTATGGGGGGGGAGGAGGTATGCTTGAAAATTAAAAGGAAGAAAAAAGAATTTTTTCCCCTACTCTAATTCTTAACCCAAATTAAGTTATAGTCACCTCGGATGGTGTCACCGCTATGGCCCCTCTTGGCTGGCCTGCTAAAGGCAGAAAATCCTACTGTTTCCAGGAGATGTGTTCAGAGCTCAGTGGCTAGCAGCTTCTCAGTCCGCCATCTTCTGGGAAACCCCCTCCCCTCCAGACTTTTTTAAAGGATTTCTCGAAAATGAAAACTAGCTCCAAGTCCTTTGATCCAATGAGAGCTGTACTTAAGAAGTCTTTGGATCTGCCCTCAGGGTCGCGGTGGTCCCTGGAGACTCCCAAGAGAAAGCCCCCAAGCTATAGTGCTCCCTCTGGGTCCTCTGCCAGCCGCCCAGCAGCGCTCTGCAACTGGCGGAGGAGCCGCCTTCCCGGGCGGAGGACAATGCCCGGCACACCCACCTTGCCTGCCGCCGCCTGGAAGTCTGGAGCTGCCTGCCCGCTAGTCCGTGCCACCTTTACTCTAATTCTTAACCCAAATTAAATTATAGTCACCTCTTTGGTGTCACCACTAGGACCCCTTATTGACTGGCCTGCTAAAGCAGAAAATCCTACCGTTTCCAGAAGATGTGATCAGAGCACACGCTGCTACAGCTTCTCAGTCTGCCATCTTCCTTGTACCAGAAACTACTTTATTAAGAACGTTATGTTGTTGTTGTTGTTGTTTTTAGATCTTTCTATTTGCTTGCTGCACTTTTTGAGTCACTACAAATTATTGTGCACTTTTACTTTAAGGTATATATTTCCCCCTAGCTTATAGATACTTGTGCACATATGCCTTATCTCATGGGCCCCGGTCTATATTTAGGTTTTGTAATTTTGTTAGGAAAAAAAAATTTACAAAGGAAAAATGGCTGCTGCGAGGAATGAAATCTTAGTGCGGTCACTGAGTCCCACCTACCCTAGTGCCAATAAAAAATTAATTAAAAGAAATAAAGAAAATATAAATCAAATAATAAAATATACATGAAAACAAGACCAACTTATATGAATCCCCTGCAGACTTTACAGGGTCTTGGCCTCTTAGTAAGTGAACCTTTATCCTTTTCCTGGATAAAGATCTTTGTCTGACTTGGAGAGTGTCAGGAGTGAAGATGAGAGAAGCAAACATATGTGTGGAAGAGCATTATTCTGTAAACACTGTGATCATCTGCTGGCCAATTGACAAGATCCATTTTGTTTTATGTACTATGTAATAAAAGATCTATGTAATAAAAGTCATGAGATGAACAGATTGAAAAAATTTCTGCTAAGGGAACTAAAATTGGGGGAAAAATTTACCAAAGCAAACTTTAAAAATAAAATTTGTATGGGTGGGGGCATTAGGAAGATGGTGGCACACCAGTTAAGCGCACATAGTATGAAGCAAAAGACCTGCATTAGGATCCTAAGCTCCCCACCTATACTGGGAATATTTCACAAGCAAAGCAGGTCTGTAGTGTCTATCTTTCTCTCTCCCTGTCTCTCTCCTCTCAATTCCTGTCTTTCCTATCAAATAAAATATAAAAAAAGAAAGAAAGAAAGAGAAAAAGACAAATGTCACCAGGAGCCATGGATCTGCAGTGTCAGCACCAAGCCCAAATGATACCCTTGGAGGGAAAAAAAAAGTTTACTTAAAAAATTTTTTTTAAATATTTATTTATTTATTTTCCCTTTCATTGCCCTTGTTGTTATTGTTGTTGTAGTTATTACTGTTGTTGTTATTGATGTCATCATTATTAGATAAGACAGAGAGCAGTGGAGAGAGGAGGGGAAGAGAGAGGGGGGAGAGAAAGATAGACACCTGCAGACCTGCTTCACCTCCTGTGCAGGTAGGGATCCGGGGGCTCGAACCGGGGTCCTTATGCCGGTCCTTGCACTTTGTGACACCTGCACTTAACCCACTGCACTACTACCCAACTCCCAATTGTTGAATTTTTAAAGGCAGTATAAATCTCTGTAACCAAATACCAACAATATGATTATATTAGAACTTCTGAAGGATTTTCCCAGAGAACTCCACAGAGGAGCCCTGGTTCATTCAGAAGAATGACTAAGGTGAATGCTTAGGAGCAAATACAAATGTATTAACAATTTAAGCCCAGTGTTAAAATTCAAGCAGTTTACTAATTTGAAACCATTAATGCTTAGATTAAAGGAATATATACTTAGAACTGAAGTCTATTCATTAAAAATCTCGAGAGATTCTATTCCTCCCTCATACTGATTAAACTGATTTATAAGACTATAAGTTAATAGAAGTGAATATTAACACAATTTCCACCACCAAAGGTCTGTGTCTCTACCCCCACCACCTTGTAGTGTAGCTGAAAATCTACCATCCCTATCCCCTCAGAGATTTTTACTTTGGTGCAATACTCTAAATTCAGTCAAATTCTGCTTTGAATTTCCCTTCTGTTCTTCTTTCTCACCTTCTGTTTATGTGTGGGATCATCCTATACTTCTTTTTCCCTTTCTGGCTAATCTCAGGATAATTCCTTCTAGATCCATCCAAGATTCATAGAAAAGTTAGGGTGCAAGCAATGAAGGGAAAGTTTATAGTATGCATTTTGCATCATCATATAAAATTAAGTACATGTTTTGTTTCATTACAGTAATTCTCATTGGAGTCTTTAACTTTGTATTTTTTAATTGGGAGATTAATGGCTTACAGTGGAAAGTAAAATACAATAGTTTATACTTGCACATTTCTACATAACAATACTACCCCCATGAGATCCTCCTCTGCCTTCATGTTCCAGGACTTGAATCCTCCCACCCCACTTCAGAGTCTCTAACCTAAATAAATGAATAATAATATAATCTGTCAAAAACATAAACTTTATGCTTTACCTGTAGCATCTCTAAGATTTAAACAGTATGCAAATAATAAAAACTGAAAATAGACTGAGAAAAAAAAACGCTTTCCTCCATCTCATCTTCACTCTACAACAAACCTCTACCAGACTTCCACCCTGACAACACCATTGGCAGAGATAAGAGGTTCTGAATAATATTTCGTGGTCCTTGTTGGACAGAAATCATGGAGCAATGAATAATCCACTTTAAATGGGTGCAGCCCTTATGGCAAACAGTATGGGGAGCCCTTAAGCAAATAAAAATAGAAGTGCCTTCTGATCCATCAATACCACTCTTAGACATGAATATATTTTGGAGGGCAGGGCAAACACAAATTTGAAGAGACATATGTACCCTCTGTTCTCATAGCTGTACTATTCACAACAGCCAAGGAATGGAAGCAACTTAAATGATCATTGATATATGACTGAAGAAAAAGTTTATGAGACATATATTCAATGGGATACTACTCTACAAGTAAAAAAGATGTTACTGTAACTTTTGAGACAAAATGGATGAAACTGAAGTTTACTAAGCTTAGTGAAATAAGTAAAGAGGTGAAATACAGATCCTGGATCTTTTAATTTGTATGTAGAACATAGATGATTAAAGCATACCTGCTTGCAGAAAGAACTGCAAACCAAACTTCTACCTGCCTCTGTCTTTGGCAGCACTGTGGTACTGAGGAGAGGTACCAGAATTTTGGTGAAGAGTAAAGTGTGAAACTCTGTCCTTGTAATTTGTAATCTTGTAAACCATTATCAATTCAAATCACTAATTAAATTAATAATTCATATTTATAAATAGATATTTATAGTATATTGAACTTTCATTTCTTTTCTCTCTTCCGTTCTTTTTTCTTTTCTTTTTTTGTTATCAGTTTTCACTGGGGCTTTATGCCTAAATGACAAATCTACCACTTCTGACTGACAGTCATTTTTGCCTTTTTCTTTTATTTTATAAGACCGAGAGAAATTGAGAGGTATGGAAGAGATAGCAAGAGAGAGACAGGAAACCTGTAGCACTGTTTCACTATTTGTGAAGCTTTCCCCTTGAAAGTGGGGACCAAGGGCTTGAACTCAAATCCTTGAACATGGTAACATGTGTACTCAACTGGCTATACCACTATTCAGCCCCTATATTGAGCTTTCTTGAACAACATATTTTTTCTCACAAATTTTAATATCAATATTCATAATCTGCTTATTTCACCTTTGAGATCTAGTGGCACCTTGGACATGTAGCCTCATAGCTGCTGCTGACTCTCCCACATCCACTGGCTCTGACCTTTCTGATATTCATGGAAAGAAGACACTGTTAGGATACACAGAGTCTTTTAGATGATATTGTTTTATAGTGAGAGTTTAAGCAATATAAAAGATGCCTAAATAATTATGTTGCCTTTTCACTGAATTACTAATTATGAGTGTCACTAATAGCTAGGTTATTGTATTCTGGAATCAAACAGACTGGTGTGCCTTCTTCATTTTTAAACTGGTGAATTTGGGTTTGTTATTTACTCCTCTTACCCTATCTTCTTTAATCTATAGATTTCCATTAATAATAGCACCTGCTTCATGGACAATGATGAGGGTTTCAATTGCATTTTTAAAAAGCTGATATTAAGTCTTAGTGAAAAATGGTGGAAATGTACCTAAGTTGGAGGTGAGAGGGTTTTTTGGATACCTATCATGGATAGATGAGAAATTATACCCACATCTCAACAACTGTTCTATAATCTATTAATTACTCAATAAAGCTATTTTAAAAATAAAGTGATTAGGGGATCAGGTGGTGGCCCACCTGGCTGGACACACATGTTACAATGTGTGAGGTCCCAGGCTCAAGCCCCTGCTTCTCACCTGCAGGGGGAAAGCTTCATAAGTGGTGAAGCAGAGCTGCAGGTATCTCTCTGTCCCTCTCCCTCTCTATCTCCCCCTTCCCTCTTGATTTCTGGCTGTCTCTATCCAACAAATAATTAAGATAAAGATAATTTAAAAATATAAAAAAATAAAGTGATTAACACAATACTGACAAAATAAGCACTTACTATGAGGCACCTTCTATTTCTTAGAGTACTTTAATATGTATTGACTCATTGTCACATAGCCTTAGACTTTCCTATGATGAGAAAAAGAAACACAAACTAATATGCTCAATGCCACAGGCTGAAACTTACTTTTCCTGACTTATCCCCACTCTGTTCTCTGAATATAAGCAATAAGAGTATTATCAGTAGTTCAGAAATAGTCAGAGTAAAGCTAATGAGTCACTAAAGTAATAAAAGGTTATTGTGAATATGTCTAAAGACAGTTTGCAAATCCTGAGTGCTCAAACCTAAAATAAGCAATGAGCTTAAGGGACATATTTTAATAAAGCAGCACATATATAATAGTAAGAAGTTACTGATGTTTTATTCTTCATAGTGATTGGTTATAGTACTAGAATTTCCTTGAATCATAAGCAACTTACCTCTTATAAATTTTAGGAAATAGTTTATGTTTTCCTGTTAATTTCTATCAGCATAAATAAAATTATCCAAATCAGATTGACCTCACAATAAGATAATTTTAGAGAGTACAGAGATAGCTCCCTAAGTAGGGCAAGTGATTTTCATGTACTTGACCCAGATTCGAGTCCCTGAAACACCCACATCGTAGTACTAAGATACAGATAAGCATGTATGAGATTCTGCCTCTGCAGTGTTTGTGTGTAATAGCTTTAATTGTATAAACAATATATATTCGCTATCTTTCCAGGTACTTTTCTCATGCAATGTTAATGGCTGGTCTCTTTCTCTTAACAGTATATATATTTCTATATCTTTTGTTTTATTGTCACCAAGTTGATTGGTGCCTGAATGACAAACCCACTGGTTTCAGAAGCCATTATTTTTCCTTTTTGTTTTCTTTACTTTTATTTGATAAGACAGAGAGAAAGAGAGGTAAAGGTAAACTTAAGGTAAAGAGAAAGAGAGACACCTGAAGGACAGCACTACTTCACTCCTCATAAGAATCCTTTGGAGGTCAGGACTAGCAGTTTAAACCCAAGTCCTGATCAGGGTAGGATGTCCATCACCAGGTGAACCATCTTCTATCTGACCTTCCTATTTCTTTTTAAAATATTTATTTTGGACTTCAGGAGGTGTGACTATAGACTAGGAGGGAACAGAACAGAGTCTCCTCCCAGACAAATAAACAAAACAAAAAAAAATGTACATAAACTTCCAAGGCTGTTAATATTTGTTCTAGGAGAATGCATCTGTGTTCACTTTAGTCTAAGCATTAAGGTAAAAGCTTAATTCACTTTCCTTTCTGCATTTTTCTTGGTACACCAATTTGTACTTCAGTCACCAAGATTAAAATGCAGAATATATATTGGTGATGTCATCTGTCCAGTGAAGTCAGGTTGGCATCATGGTAGCATCTGCAATTTGGTTGCTGAAAAAGCATTGAGATATAGAGCAGAATGAATTGTTTAATAATCAGAAATCTAAAGGTAAGACTATAGAAAATGAGATTTGGAGTTTCCATTTTGCCATTTTGGACAAGGCCAGTAGATCAATTTTAGGTATATTGCAAGGGGCCCATGACCTTACTAATTTTTACCTGATCCCAACAGTTAACGTGCAAGAGGGTTAACTGGAACTTCTCCGGATCCCTTCCCCACTAAGGGAAGATAGAAATAGGCTGGGAGTATGGATCTACTTGCCAACGCCCATTTTCCATGGAGAAGCAATTACAGAAGTCAGACCTTCCACCTTCTGCACCCCCCACAATGGTCCTGGGTCCATACTCCTAGGGTGATAAAGAATAGGAAAGCTTCCAATGGAGGGGATGGGATATGGAACTCTGGTGGTGGGAATCGGTCTTGTTAATCATTACTAAATCAGGGGAGTCGGGCTGTAGCACAGCGGGTTAAGCGCAGGTGGCGCAAAGCACAAGGACCGGCATAAGGATCCCGGTTCGAGTCCCGGCTCCCCACCTGCAGGGGAGTCTCTTCACAAGCGCTGAAGCAGGTCTGCAGGTGTCTGTCTTTCTCTCCTCCTCTCTGTCTTCCCCTCCTCTCTCCATTTCTCTCTGTCCTATCCAACAATGACGACAACAATAATAATAATAACTACAACAATAAAACAACAAGGGCAACAAAAGGGAATAAATAAAATAAAATAATAAAAAAAATTTAAAAAATCATTACTAAATCAATAAAAAATTAAAGTTATGAATGAAAAGATGAAAAAATGCAGAATATAGTATTCTCGATTATTTTGTGACTACAAAACTGCTTCCTCATCCTCATTCCATAAGAAAGTAACTGTTAAACTCATAAAAACACCATGAAGACAACTAAGGTTGCAAGCCTACACTACACAGATGTAGAAAGGTTTGGAGAACACACTACTAGTAATTGAATGTATTAAACAAGTGCAATATTAAATAAGTAGATAAAAACTCTATTGACTCCATGACAAACTAGATTAGTGAGGGCATTTTGTGAGTGATGAGACTTAATGGAACCAATAGATGCTAACTTCTGTTTGGCTTTATCATTGGACTACAATGTCATCAATGTGCCCAAACAAGGTATTTTGTTCTGTGTTTGAATCCCTCATATTCTTGGTGATAATTATGTTCATACTTTAAGTCTGGCAGCTTATCTAATTATTCTCTTATTCTATCCTTGAAATCCTTTTAGTTCTTGGCATTTTTCCATTCTAATTGAATTAGTTCAGTGCTCTGATGCTATAGAAACCAGAATCTACTTGGAGTTCCAGATTCAGTGTCACCACTGATTATGGGTATTCTCCAAGGACACACTTACTGTCTAATAAAGCATGAGACTCTGTATATAGAAAATTAAATATTCTACTGATTTTACTGGACTTGGTTTCCCTAGAAACTAAAGATTCATAAGAAGGTAGAAGTGGAGAGAGTGCGCATATCAAATACACAGCCTATATATTAAAAAAGTTTGAGACATACAATTGATTTTCCCCCTCTCATATTAATTAACTAGTGATTTATATGTCTACATTTTGCTAGGAGTGTACATAAACACCATTCCCACCACCAAAAGACTGTGACCCATCCCTCCCACCCACTCCTACCCCCCACTGGCACAGGAAGCTACCCCTCACCACAGGGTTTTTACTGTGGTGCCCTACTTTCCATTTAATCAGATCCTGCTTTTAGTTCCCCTTTCAGATCTTCTTACTCAATTTCTGTTGATGAGTGGGATCATCCCATACTCATCTTTATCTTTCTGACTTAGCTCACTTAACATAATTCCTTCTAGTTCTGTCCAAGATGGGTCAGAGAAGGTGGATTCATTGTTCTTTATAGCTGCATAGTATTCCATTGTGTATATATACCACAGCTTTCTCAGCCACTCATCTGTTGTTGGGCACCTGGGTTGCTTCCAGGTTTTAGCTATTATGAATTGTGCTGCTATGAACATAGGAGTACACACCTCTTTTTGGTTGGGTGTTATGGAGTCCTTGGGGTATAACACCAGGAGAGGAATTACTGCATCATATGGAAGGTCCATGTCTAGCCTTCTGAGAGTTTTCCAGACTGCTCTCCACAGACCAAGTAGATAAGAAGCATCCAATAACACAGCTATACTGTACATACTGTAGATACTGTGTACTGTACAGCAAACCCTAACAAAAGGACTTTTCAAAGTTAACCCAATTACCAAATAATGTGATGATAACAGTAACTATCCATTGTCTTCTTAACCCTAAGACAGCAGGAACCTCACATCTCCACTATAGAGCCCCTACTTCCCCCAGTCCTGGAACCCTTGGATAGGGCCCACTTTCCCGTATGCCTCTCCCAATCCATACCAAATAATATTGCATCCGCCAATCACAACCTAACCAACGCAATGATTGCCACCTCAACATGCTTCACTTCAGACTGTGTCCAGAGACTTCACGTGTGGAATGACAACCCTTCAGCTTCATTACTCGGATGAGACCTTTCCTTTCATAGTATACTCTAATTCCATCTCAGGTGGTTCACTTTCTAACAAAGTCCCAAAACCTAGATATACACCAGTTTCTGTGAGAGAGAACATATGTGCACATGTATCCATAAACTACTGCAAAATATATACCTGAAAGCAGAAATACACTAGAGTTTGTAGTGAGTATTCCCCTAACACTTCCTCTCCACTATTCCAAGCTTGGGATCCATGATTGCTCAACAATTTGTTTGGCTTCGTATGTTAACTCTCTTTTCAGTCACCAGGTTCCAGATGCCATCAGGATGCTGGCCAGGCTTCCCTGGACTGAAGACCCCACAAGTGTGTCCTGGAGCTCAGCTTCCCCAGAGACACACCCTACAAGGGAAAGAGAGAGGCAGACTGGGAGTATGGACCGACCAGTCAATGCCCATGTTCAGCGGGGAAGCAATTACAGAAGCCAGACCTTCTACCTTCTGCAACCCACAATAACCCTGGGTCCATGCTCCCAGAGGGATAGAGAATTGGAAAGCTATCAGGGGATGGGGTGGGATATGGAGATTGGGTGGTGGGAATTGTGTGGAGTTGTACCCCTCCTACCCTATGGTTTTGTTAATTAATCCTTTCTTAAATAAAAAAAAAAAGAAGGTAGAAGTGGAATTTAAAAAAACATGGAATACCTTCATAATTTTTAAAGCTTATCACTGGGAAAAGCCATTTTACTTTTTAAAATCACATTATTTCAGTTCATCCTACTAACATCCATCTAAGTAGTGAGCAAAGTCATTATTAGCTTCATCTGACCTCAAGTTTCAGGGATATAAAAAATTTCATAATAATTACATCTACAGGCTCTCTTCTAATGAATACATGAAAAAACTATTGCTATATATATCTGATAGAGACCAAAGGACCACTTCCAATGGTCTATGTTAGCATTTTTTTTAGAAAGCTTTTTTCATTTGCTTTTCCCCCCTTTTGTTGCCCTTGTTTTTATTATAGTTGTTGTTGTTGTTGTTATTGATCTTGTCATTGTTGGTCAGGACAGAGAAATGGAGAGAAGAGGGGAAGACAGAGAGGAAGAGAGAAAGACAGATACCTACAGACCTGCTTCACCACTTGTGAAGCCATCCCCTGCATGTGGGGAGCCAGGGCCTCAAACAGGGTTCCTTACACCAGTCCTTGCACTTTGTGTCATGTGTGCTTAACTCACAGTGCTACCACCTGGCTCTCTATATTACCTTTTGTCTTTATTCTAATGTAGTACTTGGAATTGAATCCAGGGCTTCACCCATACATGATGTACTCTACCTCTGAGCTACCTGCCTGGATGCAGCTATTATTTATTTTCAGGGAATTGTTCCAAAATTTATGTTTTTTAAGTATCAGTCTCTCAAAATCCTAATAGAATTAATGTGAGTGCTATCATGAGTAAGTCATATGCTATTTTCCAAAACAAGGACAGTGAGCTTGCAAAGCGTTTTCAAGCAAGATATTTTTAGTGCATCAAGAGCTGAAGTAATTAACTATCGCCCAAACTAAAAACTACCTCAGATCATATTTCAGTTTATCCAGCTTTTTGCTGGATATTTCCACTCAGATGTCACAGAGAAATTTCAAACATATGTCAAAGAGTTAACACAATGGCTTTTTGTGCCTCTCTTATGTCCTCCTGTAGTCTTAGGGTTAGGCTCTAACTGTAATTCTTGACTTTCCCTTTCATTCCTCAATATCAAGTCAGAAATAATTTTTTTGTAACATTCTGTTTAAGTTTTTCGACAATTCCCTCATGTCCATCTCTCTACTTTCTCCCTACTAGGTAGAAGTTTATGGTTTTGCCTTCATTCTTGTCCTCATCAAAGTCTCCACAAACAGATAACTGTTGGAGAAAATTATTTAAAAGTAAGTCAAATCAGATCATTAGCCTATTTGAAAGTTGTCACTGATTCCTTGTCCCTAACAGGCAAAGTCCAAGATCCTTAGTAGCCTCAAATGAGACATGTTTATCATTTGGCTTTACTCTCATTTCTCCTCTTTTTGCTCCTTATAAAATAATTATTATCCCAGAAACCCAGAATTCTTATGCTTTGTTATGTTATATTGTTTCTTATATCTATCATATTCTTCGTTTATATATTACTGCTGCAAATCTACTCCAGTCACTACAGCTAATCATTCACATTTCTCTCTCTCTCCCTTCCTTCTTTTCTTCCTTTCTTCCTTCCTTCCTCCCTCCCTTTATTTTTTATTTCCATTTCATCAAATATTATGTTTAGATTATATTCGGTCTAAAGATCTGTTCAGACATCATAAGCTCTAGAATTCTCCCCTGACCTCCATATTTCTCCAGTGCTGCCAGATCAGATGAGTTCTGATTATTCATATGATTATATGTGACAGTCATAATTATTGTGCATGCCATGCCATTGTATATTTTCTGATGTGATGTTATTCTGCCCTATTGCACTGGGAATTACTTGGGGACTGAATTTTAAATATATGTAGGATCGTTATTTCTCAACACCTGACACAGTACTTGGCAGAATCTAGGCACTCTGTATATGTGCTAAACTTAATACTTATTCAAGGACATTAGTCACGTTAAGAAAATGTATTTGTAAGACACAAAGACACATCATAGTCACAATGAGAAGAAGTAAGGATAAAGAAAGGATCCTAAAGGCTTCAAGAGAAAAACAAAAAGTCACATACAGGGGAAAACCCATTAAGACTATCAGCAGAATTCTCCACTCAAACTCTAAAAGCCAGAAGAGAATGGCAAGATATCTATCGAGCCCTGAATGCAAAAGGATTCAACCAAGGATAATATATCCTACTAGACTTTCATTCAAACTAGATGGAGGGATCAAAACCTTCTTAGACAAACAACAGTTAAAGGAAGCAACCATCACCAAACAGGCCCTGAAAGAGGTTCTAAAAGACCTCTTATAAATAAGAACTTCACTATAATACTTTGTTGTATGCTTTACATTGGGTTGTTCTAGCTCTCCCCCGCCAAGAAAATTGGATCAGTCCTGCTAATTTCACAGGCCCGCTTGGCCCCGCCCCAAAATAACCCCGGGAGGGTTCCAGAGTTCTAGAGTTCGAGAGTTGGAGAGTTGAAGAGTTAGAGAGTGCTTGGGGCCGCCGCGGGGGAAAGAGGCAGCAGAGTTCTGTTTGGTGATTAGTTTGGTTTAGTTTATGAATCGTTGTTCCTGAATAAAGAAATACAGCTTCCCTGCCCAGCCATATGTCTCTGGTCGTCTTTGTTACCCGCCCATGAAGCTAGCCCGGCCAGCTAGAGCCGCTGAATTTTAACAACAAATGGCGCCCACGTGGACCTGACCTGCGCATCTCTCAGATAAGTGAAGACAATTTGGCTACCTATGTACTATGGCCTTTTCTTCTGCTTGTGAAGAGATTTCCAAAGGCCTCTGCTCTTTCTTCACGAGACTGTTTTGCTGTTTCTGGAACATTTATCTCTTGACCACTCTGTGGTTTCCACTCGCTCGGGCAAACTCAGAACAGCCAGCGGGAATAGCCAGTAGGTGGGAGGCGAGGCACAGAGTTGCTGTTTCCACCTGGTTAAACAGCCAGCCAGCCAGCTGCGCCCAGACAACCCCGCGCACCGCACCCGCAGCCCCGCAGCCCGTAGGAGGCCGATGCCAGCACACAAGAGCCAGACGCCAGCACACAGGAGCCTGATGCCAGCACACAGGAGCCCGATGCCAACATGCTGGAGCCCGATGCCACCACACAGGAGCCCAGTGCTAGCACGCAGGCCAGCCCACAGGAGCCGGCTCTCCACCGCGTAGGGCACTGGACATGTGATCCACCCATGCTGCTCGGCCACTGCGAGCAGGGCAGCAGACATGACAGGGCAGTGGGGCAGGGCCTATCATGGCCGCCACCCCTGGGCACCTCGGCCTGCGCCTTTTACAAGGCTGGCCCACCCACCCTTGTGCTATGAATTCTGGAACGATCCCGGACCTCCCGCACCCGCAGGCTCTCTGCCGAAACTGGGCACACGAGATCTCCAGCTGCTGGTTCGGTCTGAAGGCAGACAAGCTGGAGTACGCAGAGATTTGCGCAGAGATCGCAACCTGCAATTCCTTGAAGTGGAGCTGTGCAGGAAGCCATCTCCAGATGAACCCCCTCCCCCAACAACTAAGACAGTACAGATTTAAATTCGTGTTTAAAATGACATGTCTTCGTAACAAAGGTTTCTCTCCTTGAGCATTAATGACCATGTTTATGTGTGTGTTTAAAGTTTGGTAAACAGTAACTTTAAGGCTAAATTCTTACTAGACAAAGTTAAATGAAAAAGGTTTTCAACATAATTCTCATAAAGATAAAATTAACTTACATTTAAAATCTGAGGTAAAAATTAGTTAACAATCAATATATTTTAACTAAGTTGGTCTAAACAAAAGGTTAAATAGACTTGTTGATATGTAAAACTCTCCATTACCTTCTCTATTAGAAATGGTAGATGACACAATGGCTATGCTAATTATTCTCATGCCTGAGATTTCCTTTCCTGCGCACACCTAGGGTGTGTCTCCATCTTGAATGGGTGTAACAAAAGGTTAAAAAGACGTTGTTGATATGTAAAAGTCTCAAATTCCTTCTCTATTAGTAATTTTAGATTGTGCTGTGGTTATGCTAATAAGAAGTTTTGTTTCATAGTAAGTAATTGTAGCCAGCTGACTTTGGGACTCTAGGCAGTTCCCCACCCCCATGCAAATGCCTGTCGAGACAAGTACGCCCCCCAGAGGCAAGAAATTTTTTTTTGAAGCTGATAGTTTTGCCCACAGAGGCAAAACATGGCCCCCTCAGGCCTTCCCTTGGCAGCACACTGGTTCTTGTTACTTGCTTACATGTTTCTCCATGTTTGTGCCAGTTTCATTTTTAAAAACTGTCTGTACGATATAGGTTTCTGTTCACCCCACACCCTTGATATGTAGTCATTTAGTTAAAAAGAAAAGGGGTAATTGTTGTATGCTTTACATTGGGTTGTTCTAGCTCTCCCCCGCCAAAAAAATTGGATCAGTCCTGCTAATTTCACGGGCCAGCTAGGCCCCGCCCCAAAAGAACCCTGGGAGGGTTCCAGAGTTCCAGAGTTCGATAGTTGGAGAGTTGAAGAGTAAGAGAGTGCTTGGTGCTGCAGTGGGGGAAAGAGGCAGCAGAGATCTCTTTGGTGATTAGTTTGGTTTAGTTTATGAATTGTTGTTCCTGAATAAAGAAATACAGCTTCCCTGCCCAGCCGTATGTCTCTGGTCATCTTTGTTACCCGCCCGTGAAGCTAGCCCAGACAGCTGGAGCCTCCGAATTTTAACAACAATACTTGCCCTATATCACAGCAAATCAAAATTCATTGAACAACGGCACTACAATACATTCAATCTATAATATCAGTAAATGTCAGTGGCTTAAACTCACCCATCAAAAGTCACAGAGTGGGGGGATGGATCAGAAAACATAACCCAACCATATGCTGCTTGCAAGAATCCCATCTGACACAACAAGATAAACACAGACTTAAAGTGAAAGGATGGAAAACTAACATACAGGCTAATGGACCACACAAAAAAAGCTGGAACAGCCATTCTCATCTCTGACACAATAGATTTTAAATTAAATAAAGTAATAAAAGACAGGCAAGGACATTACATAATGATTAGAGGATTAATCAGCCAAGAAGACTTAACAATTATTAACATCTATGCACCCAATGAGGGACCACCTAAATACATCAAACACCTTCTCAAAGAACTTAAAAAATACATCACTAGTAATACAATAATAGTGGGAGATTTTAACACCCCACATTCACACTTAGACAGATCAATAAAGCAAAGAATCAACAAAGAAACAAGAAAATTAAATGAAGAGATGGTCAGACTAGACCTCCTGGACATCTTCAGAGCCCTTCACTCAAAAAAACTGTAATGCACATTCTTCTCAAATCCACACAACACATACTCAAGGATAGACCACATGTTAGGCCACAAAGTCAGCATCAATAAATTCAAGAGCACTGAAATCATCCCAAGTATCTTCTCAGACTACAGTGGAGTAAAACTAACATTTAACAACAAACAGAAAATTATTAAAACTCACAAAATTTGGCAACTAAACAACATACTCCTTAAGAACCACTGGATCAGAGAGTCACTCAAGCTAGAAATTCAAATGGTCCTGGAAACAAATGAAAATAAAGACACAACCTATCAAAATATTTGGGACACAGCTAAAGCAGTATTGAGAGGGAAACTCATAGCCATACAATCACATATTAAACAACAAGAAAAAGCTCAAATAAACAACCTTACTGACACCTCAAGGACTTAGAGGAAGAGGAACAAAGGAACCCTAAAGCAACCACAAGGACAGAAATCACTAAAATTAGAGCAGAAATAAACAACATAAAAAATAAGAGAACCATACAGAAGATCAATGAAGCCAAATGTTGATTCTTTGAAAGATTAAACAAAACTGACAACCCCCTAGCCAGACTCACTAAAGAAAAAAGGAAGAAGACTCAAATTCACAGAATTGTAAACAATAGAGGAGATATCAAAACTGACACCACAGAAATCCAGAAAATCATGTGAAACTTCTATGATGAACTATACGCTACCAAGCTAGACAATCTGGAAGAAGTGGAAGAATATGCCCTTCCAAAACTGAACCAAGAAGAACTACAAAACCTAAATGCACCAATCACAGACAAAGAAATTGAAACCGTTATTAAGAATCTCCCCAACAACAAAAGTCCTGGACCAGACGGATTCACAAACAAATTCTACAAAACCTTCTGGAAACAGTTAGTACCCATACTTCTAAAGCTTTTCCATAAGATCAAAAAAACAGGAATACTCCCTTCCACCTTCTATGAAGCCAACATCACCCTGATACCAAAAGCAGAGAGACAAAACAAAAAAGGAAAACTACAGACCAATATCTCTGATGAACATAGATACCAAAATATTAAACAAGATCTTGGACAATCAGATACAGCAGCATATCAAAAACATTGTTCAACACGACCAAGTGGGATTTATCCCAGGAATGCAAGGCTGGTTCAACATCCGTAAGTCAATCAATGTCATTCACCACATCAATGAAAGCAAAGCCAAAAACCACATGATTATCTCAATAGATACAGAGAAAGCCTTTGACAAAATCCAATACCCATTCATGCTCAAAACCCTACAAAAAATGAGAATAGATGGGAAATTCCTCAAGATAGTGGGATCCATATATAGCAAACCTAAAGCCAACATCATACTCAATGGACAGAAGCTGAAAGCATTCCCCCTCAGATTGGGGACTAGACAAGACTGTCCACTGTCAACATTACTCTTCAACATAGTATTGGAAGTTCTTGCCATAGCAATCAGGCAAGAGAAAGGAATCAAAGGAATACAAAGGATTGGAAGGGAAGAAGTCAAGTTCTCACTATTTGCAGATGATATGATAGTATACATAGAAAAACCTAATGAATCCAGCAGAAAACTACTGGAAGTTATTAGGCAATATAGCAAGGTGTCAGGCTACAAAATCAATGTACAAAAATCAGTGGCATTTCTTTATGCAAACACTAAATCTGAAGAAGACATCCAGAAATCACTCCCATTTACTGTTGCAGCAAAATCAATAAAATACCTAGAAGTAAAGGTGAACAAAGAAGTGAAAGACTTGTATACTGAAAACTATGAGTCACTATTCAAGGAAATAGAAAATGATACCAAGAAATCAAAAGACATCCCATGCTCATGGATCAGAAGAATAAATATCATCAAAATCAATATTCTTCCCAGAGCCATATATAAATTTAATACAATACCCATCAAAGTTCCACCAAGCTTCTTTAAGAGAATAGAACAAAAACTACAGTCATTTATCTGGAACTAGAAAACACCTAGAACTGCCAAAACCATCTTGAGAAAAAGAAACATAAATGGAGACATGACACTCCTAGACCTCAAACTTTATTATAAAGCCATCATAATCAAAACAGCATAGTACTGGAACAAAAATAGGCACACAGACCAGTGGAACAGAATTGAATGCCAAGACCTAAACCCCCACACCTATGGACATCAAATCTTTGATAAGGGGGCCCAACATATTAACTGGAAGAAGGAGGCTCTCTTCAATAAATGGTGCTGGGAAAACTGGGTTTGAAAATGCAGAAGGATGAAATTGAATCACTTTATCTCACCAGAAACAAAAATCAACTCCAAATGGATTAAAGACCTGGATGTTACACCATAAACAATCAAGTACTTAGAGGAAAATATTGGAGGAACACTTTCCCATCTAAACCTCAAGGACATCTTTGATAAAACAAACCCAGTTGCAAGGAAGACTAAAGGAAAAACAAACCAATGATACTACATCAAATTGAAAAGCTTCTGCATAGCCAAAGAAACTATCACACAAACAAAGAGACCCTCACAGAATGGGAGAAGATATTCATATGCCATACATCGGACAAGAGACTAATCACCAAAATATACAAAGAGCTCAGCAAACTTAGCACCAAAAAAGCAAATGACCCCATCCATAAATGGGCAGAGGATACGAACAGAACATTCACTTCAGAGGAGATTCAAAGGGTAACAAACATATGAAAAAACTGCTGCAGGTTGCTGATTGTCAGAGAAATGAAAATAAAGACAACACTGAGATACCACCTCACTCCAGTAAATATGGCATACATCAAAAAGAACAGCAGCAACAAATGCTGGAGAGGATGTGGGGACAGAGGAACCATTTTGCACAGCTGGTGGGAATGTAAATTGGTCCAGCCTCTGTGGAGAGCAGTCTGAAGAACTCTCACAAGGCTAGACATGGACCTTCCATATGATCCAGTAATTCCTCTCCTGGGGATATACCCCAAGGACTCCATAACACCCAACCAAAAAGAGGTGTGTACTTCTATGTTCATAGCAGCACAATTCATAATATCTAAAACCTGGAAGCAACCCAGGTGCCCAACAACAGATGAGTGGCTGAGAAAGCTGTGGTATATATACACAATGGAATACTATGCAGCTACTAAGAACAATGAACTCAACTTCTCTTGCCCATTTTGGTCAGAGCAGGAATGAGTGGGATGGGACACAATCTTTTGGTGATGGGAATGGTGTTTTTGTACACACAAATATTAAATCGTAGTAATATAAATCACTATTTAATTAATATGAGAGGGGGAAAATTGATTGTATGTCTAACAAAGGGATTTTTCAAAGCTAATCCAATTAGCAAATACTGTGATGATAACAGTAACTATCCATTTTCTTCTTGAACCCTAAGAAAGTAGGAACATCACATTTCCACTGTAGAGCCTAAACTTCCCCCAGTCCTGAGACCCTAGGGTAGGGCCCACTTTCCCATATGCTTCTCCCAATTGTTATCAAATAATATTTCATCCGCTGATTGCAACCTAATCAATGCAATGAGTGCCACCCAGCATGCTTCACTTCAGACTGTGTCCAGAGACTTCAGGTGTGGAACGACAACCCTTCAGCTTTATCACTAGGGTGAGACCTTTCCTTTCATAGTATTCTCTAATTCCATCCTAGGTGGTTCACTTCCTAACAAAGTCCCAAAACCTAGATATAGACCAGTTTCCAGGATATAGAGCATATGTTCACAGGTATCCATACACTAGGGCAAATATATACCTGAAAGCATAGTACACAAGAGTTTGTCGTGAGTACCCCCCCCAACACTTCCTCTCCACTATTCCAGCCTTTGGGTCCATGATTGCTCAACAATTTGTTTGGCTTTGTATGTTAACTCTCTTATCAGCCCCCAGGTTCCAGATACCATCAGGATGCCAGCCAGGCTTCCCTGGACTGAAGACCCCACCAATGCGTCCTGGAGCTCTGCTTCCCCAGAGACTCACCCTACTAGGGAAAGAGAGAGGAAGACTGGGAGTATGAATTGACCAGTCAAAGACCATGTTCATCAGGGAGGCAATTACAGAAGCCAGATATCCCATGTTCTGCAACCCACAAGGACCCTGGGTCCATGCTCCCAGAGGGATAGAGAATGGGAAAGCTATTGGGGAGGGGATGGGATATGGAGATTGGGTGGCAGAAATTGTGTGGAGTTGTACCCCCCCATCTTATGATTTTGTTAATGTCTCCTTTCTTAAATAAATTAATTAATTAAAAAAAGAAAGTTACCCTATCTATCCATCAGGGAAAAAAAAAAGAAAAGAAAGAAAATGTATTTGTAAATCTGTACAAAAACCTCTTTTTGGCAAGATGAGTTACAAAAATGATGCCCAAATGATATATAGATGATATATGGGCAAATTTGGGAAGGAATCAAATAATTTATATGACATTGGGAAATTCCCACATTTGTGTAGGGAGTCGCTGTTTGTAAGAAACTAGATAGCAATATTTCTATATACCCCTAGGAGTTTTCTAAGCACTGAAGAAACTCAACAGCCTAAATGGTTTGTTCAGATGAAAATAGATTGTGAGTGTTTGCTTCTCTGCCTCAATTAACTTGGTTTCTATTGGAAAAAAAGAGGAAAAAGTTAAACCCTTTTCCAATCTTTCTTTCTCTCCACCCAACTCTACTCACCTACACCCCAATCTTCTTTGAAAAGAATAAAGAAGGCAGGAGTTTATGTATCTCTCACAAAAAATAAGTTCTCTTTGGATCAAAGACCTAGATGTCAGACCAGAAACAATCAAATACTTAGAGGAAAACATTGGTAAAACACTTTCCCACATACACCTCAAGGACATCTTTGATGAATCAAACCCAATTGCAAGGAAGACTAAAGCAGAAACAAACCAGTGAGACTACATCAAATTGAAAAGCTTATGCACAACCAAAGAAACTATCACACAAACAAAGAGACCCCTCACAGAATGGGAGATCTTCACATGCCAGACATCAGACAAGAAACTAATCACCAAAATATTATATAAAGAGCTCAGCAAACTTAGCACCAAAAAAGCAAATGACCCCACCCAAAAATGGGCAGAGGATATGAACAAAACATTCACCTCAGAGGAGATCCAAAAGGCTAACAAACATATGAAAAGCTGCTCTAGGTCACTGATTGTCAGAGAAATGCAAATTAAGACAACACTGAGATACCACCTCACTCCTGTAAGAATGGCATACATCAAAAAGGACAGCAGCAACAAATGCTGGAGAGGATGTGGGGACAGAGGAACCCTTTTACATTGCTGGTGGGATGTAAATTGGTCCAGCCTCTGTGGAGAGCAGTCTGGAGAACTCTCACAAGGCTAGACATGGACCTTCCATATAACCCAGTAATTCCTCTCCTGGAGATATACCCCAAGGACCCCATAACACCCAACCAAAAAGAGATGTGTACTTCTATGTTCATAGCAGCACAATTCATAATAGCTAAAACCTGGAAGCAACCCAGGTGCCCAACAACAGATGAGTGGCTTAGAAAGCTGTGGTATATATACACAGTGGAATACTATGCAGCTATCAAGAACAATGAACCCACCTTCTCTGACCCATCTAGGACAGAGCTAGAAGGAATTATGCTAAGTTAACTAAGTCAGAAAGATAAAGATGAGTATGGGATGATCCCACTCATCAACAGAAGCTGACTAAGAAGATCTGAAAGGGAAACTAAAAGCAGGACCTGATCAAATTGTAAGTAGGGCACCAAAGTAAAAACCCAGTGGTGAGGGGTAGATATGCAGCTTCCTGGGCCAGTGGGGGGTGGGAGTGGGCGGGAGGGATGAGTCACAGTCTTTTGGTGGTGGGAATGGTGTTTATGTACACTCCTAGCAAAATCTAGACATATAAATCAGTAGTTAATATGAGAGGGGGAAAATCAGTTGTATGTCTCAAAGTTTCTCAAAACACAAACTGAATCTTTTTAATATATAGGCTGTATATTTGATATGCGGACTCTCTCAAAAGCCTAGACCAAGTAGAT
The DNA here is from genome assembly GCF_950295315.1 of Erinaceus europaeus. Classification (NCBI taxonomy): domain Eukaryota; kingdom Metazoa; phylum Chordata; class Mammalia; order Eulipotyphla; family Erinaceidae; genus Erinaceus; species Erinaceus europaeus. Next base: position 29,735,286 of record NC_080174.1, on the reverse strand, counting down.
TAGAAGCGTCCAATAGCACAGCTATATACATGATACTGGATACTGTACAGCAAACCATAACAAAAGGACTTTTCAAAGTTAATCCAATTAACAAATAATGTGATGATAACATTAACTATCCATTGTCTTTTTGAACACTAAGACAGCAGGAACCTCACATCTCCACTATAGAGCCCCTACTTCCCCCAGTCCTGGAACCCTTGGATAGGGCCCACTTTCCCGTATGCATCTCCCAATCCATACCAAATAATATTGCATCCGCCGATCACAACCTAACCAACCAACGCAATGATTGCCACCTCAACATGCTTCACCTCAGACTGTGTCCAGAGACACAGTGAGAATGACAACCCTTCAGCTTCATTACTTGGGTGAGACCTTTCCTTTTATAGTACACTCTAATTTCATCTCAGGTAGTTCACTTTCTAACAAAGTCCCAAAACCTAGTTTCTGTGAGAGAGAGCTTATGTTCACACATATCCATAAACTACTGCAAAATATATACCTGAAAGCAGAAGTATACTAGAGTTTGCAGTGAGTATCCCCCTAACACTTCCTCTCCACTATTCCAAGCTTGGGATCCATGATTGCTCAACAGTTTGTTTGGCTTCGTATGTTAACTATCTTTTCAATCATCAGGTTCCAGATGCCACCAGGATGCTGGCCAGGCTTCCCTGGATTGAAGACCCCACCAATGTGTCCTGGAGCTCTGCTTCCCCAGAGACACACCTTACTAGGGAAAGAGAGAGGCAGACTGGGAGTATGAACTGACCAGTCAACGCCCATGTTCAGCGGGGAAGCAATTACAGAAGCCAGACCTTTTACCTTCTGCAAGCCTCAACGACCCTGGGTCCATGCTCCCAGAGGGCTATAGAATGGGAAAGCTATCATGGGATGGGGTGGGTTATGGAGATTGGGTGGTGGGAATTGTGTGGAGTTGTACCCCTCCTACCTTATGTTTTTGTTCATTAATCCTTTCTTAAATAAAAAAAAAGAATAAGTTCTCTTTTAGGAAAACACTATTCACACACTAAAATGTCATAATGTCCTTTTCACTGTTAACTTCTTTCTTATCTAAATGGCTTGTTTTCCTCTTTGAAAAGCATCTCTTTGAGTCATATCTTGTAGAGAAAAGAAAATAAGTGTAAGTTTCTGGTTCTATCCTCAAGAACCCCAGTCTCCATGGGTGGGGAAAAAGCATATATAGTCTTGTTAGCAAATCAAACATAATCAGTCTCTAACACCAGGCTAGCAATTTTATTTTTCATTAGTCTGCTAAATAATAGTATCGTAAGCATTGACTTAGCTGTTCAAAAAAGAGAGATGAACTGCTTTTTGCTATGTTTCTATTTCTCAATAGCAATTATAGAAAACTCAAACTGTTCTCCTCAATCATTTGTCCAGAACTCCAATTATAAGGCTACAATTCTCACTGATATGCATCTATAAACCTAAGAAATAGCAAATAGTTTTATTATACTGCAGCTTCTTTTATAATATTTTATTTATTTTATGTTAATCAGAGATAAGTTCAGAAAGACAAAAAGTCAGAGCACTGATCAATTCTGGCTTGTATTGGGGGCTTTGAACATAGGTCCTTGAATTCTCAAACATGAAATTCTTTTGCATAACCACTATACTTTTTTTCCTTAGCCCTATTTCACAACTTCTCATTTCACACTAGAAATCTCTATTTAGTCTAAAATGTTGCAACTTTATAACAGTTATCATTTACCTTTTAGTCTGCACATCTTTACAATTACTGAGATGCTTCTCTACTTTCTTGTCCCCCCCCCATTATTATCATCATCTATTTCCATTGTTCATTATGAGAACTAGACCATTTTCTTTTGTGTATCTTATTTCTACTTTCTAGTCAATTCTTTACTTTGTACAGACCTAATGTGTGTTGCCTCTCTATGTCTTTTTTTATTATTATTTAAGAAAGGAGATATTAACAAAACCATAGAATAAGAGGGGTACAATTCCACACAATTTCCATAACCTGATCTCCACATCCCACTCCCTCCCCTGATAGCCTTCCCATTCTCTATCTCTCTGGGAGTATGGATCCAGGGTCGTTGTGGGTTGCAGAGGGTGGAAGATCTGGCTTCTGTAATTGCTTCCCCGCTGAACATGAGCCGATCCATACTCCCAATCTGTCTCTCTCTTTCCCTAGTAGGGTGGGGCTCTAAGGAAGTAGTCTGTCCAGGGAAGTCTGGTCAGCATCCAGAACCTGGTGGCTGAAAAGAGAGTTAACATACAAAGCCAAACAAATTGTTGAACAATCATGGACCTAAAGACTGGAATAGTGCAGATGAAGTGTTGGGGTTATTCCCTGCATGCTCTTGTGTACTTCTGCTTTCAGGTATTTATTTTTCTCCTAGTTTATGGGCATGGGTGAACCTATGCTCTATCTCAGGGGACCTGGACTATATCTAGGTTTGGGGACTTTATTGGGGAGTGGAACACCTGGAATGGAATTAGAGAATACTATGAAAGGAAAGGTCTCACCCGACTGATGAAGCTGAAGGGTTGTCATTCCACACCTGAAGTCTCTGGTCACAGTCTGAAGTGAAGCATGCTGGGGTGGCACTCGTTGTATTGATTAGGTTGCAATCCATGGATGCAATATTATTTGATTTGAATTGAGAGCAGCATGCAGAAAATTGGGCCCCACCCTAAGGTTCCAGGACTGGGGGAAATATAGGCTCTATAGTGGAAATGTGAGGTTCCTGTTGTCTTAGGGTTCAAGAAGACAATGGATAGTTATTGTTATCATCACATTATGTGGTGATAGGGTTAATTTTGTAAAGTCCCTTTGATAGGGTTTGGGGTATAGTACCCAGCATCTTGTATGTAGCTGTGTTGTCAGTTGCTTCTGTTCTCCCTGGTCTTGCCTCTCTACTTCTAAGGACCTATTAATTCTCATTAATTCTTCATGTGAAGATCTCAACTTAGCTGCCACATTGTGCCATCCAGACCACATCTACCTGTCAGATCTCATCCCCGTCATTCTAGTCTCAAATGCATTGTACTGTAGATTATATCTGTTCTCCGAACCTGCTCAGGTCTTTAATTTGGTCTTGGTCTTCTCTTATCCTAAAATGTCCTACTTACAACCTACAGCTTAGTACAGTGGGCAAAAATATTTGGCATAACATACAGTCATGCATAATTTTGCATAACATACATACATTTCTGCTTCATATAAACTTGGACATATAAACTTGGACATATAAACTTGGACAACTTTGAAACTAACTGCCTTTTAATGTTAACATTGGAAATAAGGTTCCTTTTAATTTTATTTTTTGTTTTAAATGAAAGAAATACAGGTAGTTGGGTGGTAGTGCAGTAGGTTAAGCGCAAGTGGTGCAAAGCATAAGGACTGGTTTAAGGATCCTGGTTAGAGCCCCAGGCTCCCCACCTGCAGGGGAGTCACTTCAGAAGCAGTGAAGCAGGTCTGCATGTGTCTATCTTTCTCTCCCCCTCTCTGTCTTCCCCTCCTCTCTCCATTTCTCTCTGTCCTATGCAACAACAACAGCATCAATAACAACAATAACTACAACAATAAAACAAAAAGGGTAACAAAAGGAAATAAATATTTAAAAAGAAAGAAATACAGAGAGATCAATGGGAGAGAGAGATCAAAGTACTCCTAAGTTCTGGTTTATGGTGATGCTGGGAATTGAACTAGGAAACTCAGAATCTCAACATAAATGCCTATTTTCTATCTTTCTCTCTTTCGCCCTCTCTCTCCACCAGGGTTACTAGTGGGGTTTATGCCTGCATGACAAATCCACTGATGCTGGTGGCAAATTCGTTCTTTTGTTGTTCTTTATTTTTATTTGATAGGACTGGGAGAAATTGAGAGGGGGGCAGGAGTCAGAAAGGAATGGAGATGCCTGCAGACCTGCTTCACGGGTTCATGAAGCTTTATCCTTGCAGGTGGTAATTAAAGACTAAAGTTGAATTATTGAGCACAGAAATATGCTCCACTGGCTGGCATCATGAAAATCTTTTGCATAACCTTAATGCTATCTCCCCAGTTATTCATGGCATTATAAAGATTAAAGGATCTAGTCCCATTAATTCTTCCCAAAATATTCCCAAAGTACTTGTAGTTCTTCTTCTCTATGTATTCTTTTATTTACTCAATTTATGTACTCATTTATTTACTCAACCATTGACCAGTTAGTGAGGAATTACTATCCCTGAACACAGAACCAGACCCCTGCATTCCAGATTTCATAGTATTCAGAAGGTATGCTTGTAAATATGTGTATTTATTTGTATAAAAGCATATACAGAGGGAGTTAATTAAACCTGTTTGGGCCCAGATCTCAAGGCAAATGAAAATACAACAGTGTAAATTTCATAGCCAGTCACAGAACTCACAAAGGTGGAAATGGCAAAAAAAAAAAAAAAAAAAAAAAAAAAAAATCAGTGTTCTTTAATCCTTTACTAAATAACCAGTCACACTCTGAAAAAAGTTAGATAAGAAAGTAGTAAAGCCTTACAGGCAGCAGAGAATTTGTAGAGAGGATTATTAGCATGCTATGATTTGGTTTCATCCCTACCCCACTGATAAGCAGGTCATGCTTTTCTCTTATTTCATGCTAAAAAAAAGAAGGTTAAATAGACAGTAAGAACCTCCAGAACTTGAGAAACCTAGGAAAAGGCATGTGTCTTGCCTTAAGAAATAAAATACTTTATTCTGGGGCATGGTGATGGGAAGAAAAGGACTTAAATTGAGGAGTATCTTGCAAATACCGATTGATTTTTCCCTTTTTATTCAATCTTCTTTTTTTCCTCCTTTGCTCCCTAAGAACTAATTTTCTTTTTTTAATTTTTGTTTATAAAATGGAAATACTGAAAAAATTTAGGATAAGAGGGGTACATTTCCACACAACTCCCACCCCCATAATTCCATATCCAACCCTCCCTTGATAGTTTCCCTATTCTTTATCCCTTGGTTTGGACTCAGAATCGTTGTGGGGTGCACAAAGTGGGAGGTCTGGCTTCTGTAATTGCTTCCCTGCTGAACATGGACATTGGAAGGTCGATCCATACTCCCAGCCTGTTTCTATCTTTCCCTAGTGAGGCAATGATCTGGGAAGGCAGTACTCCCAGGACACATGGTGGGGTCTCAATCTTATTTTTAAATAATTTCAGGGGTATAGGATTAAAATTTAAATGTTTTCACTGACTTTAAGCAGAGGATAGTTATGAAAAAAAAGCACTATGATTAAACATGCCTATAATTATTTCCAGTATAAAGAAAGTGTGAACATATTTTAAGGGAAAAAAGTTTGTATTTAAGGTTAAAAATAGGAAAGATAGAATTTTTTATTAGTGATTTAATAATGATCAACAAGATTGTGGGGTAAGAGGGGTATAATTCCCACCACCAGAGTTCCATATCCCATCCCTTCCATTGGAAGCTACTCTATTCTTTATCCTTCTGGGAATATGGACCAACTATATTTGTGGAGTGCAGGAGGTGGGAGTTATGGCTTCTGTAATTGCTTCTCTGCTGGACATGGGCATTGACAGGTCATTACATACACCCAAGCCTGTTTAGATAGAATTATTAGCTACCATTTGAATTATATAAAGGAATGAAAATTGGAGATCATAATATATCTCACTTGCTAATGGAAACCCCATCCAAAAGGGAAGCTTCATGACTCATACTGTGGTGTCTCTTCTCTCTCTCTCTTTCTTCCTTTTTTAATCTCTCTCATCTCCTACCTAGAAAAATTTAAATATGGTGACTTAATAAAGTAACCTATTAGGTGAACTGATCATTTTTCTCGGTGAGATCTTAATATTTTGGACTTCGTAGACAATAAAACTTTTCTTTGAAAATACAACCACATTCCAAGACTGGCAGGTATGATATAGAATTTTTAGAAGTAGAACAGAAATAAACTGTCATATTTCATTGCTTCCAATTTGCCTTTCAATATTCAAAGATCAATTTGAATAAATAATTACTAACTAATTCAATGTATTAATTATTTTTTTAATTTAAGAAGCTCTTGAGAGGAAAGGCTTGACTTTGAAAACTTCTACATCTATGTAAGAACAAAAGATACATTTTGGACTTAAAATGACAAGCCTTACTACATGAGCTCCAGACTTACTGTTCAAAATATCAGTTTTACACAGAAATCCATCATAACTTTCCTACCTTTCATATTTTCATCACACTTCCACTGAAATGATAGGAGAACATGTTTTAAAATAATAAAATCATAATAACACTGTTGAAAATAACTTTGAAAGAGAAACACTATCATCATTGGACTAGACATTTTCACACACTTTTTTAACTGCCACTGGATTGATGAAATCAGGGCCAAGAAAATTAATGCATAAGTCATCAGAGACTTTGTGGCAGGAGAAAGAAGCATAACAGTGCTTGAATTAACTTCAGACATCACAATGAGAGAAAAAAGAATAAAGAAAGAAATGGGGAGGAGGCATTCAGGTAATAAACAAATCCATCCAAGACTAACATAATAAATAAATCCTTCCACTTCTAGATTAAGGTTCTCCCTACTTCAAGAGTTATAAACTCCAACCTGTTTTTCTTTTGACCATTATTTAAAGTTGGTTCATGAAAATATTCTGTGTCATCACTCAAAGCCAAAGGTGTTAGGGGTGGAGACATAGTTAGAATTTTCTTCTTCTTAAATCACTTTATTTGGGATAACTAATTATTTACAAGGGTGTTGTTGTCACATGTATACACATCCTTATTTTTCTATAATGGGTATTAGTACACACTATAGCACACAGTCCTCCAACTATTTTTCTTTCTTTACCATAAGGCGCTGGGTTTTCAAACCACTTTCACATTCCTCCCATCTTCTCCTTTTAGAGTCATTAGACCTACTTCAGGAGATCATAGGTGATTAAAATTTTATCCTCCAATTTTCCTTTACTTGTTTCTTTCTTTTATGGGGGATTAGTGGATTACAATATAGCTGTTGACATGTTGGTACAATCTCTCATCTTCCTGTTTATACCATCATGCAACAGAATTTCAAAGCTCATGAGATCATCCAGGTTTATCGCAGGGGCTCAGTGCTGGCACTAAGAATCCACCACTCCTATTTTATAAATTTTCCTTTCTTTTTTCTCTTTCTGTTTTTATTTGACAAGACAGAAAGGAACTGAGGGGAGAGGGGTGTGCTTAACTGGCCTCCACATCTAATATTCCTTAAGGAAACAAATCTTTCTCTCCCTCTCCCCCATTACATCTTTATCTTTAAAAAGTAAAATAAAATTAAAATAGATCAAGGTTGGTGAAATAGCTCAGTGGATAGTGTACTTTTTTTTTTGAGGTCTTGTTGACTCCTCTGACAAGACCCTTTTTATAAAATTAATTAATTAATTAATTTTTGTCTCCAGGGTTATCACTGGGGCTCTCTCTGTACCTGCACTACAAATCCATGCTGCTGGAGGTTGTTTTTTTCCTTTTGTTTCCATTGTTGTTTTTATCATGGTTGTGGTTATTATTGTTGTTACTGATGTCGTTGTTGTTGGCTAGGACAAAGATAAATCAAGAGAGGAGGGGAGAGAGAGAGGAAGAAAGATAGACACCTGCAGACCTGCTTCACCACTTATGAAGCAATACCCAGTGAAGGTGGGGAGCCAGGGTCTTGAACCTGGATCCTTATGCCGGTCCTTGCTGTGTGTGCTTAACCCACTTAACCCGCCCGGCTCCCAATAGTGTACTTCTTTGCTATGTACACAACACAGGTTTGAGTCCAGCTTCTCCACAATATTGAAGGAAGTTTTGGTACTGTTATCTCCACTCTCCACTCTTGCTCTCACTCTCCCCTCCTCTCCCCCTTCCACTCCCTCTCCCCCTCTTCCTCCCTCCCTCCCTCCCTCTCTCTGCTCATTTCTGTCTTTCAAAAGGTAAAATAAAATAAGACAAATTTGCCAGTCTATCTCCATTAAAAAACATAGTTTTTGTTCAACATGGTTTAATCATCAAAATTTTCCACATGCTCAAAAGAAATCAATAAGAATATTAAGGAACACCAAGATAAGCAAACAAAGTAAATGGTCTTGGAGAAAGCAAAGGTAACTCATATTTCAGAACTGAATTTTGAAAATGATTTCTTTATTTATTCTATGAGAGAGTTAAAAAGGAAGGAGAGTGTTATCCTTTAGGGACCTGCTGAAAACTAGAATACACTTCTCTAAAGGTTTCTTGGTCAGTGTGTTGTCTATGGTGCACTCTGCAAATGTTTAAGCAAATCTCATTTTTTTTTATCCATTTGAATACTTCCTTGGTAGCTATTTTAACACCAGTCAATTTGTCATAGATTTATTTTCAGTTTCATCTTTAAACAAACCACAATAGATTAGAACATTAGAGAAAATAGAAAAATCAAATAATAATATATTTAATATAATTAAAATTGGTGTATGTATAAAAAACAATTCTCTCTATATATTGCAGTACCTTAAATTGAGACCAAATGATCTGAAAAAATCAATGTACCATTTGAAATGCCCAGCATGGAAATTTTTCCTACCAAAGGGAGGTTTCAGAGTTACTATCCAAATTATTGTTACATTCTGCCTTGTAGCCCCACTTAGCCCCATTTTACATCTCCCTCTCATTGCTGCAATCATTGGCACAAGTCATTATGACTTAATTTTCATTTTCAAAAGTCCTTTGATTGCCCAGGAGACTTGGTTCTGAAAGGCAGAGATCAGTTCTTTCTTAGAAAGACAATCAACCATAGGAGATTAACACAGACTGATGAAGTTGATTCTCACTATTCACAGATAAAGGTAACAATGGACTGAGTTGTACTCCTCAAGGACAAATTCCTTGCTCCCCACTTCCTCCACTACTGCCAGCTTTAGCACTTTAGAGTGATGTCTCTTCACTGCTGAATTTGCCTTCCTGGGGCCTAGATCTCTCACAAAACCAGTATAAGAGCACACAGATGCTCCTTAATGGGCCACCAGGCACACATAAATCCACTCTTGTATTCCAACCTAATTCAGTTTTAATGTTACAATATTTATGCAAATACCCCAGAACAAAGATGTATAATTGCAACTCACCATTTCATGAGTTCAGACACATTTATTTACTCTATAAATTAATGGTTGCTCCCAGAATAGGGATAGAAGGTGACTCAGATAAGTATCAGGATTTAATATGTGAAACAGTTCACATTTCAAACTGAGGAAAACAGAATGGTTTATTTAATAAATGAAACTAAAATAATTTACTGCTCACTTGGGAGAAATAATGTTATATTCAAATATCAAATCATACAAATAAATTCCAGCTAGGTAATTAATATGATTCTATTATCTGTCTATCATCTATCTATCTATCTGTCATTTATATATCTATCATCTATCTATCCCTATCTTTCTATTTCTATCATTCTATCTCATATTAATAAGTAAAAAAAGTGTTTCAAAGAAAATTCCACACATCAAAGCATACTGTGTTTTATCAGTTCTCAACATTTCTCTAGATACAGGGACAGCCTGGTCAGATGAGCTGCTGAACTGTTTATTTTAGTGTTTTCATCTCTATTTCATGGAAATAAAACAGTCTCTTAAAATAAATCAATAAGATTTTTTTTGTCAAGTACCTACTATGAGAATGTCACCAGGCTAAACTTTTTATTCTAGTATTCTATACAGCATGAGAAACTCTCCTGTAAAATAGGTTTCTTCTATTTCATAATTAACAGAAGTGCTTAGCCTTCTATCCCTGAGACATTTAGAAAGACCTCTCACAAACCATGATGCCATTGTTGTCATTTTGTGTAAGAACCTAGCTCACAATAACCACTTGTCTCTCTGACAATCCATCCATCTTCTCTCCTCCAAATGTCTGTCACCCATTTATTTGTATCACATCAGCCTTCACCTCTAGTTTAACTCTTTTGAGACCTGATTCTGCCTGTTGTCTATACCTGATGTACCTGGAACTGAGCACAATAACTTACACAAAATTCCCTTAAAAATATCAAGGTTGACTTATCAGAGTAGAGTCATATGACTTGAATAAAATATTTTAAGGATACATTCTTTCAGACTTAGTCTAAAGGCAGATTTCCATTTGTTTTGAATGAACAGATGAACAGAAACAGTGAAGTAAAAATTGCCAGAATATCTAGCTTGAATATAGAAAATATCTAACTTGAAAAGTGAAAATATAGGATTCCTTGTTCAACAATATTGAGAGAATCAAGACTTTAGCAGTAGGCCATTAAACAAACAAACAAAAATGCAGCCCTACTAATCTTGGGGTCCTGTGAAACTGCATAGGTGATACATCGATGAAGCCAACTCTGAGTAGGATCCTAATTGCACCATAACACCTATGATAAATTGGGTGCTTATTCTTTTCATAATTCTGTTTCCTTCTTTTCTTTCCTAGGAATTCTACCTTTCGTGTCTCTTATTCCTAGTATGATTTACAATTCAGACTTTAGAAGTTGGCTTCATTACATCCTCAGGGGATTTCAATGATAAGGCAATTACATTTCCTAATTGTGTCTTTTCTTTCACTCTGTTGATTATCATTAATGCAATCAGCTCAGAGTGAATTATTTGTTGAGGGATGGGAAATGTTCTTTGACAGACTTGTATTATTCTTACTTAAGTCGGTGTTATATATATATTATATCACACAAAATAATCTTTGATTTAATGTGTGATAAAACTTAAATTGGCTCTGGGGAATGAGGAAGACTTCCTTATTGGAATACTCTTTTCTTTCAGGAAAACTTGAAAATCTGAAGGTTTAGGAGACTGGGAGAATTCTCATTCAAAAGTCAGAGGAGCAATTATTGAACCAAAAATAGAGTCTGGTTTTCAACTTATAGTGTGTACTACAAGTACACACTATAAGAGATAGTGATAGTTCAATCCCTACCATCAGCCTGTTTCTTTATTTCCCTAGTGGGTCAGCACTTGGAGAGTTGTGGTTTCTATATGTACAAGATTTATTGTGTCCTGAATAATCCAGAGACATATTCCACATGCTATTGAAAATAACTGATTATTATTTTTAAATTTTATTTATTTACTAATGAGAAACATAGGAGGAGATAGAAAGAGCCAGAAATCACTCTAGTACAGGTGCTTCTGGGGATTGAACTCAGAACCTCATGCTTGAGAGTCCGATGCTTTATCCACTGTGCCACCTCCCGGGACACCTGATAGTTTTAAAAAAATATATTTTAAGGTAAATGAATTCAAGAAAACATTATAGTCTCTTTCAACAGGTAAGAATCTGGATTGCTGATGCAAGTTATACAGAACCTATGAAAGCAATCTCTTGGATACTGTGCTTCTTTGCAATGTTTAGCACCTGTGTTGAAGCCTAGCCACCACTACACTGAAGAAAAATTTGGTGCTATGGTCTCTCTATGTATCATTATTTATTCCTCCATCTCTGCCTCTCTGTCTTTATGTAAAATTAAAAGAAAAAGATGACAATTGCACCAAATTAAACAGGATTAACTGTTGGGTGAAAACAGGTAAAAAATTAATTAAGTCATATTTTCTTTTTATAACATTATTTATTTATTGCTTTAATAATTATCGACAAGATTGTATGACAGAGGAATACAATTCTATACAATTCCCACAACCAAAATTTCATATCCCATCCCCTCCATTGGAAGCTTTTTATACCTATGGTAGTATGGACCCATATATGGGGTAAAGAAGGCTAGAGGTCTGGCTTCTGTAATTGCATCTCCACTGGACATGAGTACTGATAGTTCAATCCCTACCATCAGCCTGTTTCTTTATTTCCCTAGTGGGTCAGCACTTGGAGAGGTGTGGTTCCAGGACTCATTGGTGAGGTGGTCTGCCCAGAAAAGTCAGGTAGGCATCATGGCAGCATCTGCAACTTGGCAGCTGAAAAAAACAGTAAGATATAAAAAAGAACAAACTGTCTAATAATAAGGTAAGAATATAGCAGATGTGATTTGAGGTATCCATTTTGGAAAAAAGCTAGTGGGTCTATTTTAGGTATATTCTAAGAGGCCTATGACTTTACTAGTTTTTGCCTGTGCCCTACATGCACCTACCATGCAGGTGGGCTAAAAGTATTGTCTGGGGAGATAGTGTCAGGGTTGTCAATAGGAATAGAAAGTTGGATCAGGGCAAAAATAGCTCCAAATATGGAAAGAGTATATAAATACTGTTAACTGTAAATCCCATCGATCTGATCTGAGGCCCATGTCTGTTCATAATCAGCACAATAGCCTGTAACCTCTGCATCCCTCTAGGCCTGAGCTCTCATTCTGTGGTCATAGTTAGGGACATTCTAGGCTGTACACATTTCAGGACCAGTCTTGCTCGAGTGTCAAAGTATTTTTTTTTAGTATAGCTATCCTTCCTTTAATCAGTTTTTTTTAAATTTTTATTTATAAAAGGGAAACACTGACAAAAACCATAGGATAAGAGGGGTACAACTCCTCACAATTCCCACCACCAGAACTCGGTATCCCATCTCCTCCCCGATAGCTTTCCTGTTCTTTATCCCTCTGGGAGTATGGACCAGTCTCCCTTCAGAGAGTAGGGCAGTCCTTATCATTGTTCCAGATTGAGGGCAAGGTCTTTTAGAGGCCTAGAAGAGGGTTTATGATGTTTTTCCTGGTGGAGATGGCCAGTGATGGTGGAGAGAGGCTTCTGTTAAAGGACTAGTCCCATCATATTTATGTGGGAATCCCTGGATTCCATGCAAAGTCATATTTTTAAACAAAGATGTAATTAGATCATTTTTCTCTCACCTTAAGAATCCTTCAGTCACCTATTCAGAGAATTTTGAAACAAAATCCAAACTCTTCCCCATTGTCTGTGTATGACTTATCATTTCCCAACCTAGACTTGTCTTCTCTTACTCTCTCTCGGTCTCACTCATTATTCTCCAGTCACATTTTAAAATAACTTCAAAAGTTATCAAGCTCTGTCTCATATCACAGGCTTTTATCTTTTCCTGTCTGTAAAAGTATCCCACCCACCACAGGCGCACTTCTCTTCCCACACTTGCTCCTTTCATATAGAAGACTCCTGCCCATCCTTCAAACTGTGCTTTAGTGTTCTTTCCAGAGAAAGTATGTTCCTGACCTCCCTGTTTAATTAACTTCCCTAATTGTAATCTGTCATCAGACCCTGTTCATTTCTATATTCCCCCATAGAAAAATGCATAATTATCTATGTTTTATATAACTGAATATCCATCACTCCCACAAGACTAGAAGTTCCAAAAAAGCAAGGGCAGTATCTGTTTTTTTCCCTCCACTGTAGCTATGCATTTATCACATAAGCATCACTCAGTAAATATTTGTTGAATGGATGAAATGTTAGTCAATTGTCAGATACTGTTACCTTTGAATAAACCAGGTTTGTTCTCCTCAGCTTCATAATGCTACTTAAATAGAGGAGAGTAGTATAAAGTGTAAACAAAGTCAAAGAGAATCACAAGAAAAGTTTTGTCATCAGAAGGAAAAGGATGGTCATAGCCATGACAAGAACAATCACTGCATTTGAATTCAGAACATAGTAGTCTGAGCCTGATACAGGAACTTCAATAATTTACTAATGGGTTGTCTTGGAGAGACTTCTTAATGACACTTCAAAAATGTCCGTGTCCTAATCCTAAGATTCTGTAAATATGTTACCTTATATGATAGCATAGACTTAGTAGATATACATTTTCTATCTAAAAATGCATCACGATTTTCCTGCCAACCCAGTATTTAGATGAACAAATTTAAAATAATCTTGGGCTATGCAGGTGGGCCCAATGTAATTGCCCACATTCCTCACATGAGGAAAGTAAGGATCAGCTTGAGAGATGGAGATGTGGGCATAGAAGCTGAGTAGTGCATGTGTCATGAATTAAGAATGCAGACAATTCAGTTCAATGTTGGCAAACCAAGGCCAACTTGAGAGACTCCTGTAGACAGATCTACAAAAGAAGCAAAAATAACTCAATAAAAAATGGGCAAAGGGCAGGGTTAGATAGTATAATGGTTATTCAAAGAGACTGTCATACCTGAGTCTAATGATAAGTGAAGTGGAACCTTTCTTCATGTGTCTGGCCACACATGAAGAAAGGTTCCACTTCACTTATCATTAGAGAACTTCAAATTAAAACTATGCTGAGGTAACATCTCACATCCGAGAAAATCTTTTACATCAACAAACCAGGAAATGACAGGTGATGGAGAGATTGTGGAGAAATGGCAACTATGTTTTACTAATAATAGTGGGGATAGAAACTGGTACAGCCCCTTTAGAAGACAATATGGACAGTCCTTAAATAAATAAAAATAGAATTACCGTATGACTCAGCAATATGGCATTTATCCAGTGGACACTCAAGCACTAATTAAAAGTACCTCTAAGTTCACAGCTGCATTATTAACAATAGCCAAGGAGTAGAAGATGACTAGATACCCATCATCAGATGACTGGCTAAAGAAGTTATGTGATATGTACCCCATAAATATTACTCTCCAATCGAAAAAAGGTGATAATTGTGTCATTTGGGACAAAATGGATATAACTGGAGGTGATTATGCTTAACAAAATGAGTAAAGAAGTGAAAGACAACTACTAGATGTTTTCATTCATATGTGGAATCTAGAGATCTGATTTACATTAAATTGCCAAAAAAATTCAAACAAAGCAGAAACAAGCAAATCATAATACTTATAACAGCTATGATGGTTATCTTTATGAGCTGCAATAGTGGGGATACAGAACTTTGGTGGTAGGTGTGCTGTGGGCTATACATGACTATATATTATAATCTTACAATCTTGTAATAAACTAATAATAAGAAATAAAAATTAAATAATCAGTGGTTGGGGCAGTCCAAGATGGTGGTGTGATATCTCCTGACTTTCTCTCTGCAAAGCAGCTGCTTAAATCCTGGGAATATAGAGTGAAGGCATGATTTCCAGGCCAGTGGTTGAGGAAGCATACAGAAATGGTCTAGGTGGAACCAAGGGGAAAGCTTCAGATTACATGTAGGATTTAACAGGCTACAGAAAGGACAACACACATAAGAGATCCTGAGCCATGGAGCCTTGTGAGTTATAATTCTGCCTCTTTACCATCCCCCACATCCCCCTCAGTACAGAGGGTTAAGGGAAGAAGTTACAGACAAAGGGGACTTCCTGCAGACCTACCTCATTCTCAAGATTCTGAGCTCAGTAAAGAGTCATCAGAAAGAAGTTTTGTTTTGTTTCTATTTCTCTCCTCAAGAGGACTGGAATTCTCTCTTATTGGTCAATTTCCATGACCAGTTTTCTGTCTCTTCTGGAGAGGTGAGAGTAGCCCATTTGGAGTAGTGTAAAGTGCAGGCTGCGTTAGGTACTCTTTTCCCTTTTTGTTTGCTTGCTTGCTATTTTTTCTTCTTCTTTATTATTTTTTGATAGTTTTTTTTTCATTACTGTTAGTTTATTTCCCCTTCTTTAAACAAAATTAGCCTTTGTTGGTCATACATAGATAGCATTTACTGGTGATTGGTTGTACTCTCTATAGTGGTAATAGTGGGGTTTTATTTGTTTGGTTTTTGTTTGTTTGTTTTGTCTTTCCTCTTTTTCTTTCCTTCTCTCTGATATGAAAAATTTTAGTTTTTGCTCCTGTATTTGCAGTATTCACTTGTGCTTATTTGTGATATACCTTGTGTAAGAAGTCTGATGTAGAAATTTTTTCTTGCTTTAACTCTCTCTTTCATTAATTTTCCTTCTATCCAAACATCTCTTAAATTAAGGCTTGGTAGTGGGTTTTTGTAATTGTCTATTCTTGGTGTGTATTATTTATTTAATTTGCTATTGTTGTTGTTTTCTCTTTGCTTTTGTCTTGTTTTGTTTTGGTGGGGAGAGTTTTTGTAGCTAAAAGGCTTTGGTTGAACTGCATGAATCATTGCTTTTGTTATTGTTGTATTTGCTGAAGTTTGTGACCTCAGGTATAAGAGGCCTATGGTTTAGTGGGGCTTTTCCACAGTGAATACAATAACTGAATGTAAAGAGCCAAGGTACAAAAGTCCAAAACACTCCAATAAAAAAATATGGTCGGATCAAAAGCAATTAAATCAACAATGACAATGAATCAGGACAAAAACCCAGAAAAAAATTCCAAGTAAGCCAGAAGCAACTATAAATAAGGAACATATCCAAACATTAATTAACCTATTAATCACAAGAAATATTGAGGAAAAGGCTATCAGAAATAGGGAAACAACAGATGAAACTATCAAGAAAAATACTAGCTACATTTAGGTAAATAGAGTACTGAAAGTGAAATAGCTGAGCTAAAAGGACAACTAGCAGAACAAACTAATAATATAATGGAGCAAGATAAAAATTTAGCTGAAGTGAAGAAGAAAAGCTGAGAGAAGGGAAAGAAGATTAACAAAAGCAGAAAACAGAATTAGCCAGACAGAGGGTAAGATAAAGAAAACTAAGAAAGCGGTAAAAGAGCTTAAAAAAGAGATTGAGAGAGTCAAGATATCAAAGACTCAGCCTATGATCTGTGCATTAAAAAGTTTGAGACATTCAATCAATTTTCTCCTCTCATATTAATTAAATAGTGATTTATATGATTACAAGTGAATAGGAGTGGACATAGGTAAGTCAATCAATGTTATTCACCACATCAATAAAAACAAAACCAAAAACCATATGATCATCTCAACATATGCAGAGAAATCTAACACCCATTCATACTCAAAACACTACAAAAAATGGGAATAGATAGGAAATTCCAGAAGATAGTGGATTCAATATACACCAGACCTACAGCCAACATCATACTCTATGGAGAGAAGCTGAAAGCTTTCTCCCTCATATCAGGAACTAGACAAGGCTATTCATTATCATCATTACTCTTTAACATAGTATTGGAAGTTCTCCCCATAGTAATCAGGCAAGAGAAGGAAATCAAAAGAATAAAGATTGGAAGGGAAGAATTCAAACTCTCACTATTTGCAGATAATAGGATAGTATACATAGAAAAACATAAGAATGCAGCAAAAATCTACCAGAAATCATTAGGCAATATATCAAACTGTCAGGCTACAAAATCAATGTACAAAAATCAGTGGCATTTTTTTATGGAAACACTAAGTTCAAAGAAGAGAACATCCAAAATCACTTCCATTCACTGTCACAGCAAAATAAGAAAAAAAAATACCTAGGAATAAACCTGACCAAATAAGTGAAATACTTGTATACTGAAAACTATGAGTCACTACTCAAAGAAATAGAAAATGGTACAAAGAAATGGAAAGATATCCCATGCTCATAGATTAGAAGAATTAATATCATCAAAATGAATATTCTACTCAGAACCATATTCATATGTAATGTGATACATACCTAAGGCCCACTGTTTCTTTAAGAGAATTGAAGAAACATTACATTGATTTACCTGGAACCAGGAAACATCTAGAATTGCCAAAACAATCTTGAAGAAAAAAAAACATAAATGGAGGTATCACATACCCAGATCTCAAATTATATTATATTATATTATAAAGCCATCATAATCCAAACACCCTGATACTCAACAAAAACAGATACACAGACCAGTGAAACAGAACTGAAAGCCAAAAATAAACTCCCACACCTATGGACATCTAATTTTTGATAAAGTGGCCCAAATCATTAAATAGAGGAAAGAGGCACTCTTCAATAAATGGTGCTGGGAAAATTGGGTTGAAACACGTAGAAGAATGAAACTGAACCACTTTTTCTCACCAGAAACAAAAGTCAAGTACAAATGGATCAAGGACATGGATGTTAGACCAGAAACTATCTAATACTTAGAGAAAAATATTGGTGGAACACTTTCCCACCTAAACCTCAAGGACATCTTTGATGATACAAACCCTATTGCAAGGAAGACTAAAAAAAAATCCATAGGATTACATCAAATTAAAAATCTTCGGCACAGCCAAAGAAACTATTACACAAACAAAGAGACCCCTCATAGAATGAAAGAGACCCTTCACATGCCATACATCAGAGAAGAGACTAATAACCCAAAATATACAAAGAGCTCAGCAAACTTAGCAAAAAAAAAAAAAAAAGCAAATGATCACATCTAAAAAAAGGCAGAGGATATGAACAGAACATCCACTACAGAAGAGTTCCAAAAGGCTAACAAACATATGAAAGACTGCTTCAGGTCACTGAAATAAAAACATTGAGATACCACTTCACACCTGTGAGAATGTTCTACTTCAAAAATGTTCTGACAGCAGCAACAAATGCTAGAGAAGTTGTACGCACAAAGGAACCCTTCTGCACTGCTGGTCAGTTGGTCCAACCTCTATGGAGAGAAGTCTGGAAAACTCTCACAAGGCTAGAAATAGACCTCCCATATGACCCAGTAAATTCTCTCCTAGAGATATATCCTAAGAACTACATAACACCCAACCAAAAAAAAGTATGAGTACACCTATGTTTATAGTAGCAGTATTTGTAATATCTAAAAACTAGAAGCTAACCAGATGCCCAAGAACATATGAATAGCTGAGAAAGCTGTGCTATATTAATAGAGTGGAATACTATGCAGCTATTAAGAACATTGAACCCATATTCTATGACCCATCTTGGATGGATGTAGAAGATATTATGTTCAGTGAGATAAGTTAGGAAGGCAAAGACGAGTATGGGATGATCCCACTCATAAACAAAAGTTGATAAAGAGGAACAGGAAGGGGAACTCAAAGCAGAATCTGAGTTTGCAGTATGGCACCAAAGTAAAAATCTCGGGTGGAGGGTGAGGGTAGAAGTTAAGCTTCACTGTGTGGGGTGGGGTGGGTGGGACATAGACAAAAGGTGGTAGGAATGGTGTTAATAGGCAATCATATTAACTTATAGTCTCACAAAACACTATTCAGTTTATATAAGGGGGGGCAAATGGATCGAATATCTCAAATGTCTTGATGCATAGATCATACACTGAGTATATGTTCCTTTAATCTAAGTACTTAAGACTTCAAATTGGTAATCAGGTTGAATTTTAACAGTGGGCTCAAATTTTTAATACATTTCTAATAATGACATGTTCTTTGAAATATTAACTCTTTTAAAAGCTTAGGCCAGGGAGGACAGAAGCAACTGGTGGTGTTACTTTATAAGATCAGTTCTATGTAAATATCATAAAAGAAGAAAAGTTATGATGAGGTCTTGTATTATACATCATATCTTAAAACTGGGATTTTCAAAATTATCCCAATTGTCAAATAATTTGGTTATAACAACTATCTATTACCTTCTTAAACCCTAAGAAAACAGCAAACTTCTTCTTTCTATATAAAGCCTATATTTCTCCCAGGCTTGGAACATCTAGTGTAGGGTTCACTTTCCTGCATGCTTCTTTCAGTTCATACCATCTGATACTGCATCTGCTGATCCCAACCTATTCAATGCAACCAGTAGCACCTCAGCATGTTTCACTTCAGACTGTGTCCAGAGATGTCATCCATGGAATGTCAGCCCTTCAGCATCATTACTCTGGTGAGACCTTAACTAGATCATAGGACTCCTTAAATTCATTTCAGGTGATCCACTTTTTAACACACCTCAAATCCTAGATATAGACCAGTGTCCATGATATAGGGCATATGTACATGTATCCATAAGTTAGGGGAAAACATATACCTTAAAGCAAAAGTGCATAATAGTTTGCAGTGAGATAATAAATATAGCAAGCAACTTGACAGACCTAAAAAGACAGACCTAAAAAGACCTAATGAAAAGTTTCTACATAGACCTAAATACCCTCCTCACCTACCACCTGTTGCATGTCCCTCAATCACTTCATAGCTAACCTTGTCCAACAAAGCAATTACTGCAAAATCCAAATAAGGGCAAGAGACTTGTATACTTCAATTCTTCTTCTTCTAGCATTTGCCCTTCTTCCGTAGCCAGTCAACAGCATCAGGTTGAGCCTGATGTAAAGTTTCGAGACCTCCTTTGAATCTGGAGAGGTGGCAGTCGTTGACTATGTGGGTCATAGTCTGTCTGTAGCCGCAGGGGCAGTTCGGGTCATCTCTGGCTCCCCAGTGATGGAACATAGCGGCGCACCGGCCATGGCCTGTTCGATAGCGATTGAGGAGGGCCCAATCATAACGTGCTAGGTCAAAGCCGGGTTGATGCTTGCAGGGGTCTGTGATGAGATATTTGTTCTTTACCTCAGCTGACTGCCAACTCTGTTTCCAAGAGACTGGAACAGAGAAGTTCAGTGAAGGCGTAGGGGACCAGATAGGATGACGAGACGTCAAGCGTTGAACAGGGTGGGCGAAGACATCCGCGTATATTGGCAGGTCCGGTCGAGCATAGATGGTGGGAAATGAACTTAGATGATGCCGCATCCCGACGAATATCTGGCAGGGCGATGTTGCTAAGAACTGGTAGCCATGGAACCGGGGTGGAACGGATGGTTCCAGAAATTATCCTCATGGAGGAATATAATTTAGAATTGACCAAGTGGACATGAGGGCTACGGAACCATACTGGGGCACAGTATTCTGCAGTGGAATAGCATAATGCCAGAGATGATGATCGTAGTGTGGAAGCGCTCACACCCCATGAGGAGCTGGCCAGTCTTGCAATGATGTTATTCCTCGCGCCCACCTTTGCTGCAGTTTTTATGAGATGTTCGTGAAATGACAGAGTGCGATCGAGAGTAACGCCAAGATAGACTGGCTGGGCATCATGCCGGATTCTCGTATCACCAAGCTGCACATTAAGCTCACATGAGGCCGAGGCATGGTGTAGATGGAAAACAGATGATACCGTTTTAGCAGTGCTAGGAATTAGTCGCCATTTTTTACAGTAATCAGATATCAGAGACATGTCTTTCGTGAGTGTTTCCTCGAGGATGTCAAACTTGGATGCCTGAGTTGCACAGCAGATGTCATCAGCGTAGATGAACTTCCTTGAAGAAGTTTCTGGGAGGACATTGATGTAAATATTAAATAGCATAGGAGCCAGAACAGAGCCCTGGGGGAGGCCACTTGAGACAAATCTCCATCTGCTAGACTTGTCACCCAGATGTACCTGGAATCTTCTGTTTTGGAGAAGAAACGATAGTGTTGGCCACCCATGGAGGCAGGCATCTTGAGATCTTGACCAGGAGACCACGGTGCCAGACCGTGTCATAGGCTGCTGTGAGATCAACAAAGACAGCACCCGTCTTTAAATTCTTCTGGAATCCATTTTCAATGTATACTTCAATGATGACTCTTAAGTCACTACCATGTCACTCCACCATCTGGGGCAGTAATCAGGGAGTCTGGGATACCACGCAGACATAATAAGCCCAGGCCTCTAACAGATCCCTACAGGGATGCAGAGATAACACAGGCTTCTGTGCTGAATATGGGTCCTAGATCCAATTGATGGGGGTTGCAGTTAACAATACTTATATACTTTCCCCATATTTGGGAGCTATTCTCTTCCCTGATCCATATTTATGGTCCTTTTTCCAACTACGACACCATCCCCCAATCAATAACTTAGGTCAACTGTGTATTAGATGTCAGGCAAAAGCAAAACTAGAAAAGTCATGGGCCCCTTGGAATATACCTAAAATAGACCTACTAGTTTTTTCCAAAACAGAGAACACAAATCTACATCTGCAATATTTTTGCCTTTAGGTTCATGATTGGTCAACAATTTGTCCTGCTTTATATCTTAATTCCTTTTCAGCCACCAGGTTCCAGAAGCTATCATGATGCCAACCTGACTTCCCTGGGCAAACAACTCCACCAATGTGTCCTGGACCCCCACCTCCCCAGATCCCTGACCAAGCAGGGAAAGAAAGAGACAGGCTAGGTGTATGGATTGACATGCCAATGCTCATGTTCAGCGCGGAAGGAATTACAGAAGCCAGACCTTCTGCACCCCATAATGATCCTGGGTCCATACTCCCAGAAGGATAAAGTATGGGAAATCTATCAAAGGAGAGGATTGGATATGGAGTTTTGGTGGTAAGAACTGTATAGAATAGTGTCTTTCTTATTCTATGGTCTTGTCAATATTTCTATTTTATAAATAAAAAAAGACATTACTTTAAAAAAAAAGAATAGGAAAGCATTCCTGATGGGGGAGGGGATTAGATACGGATTTCTGGTGGTGGGAAATGTATGGAATTGTATCCCTTTTATCCTATGGCCTTGTCAACATTTTAATTTTATAAATAAAAAAATAATTTAAATAATTAAATAAATAAAAATAAAACAAAGAATGAGAAAGAATGAAAAAAGAAAGCAAGCAAGGAAGAAAGGTAGACTGGAAGAAAGCAACTTATAAAAGTCTGAAAATGCAAGGAAATCCTAGAATCTTCAGAAGGAACAAAGTTCTAAGATCATATTTTAGAAGTCTGACTTTCTCATTGAAAGAAAATGTGTATTGTTTTGAGTGTCTATATTTGTCATATTTTATTAGAGAATATAATATAAACTTAAGTCCTGATATTTGCCTCTAAAATATGCTTTATTTATTTTTAGTCTCCATTGATATTGTTATCTCTCCGTATTAAAAAAAAAAAACTGAGTCATCTAATATAAGAGGCTTCATATCAATTTTCCACATTTCTCCCTAGAACTTAATGTGTGGCCTGGCACAACATAGGTTTTGAATTTTATTTTTTTTATTTATATAGCTCAGCTCTTGTGTATGAGTGACTAAACCATTCCATTTCATTCAGATAGAGGAAGAATGACACTGCAACTCTAGGGCTTCCTCTGATTCTATAGAATCTTCATATGATGCTGGGATTTAAACTAGGACTAAGCACATAGTAAGGTAGGTGTCCTACATGGGTAACTACTCCTTTGTCCCTAAGGATCTCTTGAGTCAGTGAAAAGATTAGCATGGATTCTACTGTGTGGGACTATGTGAAAGCTTGGTAGAGCTTAGGGAAGCTCTCCCATCCTCGGATGGAGGTCTGGAAAGATACCCAACTTGTTAGCCTCTCTCCTTATAGAGATGAGTCAAGAGGGAAAAGTCTCCCAGACTCAGTTTCTCCTTGTCAGTCTCTCAAGCTCACAGAAATGCTACAGGCCTCTCACACTTAGTTCTCCCTGCTGGCAGGCCAAAATGGTTGCCTGCCTTAAGGTTGACTCAAAGTTAATGATAGTCACTCAAAGTTCACACATCCACTTCACCTTTTGATCACAAAAGAGAACACACTCTATCACACACACCTAACATCAGACAATGAAACACCCAAACTCCTATTTTCTTGTATCCTTTGATATCTATGATTTACATCAAGCCTTGTTTTTCTTTCTCTATCTCACCTTACTGATTTAACCCCTATGCTTCTCTAAAATGCCTTTGGATAACTAACTTGCCTGCATCATTGAGACTAATTGTCTTGACCTTTATGCATCACATCAATTCTTGTCATACCAGCCCCCTACCATAGGGGCAAGCTGACCTTTAAGAAATCTGTAATTTCTGACATATTTCAAAAATGTTCTTTGTTTAAACTTTCTATATATACCCAAACCCACCTTCCAATAAACGAGTGCTTGTACCAGAATGCTCCCCGAGTCCTCTTTTCTGTATCATGCAGTCCCTGAGAACCAGTGAGAGAGGATCGGTGGCTTACCTCCTGGCTGGAGCCACTCCATGGGGGTGCCAGATCTACTGTAACAGGATTCTTATGAAACCAAAGATATAGCTGTGAATTTTGGACTGTTTGAAAAAGTTGAGAAGTTGTATCTATTCTACCCATTCGCCCATAATCTTCGCTTTACTTTAAAATGTATTCATCCATTTGGTTGTCTTGTCTTCTGGTTTCTATTACTCCTATTCTTTTCTTCTCTTCCTTCCTTTGGTGGTCTTTTGTTTTTGTTTTGTGTCTATATTAAATTTTATTTATATGTATTTGTTTCCATGATTGAAAGCTGGAGAAAGATTAGAGCACTGTTCATTTCTTGCATATGCTGATGTAAAAGATTAACCTGAGAGACCCTGGAAGCTACAGCTATAGAGAAACATGGAACAGAAATGACACACCTCCAGAAAACAAAAAAATATATACAATTATAGACTTTACCAAATCCATCAACTACATATGAGACATCTAAAACCATAGCTGGGTGCTCATGTGTGTGGCTGGGGTAAGAAAATTCAAAAATAGCCCAAACACAGACCCCAGCCCCTATGCTGCCCAATGTATAAACAAAGAAATGGCTAAAGATTACAAGAGAACCACTTGCTAACCAGCAATAACCAGCACAATACATGTGTACACAGAGAAATAGGAACAAACAACAAATAATGTCATATCAGAAACAGATATGATGGAAATTAAACAGAGGGACTTGAGAAATTATAGACTATCAGAGACAGATTACAGAAATCTCATTATGAGGCCTCTCCAAGAATCTAAGCACACTTGAGAAATATATTCAAGAGTTGATAAAACATTTCACTATGGAATTAAGAAACATAAAAGAGGAGCTTAGAATAGAATTCTTTAAGAAACTAAAAAGCTTCAAAGAAGAACTTCAATCAGAATTCACTAAGCAGTTAATAAATATGAAAGAAAAACTCCAAGCAGAATTTCAGGGAGTGAAGGATTCTGTGAGTGCAGTTCAGTCTCAGGTAAAAGTCTTAGGAAGTAGACTCACACATGCAGAAGAAGGAATTTCCAATCTAGAAGACACAATCCATTCTTTCTATTTAAAGATGAGGGAGAGTAAAGATTTAGAAGGAATTAAGTGACTATCTGTAAAGTAACAGACATCAAATGGTTTATTGTAAAAGTGATAGGAATATTTGAGGATTAGGTGTAAGTCAAAAGATCAGAGATTATCTTCAGAGAAAATTTTACCTGAAAAATTCTCTCACTTGGAAAATCCTCAGAACATACTTATTCAAGAAATAGAACACACATCCAGGTAAATAAATGCAAAACAACCAACAACATGGCATATTATGATAAACTATCCAAACTCAATGACAGGGTAAAATTTTGCATGATGCTAGTGAAAGGAAAGAAGTTTTTAGATATACAACATCAGTAATTACACTTAAGACAACCACAATATAAAACAAGGAAAAGAGATTTACAGAAAGTACAAAAAATAAGTGAGAAACTTATCACAAAAACTCATCCACACAAAAGGACATATAGAAACAAATTGACAAATAATCAACAATTTAAACAAAGTAAAAACAAAAATCAGAATAGGTAAGTAAACTACATATATCAATAATCTTCCTAAATTTGGATGACCTAAATTCTATGAAGCTAATATCACTCTTATCCCTAAAGCAAGAAAGGACTACACCAAAAATGAAAACTACATATATATATATATATATATATATATATATATATATATATTAATGCAAATATCCTCAACAAAATCTTGGTTAGTAAAATCCAACAACATGTTAAAAGAATAATTCACCAAGACCAAGTGGTATTCATCCCTGGGAATCAGTGATAATTCAACATCCCCAGATAAATCAATGTAATCCACTATATCAATAAAAAGAAAAAGAAAAATCACATGAATTTATCAATTTATTCAGAAAAAGCATTTGACAAAGTCCAACACCCATTTATGATAAAGGCCATCAAGAAACTGGGAGTGGGAGGAAAATCTTCAACATAATAAAGGCTATATATGATAAAATCATGGCTAACATCATAGTCAATGGGGGGAAAAAATGAAAGCTTTTTTCCTAAAAGCAGGAACTAGACAAGGATGCCCAATTTCACCAATTTTATTCAACACAGTCCTAGAAGTCCTTGCTATCACAATTAGACAAGAATCTAAATCAGATAGGATGAATGAAGTTAAACTATCATTATTTTAAGATGATATATTGATATACCTAGAGGACCCCAGAAACTCTACAAGAAACTACTAGAAATCATCAATAAACTCAGTAAAGTAGCAGGCTACAAAATAAATACCTACAAATCTGTGGCATTTCTCTATGCAAAAGATGGATCAGAAGAAATGAAACTGAAAGATGCAATGCCATTTACAATTGAATCCAAAAAGATTAAATACCTGGCTTGGGCTTCCACCTTCTACAACCCACAATGACCCTGGGTCCATGCTCCCAGAGGGATAGAGAATGGGAAAGCTATCAGGGGAGGGGATGGGATATGGATTGGGTGGTGGGAACTGTGTGGAGTTGTACCCCTCCTACCCTATGGTTTTGTTAGTTTATCCTTTCTTAAGTAAAAAATAAATTAAAAAAAACTACTCTCACAGCCTTCTGCATCCCATAATTATCTGGGTCCATGCTCCCAGAAGGATAAATAATAATGAAGTTTCCAGTGGAGGGAATGGGATGCGGGACTCTGGGGTGGGAACTGTACCACTCTTATCCTATGGTCTTGTTGATCACTATTAAATCAATAAAAAATAAATACTCAAGATGGCTAAACTACAAAAAAAAAAAAAAAACTACTCTCAATGCCCATTTCCAGCAGAGAAGCAAGGACAGAAGCCAGACCTTCCACTGGCTGCACCCTATAATGATCTGGGGTCCATGCTCCCACAGGGATAAAGAATTGGAATGATTTCAATGGAAGGTGATGGGATATGGCACTCTGGTGGTAGGAATTGTGTGGAATTGTACTCCTCTTATCCTATGGTCTTGTCAATATAATAAATATATAAAAATAAAATTTAAAAAACATTAAATACCTAAGAATAAATCTAACAAAGGATTTAAAGGACATTTTAAGCCCCCAACTAGATCTGCCCCAGAGTCTTTTATTTTGGTGTGATACACCAAATTCAGTCCATGTTCTGCTTTGTGTTTTACCTTCTTCTCTTCTTAATTCTCAATTTCTGTCTGAGTGAGATCATCCTATATTTATCCTCCTCTTTCTGTCTTATCTGACCTAACATGATTCCTTCAAGCTCTACCTAAATAAGCTGAAGAAAGTGAAATCACCATTTTTAATAATTTAGTATCATTCCTTTTGTGCATATATACCAGAACTTACTCAGCCACTCATCTGTTGTTGGACACTTGAGTTGCTTCCTGGTTTGGGCTATTACAAATTGTATGCTACGGAACTCTGGTGGTGGGAACGTTGTGGGGTTATACACCTATTATCTTGTAATTTTTAAATCAATCTTTAATCACTAATAAAATTTAATTTTTTTTCTGCTATGAACATAGATATACACTGATTTTTTTGGATGGGTGTGTTTCGTTCCTTAGAATACACCCTCAGGAAAGGAATTGCAAGGTCATAGGGCAGATCCACTTCTAGCCTTATGAGAGTTCTCCAGACTTCTCTCCATAGGACTGGACCAATGTATATTCAAGAGGTTTTTTTTTTTTTTTAATGTTCTCACTTTATTAAGGAGGTAATGGTTTTCAGTATGTTTGTTAACACAGAGATACAACTTCTCATTTCCTCATAATTGGTGTCTACAATATCATATAACAGATAAAGAGCTAGTAACCAAAAAACATAAAGAACTCAACAACAATAATAATAAACCTTATTGAAAAATGGAGGGAGGACATTGACAGAATTTTCCAGGGAAATGCAAATAAAGAAAACAATGAGATGTCACTGCACACCTGTGGAAATACCATACCTTAGAAAAGACAGAAAGACCAATTGTGTGTTGTGGGGCAGGGGAGGTGTGGAAAATTCTTGTACATAGCTACTAATGAGAATGTAAAATGGTTCAATCTCTATGGAAAACAGTTTGGAGAATCATCAGAATGCTAAAAACAAATCTACCTTATAGCCTAGAAATCCCCCTCCTGGAGGTCTATCCAAATAAAATAAAGATGCTTATCCAAAGACATATACATATATATATATATATATATATATATATATATATATATATATATATATATATATATATATATATGTATATTCAGGAGTATTTTCAGACCCACACTTGGTACATGCAAGTTACCACACACCCTCCATCAAAGTTCCCCTAACCTACCTTTACCCCCATCACCACCTTAGTTCTCACATTTTACAAGAAACTGGTTATGTTCCTGTTTTTTTCTTTTCAAGTACCTTTGCTTTATGACTTATATTTCTTTTTTTTTTTACTTAGATTTTTTATATTGAATAATTATAAAAACTGAGTGCCCACAAATTACACAGAATGTGGTAGTGTCTTATAACAGACCATCTGAATCAGATGTCTATGCTAGGCTTCTTTGCTCTAAAAATCCTTGAGATGAGAACCATAATACAAATGCACTGTGCTGAGATAAGACCATACCCTTTATAGCAAATTATCTAGTCTCTCCTTAGTAGATAAAAGACAGTTTCTCACCTGCTGCTGTTATCTGATGTGAGAGAGAAAACTGAATCAAGAATCTCCCTTTTCAGTAAATAAAGTAACAAATAACATGATACTAATAAGAAAGCCTGTATCAACTAGCTTTATAGAAATGGAAGTCCTACAAGTGAGAACTAAGCGAGGCTGCTTTGAAGCATCTTGGGTAAGTGTAAGATGCTTTCAGGAATGTGCTGGAATTGTCAAGTGTCCAGAGACTTTCTTACAAAGCTGTTGAATTAATTTTAATTAACTAATTTTAATTGCTATTAAAAAATAAAAACATAGTTCTGCAGGTAGAGTGTATGCTTTTTATATGTGATGCTTTAGTTTGATTCCCAGCACAGTTTGTGAGAACTTGAGACAAAACAGGTGGAACTCCATGGATAATGGAGCAATGCTTTTATGTCTTTCCATCTTTCTCATTCTCTCTCTAAAAGGATAAAATAAGAACTAAGTTTAGTATTCAACAGTATCATGTACCTCGAAGGCCCTGGGTTCAACTCTCCACACCATGTAAAAAAATGTAAATGATGCAAGTTTAATATTAGATAAATTATATTTAAAACAGAGATGAATGGGCTGGGAAGATAGCATAATGGTTTTACAAAGCCTTTCAAGCCTGAGGCTCTGAGGTTCCAGGTTCAATCCCCAGCCCCACCATACGCCAGAACTGAGCAGTGTTCTGGTATCTCCCTCTCCCCAGCCCCACCATATGCCAGAACTGAGCAATGTTCTGATCTCTCTCTCTCTCTCTCTCTCTCTCTCTCTCTCTCTCTCTCTCCTCTTTCCCCCTGTATTTACACTTTCTCATTAAAATAATAAACTAAATAAAATATTTTTAAAAAAACAGAGATGAACACTGTCAAAAATCATTACTTCCTACACTCTTGAGGTCATTTTTATTGTATCTTTATAATGTAAATGCTATATAATAATGAACTACTGTATATCATTTGCCAATTCAACTTTCAATGTCAGACATGTTGGGAGTATTTGTATCACACAAATTAACAAATGTTATAAGTTAGACATAAACCAACATACTACTGGATTCCATCAGTATGCAGTCTATACTCTTCATCAGTAGTCAGTTTAAGGTATTGATTTTTTTTTGTAGACAAAATGCATGACAGCTTGAAACAACGGGAATGGAAATGAGAATTGTACCCCTCACTCTCATTTCTAATTTCTCAAATGCTTCTTTTTATTTCTCTAATTTATTCTGATATACTTGTTCCACCACCAGCTCCAATTATTTGCACCTATACTGTTAGAGGAAAGTTAAAATATAAGATTAACATTAGGTTTAGGTGAATTCCTATAACATCAATTTTAGTGTCATCATTATAGGACAAGCTAGTGCCATACTGTTTAGTACACTTAGTTGAGAAAATATAAAAAATTTTATTCATCCTTTTCATGCCATTTTATAATGCCCAGTGCTGCACAGTACTGAATTTGAAACATACAATGAAAGGTGTTAGGCTATCTTGGTGCTTATTTTAAAGCCAGAAAGTTCATGGAATTCACATTCTGCCTTTAGAAGTTATTTCCACTGCAATTGAGAATAAATCAAATTGTTTCATCTGCAGAAATGAAATCACAACATCTAACTACTTTTTGATGAGAGCATGGATAATTATGCTAATAATGATTAGAATTCCTAGATACTTATATGACATGTAGAAACTAAAATGTTCACTTGTAAAAGTAGCCACAAACAACCTTATAAGCTATATATACTTATCATATCTATTTTATAGATAAAGAAACTAAAATGACTCAGGACCATATATACAAGATTCTAGAATTCAAATTCAGTGAGTCTGAACCTTGATTCTACTCTGAGCATCAATCTACTTTATGCAAAATAAAAACCTATAGGGGTTTGGGTGGTGGTACACCCAGTTAAGTGCACAAAATACTAAGTGCAAATACCCATGCAAAGATCCCAGCTGGAGCTCTGGCTCTCCACCTGGTCGCCTCACAGTGATGAACCAAGTCTGCAGGTATCTATCCATCTCACCCCCGATCTTCCCCTTTTTTCTCCATTTCTCTCTGTCTTATCCAATGGGAAAAAAATGGTCACTAGGAGAAGAGGATTCGGAGTGCTGGCACTGAGCCCCAGTGATAACCTTGGTGATAAAAAAATTTAATTTAATTTAATTTAAATTAAAACTTAGAAAGTGCAATAACAACCAAAGGAAAAGAAAAATACACTGAGAAAGACATGGAGATGTGTCACAGAAATTATAAAAATTACATTAAATAATTTTGAACAGATATTATAATAAAGTATCTTGTACACTATATGTTTATAGTTATATAATATTTATTTATTACTAGTGTGTAGATGTATTCTTGTCTCTGTGTTGTGAACTCAGGGATACATATAGGAGCCCTATTAATAATAGATGTGAACATTATTCCTTTTCTTAAAAGAGTTTTAATTTAATAGGAAAATAACTCATCTGGGACACCAGCAAATTCCTGTAGAGTAATAATTACAATTTTTTCTTAAAATCTCTATTGTCCCAGTCCATAATGTTTGAAATTTAATGAAGCATGGTGTTTGTTAACTGGGATAACATTAGTCACCTGATTTGTGTGTGTAGGAACTTAACAACACATAAGATAACCAGTCTTAAGAAGGCAATAGAACATGTATATGTATACATATACGTATAGTCATTTTATTGAGGGGTTAATGGTTAATCGTTAATGGGTTTATAGCATAGTTTTACTTTGCTGTTTTTTCCCACTTCTATTCTTATTTCTTTTTTAAATTTTCTTATTTAATAATTCTTTATGAGATTGTAAAATAACAGGGATATAATTCCATATAGTTCCCACACCATAGTTTTGTGTCCCATCCACTCCATTGGAAACTTCCCTATTCTTTTGCTTTTTTCTTTTTCTTTTTTTTTAATTCCTTATCCCTCTAAGAGTATAGATATATCAAAAAAGTTAATGAGGTGGAAGGTCTGGCTTCTGTAATTGCTTCTCTGCTTAACATGGACATTGGCAGGTCTATTCAACCTCAGCTTGTTTCTGTCTTTCCCTAGTGGAGTAGTGCTCTGGAAAGGTTTGATTCCAGGACACATTGGTAAGGCTGCCTGACCAGGGAAGTAAGGATGATATTATGGCAGCATCTGAAACTTGGTGGCTGAAAAGTGGTATAATATCAAGCAAGTTGCTCAATACACAGGCACCCAAACGTGGGAATAGGGAAAATGAAACTAGGGGTCTTTGTGTGGGAAGAAGCTGGGAAGTGGTTTTTTTTAGGTATGTTCCATGTGATCCATGACTTTAGTAATTTTTACCTGAACCTGATAGCTTGCGTGTGGGTGGACTAAAAGTATTGTCTGGGAAGATGGTGTCAGAGTTTTAAATAGGAAAATAAATCTGGATTGGAGCAGAGAGTAGCACCTACCCTTGAAGAAAGTATATAAACACTATTAACTGTTAACCCCATCCAACTGACCTAGGGTCAATATATGTTCACAATTAGCACAGGATCCTGTGTAACCTCTGAATCCCTGTCAGTCTGAGCACACAGTCCATGGTCACAGGTGGGAACATTCTAGGCTGCAGTCATTTCAGAACCAGTCTTCCTTGAGTGTCAGAGTAGGCAGACTCAGCCTTCTTTCTGAGAGTGCTTTACAGTGAAGGTAAGGTCCTAAAGAGGCCCACAAGAGGTCTTACAATGACATTCCTGTTGGAAGTGACCAGAGATGGTGAAGCTAGGGATCTATTAGAGGTCTAGTTCCATTATATCTATGTGGGAATCCAAGGATTCCTTGACTAGAGGCCCAAATAATAGGGTGGCCTGGTATTGACCAAAAAGGCCATCGTTAAAGTGAGCTAGTCTCTTACTCTTATCCAGCTTTTGTAGTCCTTTCTTTGCCTGAGGAGGTTAGACTTTCTCCTAGTTGTCAATTCATTGAGTGTCATTTACTGTATCCAAACTAGTATTGGGTTTGTCCTTATTTTTTAAGTTCTACCCATGAGTGAGACAATCCAATATTCATTCATTCTTTTCTGGCTTATAGCACAATCTGAAGAACTCTCAGAATGCTAGAAATTTTCCTCCCATATGACCTGGCAATTCCTTTCCTGGGGATATATTCAAAGGAAATAAACATACCTATCCATAGTAATCTATGTACATCTGGATTCATAGAAGCACAATTTGCAGTAGTCCAAACTTGGACTCAAACCAGGTGTCCAGTGATAGATAAGTGGCTAGCAAACTGAGGTATATAAACATAATGAAGTGTACTCAGCTGTTAAGAATGAAGTAATCTGATGTCCTGGGTAGTGCAGTGGGTTAAGCACACATGGCACAAAGTGCAAGGACCAGTGTTAGGATCCTGGTTTGAGCCCCAGCTCCCCACCTACAGGGAGGTCCCCTGAAGGTGTCTTTTTCTCTCCTTCTCTGTTTTTCCCTCCTCTTTCAATTTCTCTCTGTCCTATCCAGCGACTATGAAAGCAATAACAACAAGAACAACAACAACAATAAACAAGGGCAACAAAATGGGGAAAATTGCCTCCAGGATCAGTGGATTCGTAGTGCAGGCACTGAGCCCCAGCAATAACCCTGGAGACAAAAAAAAAAAAAAAAAAAAGAAGTAATCTTTGCTTCATCTTGGATGGAGCATGAAGGAATCATGTTAAGTAAGAACCTGAGTTTTAAAGGCTGATTGAGCTTTTGAGAAGAAGAGAAAATGTGTGGATATCTGAGTGAAGTAACCCTGTGGATGGAATACGTAATACAATACTTGGCAGCCAGTCTGGTGTCCTGTTAGAGTCATTCCTTTCTTCAAAGTCTAAGCAGGCAGCTAGATATCTAGAAGATTCTGTGTTAGGTTATTATGATGGATATATATTATATTTTAAATGTTATTTGGGGTAGAAATCAAGCTAGTTTAGATCAGGTAACTTTTAATCCCCATTAATTTTTAGTGATTAATTTTGAGCATTCTTTCTGTAGTGCATGTGTTTAACCAGGTTCATCACTGCTTGGCCCTTGAGCACTCTTTCTAGTGTGAGGATTAGTGAAGAATTATTGTTGATACACTATCAAGAAATCATTACTTAATGCATTGTATTTATTTTATGATGAGAAAGATATCTGGGGTATGCTAATGAAAAAATATAATTGGTCTTTAGTTCCATTCCCTTCCTCCCCAAAGAAAATAAATTACCTTGGAAATCTTATTAATTAAACAGCAAGAGAAAATAACTGTGGTATCAGGCTGGTTTTGTTATCTGACTAATCACTTTCATCTGCCACTTCTTGAAACAGTGGACTAATTTCATAAATAATTATATATTGTCCTCTCAGAGTATTCTCTTCAAATAATCTCATTAATGAGTCATATGATTTCATTGTTATGTCAGTTTAGTCCACTGATAAGTATGTGTGATTCCTTTAAAGGACTGAAAATAAAATGTTTTCTACTAAATTAGGGGATTAATCAGGATGAAGACTAGCCTTCCTACAACACTCAGTGAGTAGAAGATGCAGAGCTCCCATTGCAAAAGTGTGACTTCCCTGCAACCTTGTCATATGTGTAGTCCCGTCTCCTCTTTCCTTCTCCTTCTCTCCCTATCTCTTGGCAAATAATATCAGGACTAGGTTGCTTAAAGAAACAATGATACTAAGTGTCATGAAGAATAATTCAGGAAATATGAGGTCTTAAAGAGTCTTTTCCAGTAGCTTTAACATTTCCACTCTAAGGATACTTCTAATATTACCCTATTTCCATTTCTCTAAATTTTGACACCTGTGAGCCTGGCCTTCTTGAATCCTTTAATCCTCATTCCACTAAATTCTAACCAGTCTTTGTGATGATGGACAAAGTATTAGGATTAGTATTCAGGATTAGTTGGCATGGTGGAATATTGTCTGTAGCTATAAGCAGAGTGTTGTCCAAATTAGCAACAATAGCACTTTGATAAAAGGGTTTTCTTTTTATATGCACATGCATATCTCCATTCCTATGAAAATGTGTGTGTATGGATGTGAAAAACAGACTGTTACTCTCATAGCAATTGCTCCCTCTCTGATAATAACACTTGGGTGTGTATTGATTTATAGATAATTAGATGCTCTAGAATGTGCTGCTTCTTATTATAAAGGAATTCAATGAAGTTCTTACTCCATAAAATGAAAAATGTGTGAGTTACATCGAGCTTGACATGAAGAAAGATGATCAGCTGTTCAATATCTCTACTAATGACAAATCAAGTGAGCTATACAAGTTAAAAGGCAAGTATGTCTTGTATTATAGATCAGAATTTTTCAACAATAAAGGCTGTTGTGTTTGATATGAACTGTGGAATGTCTTTAAGAAAAAGACTTTAGAAAGAGATGAACAAATACCAAATGATTTCACTCATCAGCAGAACCTACGAAGCAGGGACAGTAGGGGAAATATGTAAAACTTGGACAGGGAGTGATGCATCAAAGCAGAGGCCTGTAGGGAAGGAAGAAAAGAGATAGAGTGGAGGGGCTTTGGGGCCCTGCTGTATGATGATAGAAAAGGACAAGGGCCAGGCAGTTGGCACACCTGGTTAGGCTCTCACATTACAGTACACAAGAACCAGGTTCAGGTCCCTGGTCCCCACCTGCAGGGGGAAAGTTTCATGAGTGGTGAAGTAAAGCTGCAAGTGTCTCTCTCTTCCACCATTTTTTTGTAATCTCTCTCTCCCTACTCAGTTTCTCTCTGTCTTTATCCAATAACAAGTAAATTAATAATAATAATAATAATAATAATAAAGGGCTGGGGAGAGAGCATACTGGTTATACAAAACACTTTTACGCCTGAGGCTTCAGGGTCATAGGTTCAATACCCAGCTTCAAAATAATCCAGAGCTGAGCAGTGCTTAGGTCTTTCTTTCTGTGTCATTCTCTTTATAGCTCTGTCACTCACTAAAATAAAATAAATAATATTAAAAAATTAAAGGATCCAAGTTGGGGAGAGGAGAGATGAAAGGTTGTACTTAAGTGTCAACAACTGGACTGTAAACCATTAACCCTCCATGAAATGAAAAATAAATAAAAAAGGGTTACATGCATTTGAATAGTTCTAATATAATCTTCCATGCTCTATTTTAAGTATCCTAATTGTTCTAAGTCAATAGTGTTCCTTATGGATTTTCTCCATCATTCTATTTCTTTTTGTTTATCTATAATGGATCATTTTATTTAGTTTTTCTATTCTCAATTCATTAAATTGTGCTTTCTCAGATAATCCTACACATCTTTTTAAACCTCTGCTCCATTCATTTTGAGTAAATATCGATATTATCTACAAGTGAGTCAAATTGCTAAATTGTAAATTATGAATGTGATACTAGTATAAGACCAAAATCGGAGGCAGAGCCACGATGGTGACTGGAAATCAGCTGCCAGCATGAGTTCTGACAACAACTGCTAGAAAGCCAATGACCACATGATTATCTCAATAGATGCAGAGAGAGCCTTTGACAAAATCCAACACCCATTCATGCTTAAAACTCTACAAAAAATGGGAATAGACTGGAAATTCTTCAAGATAGTGGAATCCAAATATAGCAAACCTAATGCCAACATCATACTCAATGGACAGAAGCTGAAAGTGTTTCCCCTCAGATCAGATACTAACAGGGCTCTCCACAATCACCATTACTCTTCAACATAGTATTGGAAGTTCTTGCCATAGCAATCAGGCAAGAGAAAGAAATCAAAGGAATACATTTAGGAAGGGAAGAAGTCAAACTCTCACTATTTGCAGGTGATATGAGAGTATACATAGAATAACCTAAAGAATCCAGCAGAAAACTACTGGAAGTTATTAGGCAATATAGTAAGATGTCAGGCTACAAAATCAATGTACAAAAATCAGTGGAATTTCTCTATGCAAACACTAAAACTGAAGAAGTAGACATCCAGAAATCATTCCCATTCACTGTTGCAGCAAAATCAATAAAATACCTAGGAATAAAGCTGACCAAAAAAGTGAAAGATACATACAGAAAAAAAAGTGAAAGTGCATACAGAAAACTATGAGTCACTATTTAAAGAAATAGAAACTGAAAAATGGAAAGATATCCCATGCTCATGGATTGGAAGAATAAATATCATCAAAATCAATATTCTCCCCAGAGCCATATACAAATTTAATGCAATACACATCAAAGTTCCACTAAGCTTCTTTAAAAGAATAGAACAAAAACTACAATCATTTATCTGGAATCAGAAAACACCTAGAACTGCCAAAACCATCTATAGGAAAAGAAACAGAAATGGAGGCATCACACTCCCAGATCTCAAACTATATTGTAAGGCCATCATCATCAAAACAGCCTGGTACTGGAACAAAAATAGGCACACAGACCAGTGGAACAGAATTGAAAGCCCAGAACAAAACCCTGGCGCCTACGGACATCTAATCTTTAATAAGGGGGCCCAAAGTATTAAATGGAAGAAGGAGGCTCTCTTTAATAAATGGTGCTGGGACAACTGGTATGTAACATGCAGAAGAATGAAATTGAACCACCTTATCTCACCAGAAACAAAAATCAACTACAAATGGATCAAGGACCTGATGTCAGACCGGAAACTATCAAATACTTAGAGTAAAATATTGGAGGAACACTTTCCCACCTAAACCTCAAGGGCATCTTTGATGAAACAAACACGATTGCAAGGAAGACTAAAGCAAAAACAAACCAATGGGACTACATCAAATTGAAAAGCTTATGCACAGCCAAAGAAATTATCAGATAAAGAGACCCCTCACAGAATGGGAGATCTTCACATGCCATGCATCAGACAAGAGACTAATCACCAAAATATACAAAAAGCTCAGCAAACTTAGCACCAAAAAAGCAAATGACCCCATCCAAAAATGGGCAGAGGATATGAACAAAACATTCACTTCAGAGGAGATCCAAAAGACTAACAAACATGTGAAAAACTGATCCAGGTCGCTGATTGTCAGAGAAATACAAATAAAGACAACATTGAGATACCACCTCACTCCTGTAAGAATGGCATACATCAAAAAAGGACAGCAGCAACAAATGTTGGAGAGCTGTGGGGACAGAGGAACCCTTCTGCACTGCTGGTGGGAATGTAAATTGGTCCAGCCTCTGTGGAGAGCAGTCAGGAGAACTCTCACAAGGCTAGACACAGACCTTCCATATGACCCAGTGATTCCTCTCCTGGGGATATACGCCAAGGACTCCATAACACACAACCAAAAAGATGTGTGTACTCCTATGTTCATAGCAGCACAATTCATAATAGCTAAAACTGGAAGCAACCCAGGTGCGCAACAACAGATGAGTGGCTGAGAAAGTTGTGGTACATATACACAATGGAATACTATGCAGCTATTAAGAACAATGAACCCACCTTATCTGACCCATCTTGGACAGAGCTAGAAGGAATTATGTTAAGTGAGCTAAGCCAGAGAGATAAAGATGAGTAAGGGATGTCCCTGCTCATGAACAGAAGTTGAGAAAGAAGAACAGAAAGGGAAACTAAAAGCAGGATCTGATTAAATGGAAAGTAGGGCACCAAAGTAAAAACCCTGTGGTGAAGGGGAGGGTGGCCATTGGGCTTCCTGGTGTGATGGGGGGGGGGTGGGGGGGCAGAAGTAGGTGGTTGGAATGGGACACAGTCTTTTGGTGGTGTGAATGGTGTTTATGTACACTCATATTAAATTTTAGACATGTAAACCACTAATTAATATGAGAGGGGAAAAATTGATCATATGTCTAGAACTCCTTAAAACACAAGACTGAGTCTTTTTTTTATTAATTTTTTATTTAAGAAAGGATTAATGAACAAAAACATAAGGTAGAAGGGGTACAACTCCACACAATTCCCACCACCCAATCCCCATAACCCACCCCCTCCCATGATAGCTTTCCCATTCTCTAGCCCTCTGGGAGCATGGACCCAGGGTTGCAGAAGGTAGAAGGTCTGGCTTCTGTAATTGCTTCCCCGCTGAACATGGGCGTTGACTGGTCAGTCCATACTCCCAGTCTGCCTCTCTCTTTCCCTAGTAAGGTGTGTCTCTGGGGAAGCTGAGCTCCAGGACACATTGGTGGGGTCCTCAATCCAGGGAAGCCTAGCCAGCATCCTGGTGGCATCTGGAACCTGGTGATTGAAAAGAGAGTTAAGATATGAAGCCAAACAATTTGTTGAGCAATCATGGATCCAAAGCTTGGAATAGTGGAGAGGAAGTGTTAGGGAGGTACTCACTGCAAACTCTAGTGTACTTCTGCTTTCAGGTATATATTTTGCAGTAGTTTATGGATACGTGTGCACATAAGCTCTCTCTCACAGAAACTGGTGTATATCTAGGTTTTGGGACTTTGTTAGAAAGTGAACTACCTGAGATGAAATGAGAGTGTACTATAAAAGGAAAGGTCTCACCCAAGTATTGAAGCTGAAGGGTTGTCATTCCACATGTGAAGTCTCTGGATACAGTCTGAGGTAAAGCATGTTGAGGTGGCAATCGTTGCGTTGTGATCGTTAGGTTGTGATCAGCGGATGCAATATTATTTGGTTTGGATTGGGAGATGCATATGGGAAAGTGGGCCCTATCCAAGGGTTCCAGGACTGGGGGTAGTAGGGGCTCTATAGTGGAGATGTGAGGTTCCTGCTGTCCTAGGGTTCAAAAAGACAATCGATAGTTAATGTTATCATCACATTATTTGGTAATTGGGTTAACTTTGAAAAGTCTTTTTGTTATGGTTTGCTGTACAGTATCCAGTATCTTGTATATAGCTGTGCTATTGGATGCTTCTAATCTACTTGGTCTAGGCTTTTGAGAGAGTCCGCATATAAAATACATAGCCTATATATTAAAAAGATTCAGTTTGTCTTTTGAGAAACTTTGAGACATACAATTGATTTTCCCCCTCTCATATTAATTAACTACTGATTTATATGTCTACATTTTGCTAGGAGTGTACATAAACACCATTCCCACCACCAAAGGACTGTGACCCATCCCTCCCGCCCACTCCCACCCCCTACTGGCCCAGGAAGCTGCATGTCTACCCCTCACAACTGGGTTTTTACTTTGGTGCCCTACTTACAATTTGATCAGGTCCTGCTTTTAGTTTCCCTTTCAGATCTGCTTAGTCAGCTTCTGTTGATGAGTGGGATCATCCCATACTCATCTTTATCTTTCTGACTTAGCTCACTTAACATAATTCCTTCTAGCTCTGTCCAAGATGGGTCAGAGAAGGTGGGTTCATTGTTCTTGATAGCTGCATAGTATTCCATTGTGTATATATACCACAGCTTTTTCAGCCGCTCATCTGTTGTTGGGCACCTGGGTTGCTTCCAGGTTTTAGCTATTATGAATTGTGCTGCTATGAACATAGGAGTACACACCTCTTTTTGGTTGGGTGTTATGGAGTCCTTGGGGTATAACCCCAGGAGAGGGATTACTGGATCATATGGAAGGTCCATGTCTAGCCTTCTGAGAGTTTTCCAGACTGCTCTCCACAGAGGCTGGACCAATTTACATTCCCTCAAAATGTAAAAGGGTTCCTCTGTTCCCACATCCTCTCCAGCATTTGTTGCTGCTGTCCTTTTTGATGTATGCCATTCTTACAGGAGTGAGGTGGTATCTTAGTGTTGTCTTAATTTGCATTTCTCTGACAATCAGTGACCTAGAGCAGTTTTCCATATGTTTGTTAGCCTTT
Organism: Erinaceus europaeus; assembly: GCF_950295315.1. Taxonomy (NCBI): domain Eukaryota; kingdom Metazoa; phylum Chordata; class Mammalia; order Eulipotyphla; family Erinaceidae; genus Erinaceus; species Erinaceus europaeus. The sequence goes on along the minus strand of NC_080174.1, from coordinate 29,695,205 downwards.
TGGATATCCTCTGAGGTGAATGTTTTGTTCATTTCCTCTGCCCATTTTTGGATGGGGTCATTTTTTTTTTTTTTGGTGCTAAGTTTGCTGAGCTCTTTATATATTTTGGTGATTATTTTCTTGTCTGATGTCTGGCATGTGAAGATCTTCTCCCATTCTGTGAGGGGTCTCTCTGTTTGTTTAATAGTTTCTTTGGATGTGCAGAAGCTTTTCAATTTGATGTAGTCCCATTGGTTTGTTTCTGCTTTAGTCTTTCTTGCCATTGGGTTTGATTCATCAAAGATGTCCTTGAGGTGTATGTGGGAAAGTGTTTCGCCAATATTTTCCTCTAAGTATTTGATTGTTTCTGGTCTGACATCTAGGTCTTTGATAAGACTGAGTCTTTTTAATACATCGGCTGTCTTTGATGTGTTGACTCTCTCAAAAGCTTAGACCAAGGAGAACAGAAGCAACTGGTAGCACAGCTATATACAAGATGTTGGGTATTATACCCGAAACCCTAACAAAGGGACTTTCAAAGTTAACCCAATCACCAAATAATGTGATGATAACAATAACTATCCATTATCTTCTTGAACCCTAAGACAGCAGGATCCTCCACATTTCCACTATAGAGCCTATATTTTCCCCAGTCCTGAAACCTTAGGGTGGGGCCCACTTTCCTGCATACTTCTCTAAATCCAAATCAAATAATATTGCATCTGCGTATCGCAACCCAATGAACACAACAGGTGCCACCCTTGCATGTTTCACTTCAGACTCTGTTCAGAGACTTTAGGTGTGGAATGACAACCCTTCAGCTTCATCACTCAGGTGAGACTTTTACTTTTATAGTATTCTCTAATTTCATTCCAGGTGTTCCACTCTCCAATAAAGTCCCCAAACCTAGATATAGTCCAGGTCCCCTGAGATACAGCATATGTTCACATGTGCCCATAAGCTAGAGAAAAATATATACCTGAAAGCTGAAGTACATAAAAGCCTGCAGGGAATACCTCCCAACACTTCATCTGCACTATTCCAGTCTTTAGGTCCATGGTCATTCAGCAATTTGTTTGGCTTTGTATGTTAACTCTCTTTTCAGCCACCAGGTTATGGATGCCAGCATTATGCCAACCAGACTTCCCTGGACAGACGACCCCACCAATGTGTTGGAGCTCCACTTCCCCAGAGATCGAGAAAGAGAGAGATAGGGAAAGAGAGAGGCAGATTGGGAGTATGGATCGAACAGTCAATGCCCATGTTCAGTGGGGAAGCAATTACAGAAGGCAGATCTTCTACCTTCTGCAACCCACAATGACCCTGGTTCATACTCTAAAAGGGATAGAGAATGGGAAAGCTATCAGGTGAGGGGATGGGATATGGAGATCGGGTGGTGAGAATTGTGTGGAACTGTACCCTGCTTATTATGGTTTTGTTAATGTCTCCTTTTTTAAATTAAAAAAAAAAGACCAAAATCAAGGAATATATATCATGGATTTAAAGACATAAAAATAGGGGGCCAGGAGGTAGCTAAGCACACATGGCACAAAGTGCACGGACCGGCATAAAGATCCTGGTTCTAGCCCTTTATCTCCCCACCTGCAGGGGGGGTCACCTCACAAGTGGTGAAGCAGGTCTACAGGTATCTATACTTCTCTTCCCCACTGTCTTCCCCTTCTCTCTTGATTTCTCTCTATCCTATCCAACAACAACAGCAAGAACAGTAATAACAACAAGGACAACCAAAGGGAAAAAATAGCCTACAGGAGCAGTGGATTTGTAGTACAGGCACCAAGCCACAGCAATAACCCTATAGGTAAAGAAAATAATAAAGTCACAAAAATAATTCAAACACTACTTTTTCTGCCACAGATGACAAAAAAGATCATTTTGTAATAAAATATATATTTATATTTTTTAATAAATAGTAATAAGAAAATGTGTTTTTACTTGACTTGAAGCAAAGTCTAATACATATTTTCTTTTATCCAGATATAATTTGTTAAATGTCTATATATGCTGGACATTAAGACATTAACTATGTCAGAAATAGAAAATTTAATTAGGCTGGATAGGTGAGAACACACAATACCTAACCATGTGCAAGGATGCTCAGCCCCTTTTCCTCAGGGGAAAGCTTCATGAGTAGCAAACCAAAGCTGTGTCTCTTTTTCTCACTTAAAAAAATTATTTTACATTGAGAAAACCATAGGATAAGAGGGGTACAGCCTCACACAGTTCCCATCACCAGACCTCCATATACCATCCCCTCCACTGATAGCTTTCCTTTTTTTTAACCCTCTGGGAATATGGACCCAAGATCATTGTGGGATGTAGCAGGTGGAAGGTCTGGCTTCTGTAATTGCTTCCACACTGAACATGGGCTTTGACAGGTTGATCCATACTCCCAGCTTGTCTCTCTCTTTCCCTAGTGGGGAAGGGCTCTGGGGAAGAGGACCTCCAAGTCACATTGGTGGGGTTGTCTGTCCAGGGAAGTCTGGTCACATCCTGCTAGCATCTGGAACCTAGTGGCTGAAAAGAAAGTTAATATACAAAGCCAAACAAACTGTTGGACAATTATGGACCTAAAGGCTGGAATAGTGCAGGTGAAGCATTGGGGGGAGGGGGTCCTCCATTTTGTAGATAGTTAGTAGGCATATTTTAGTTATATTTCAAAGGGCCTGTAGCTGTACTTGTGTGTTTGTGTGTGTGTGTGTTTGTTTGTTTATTTTGTCTGAGCCTGAAATCTGATATGCAGGTGAATCCTAATTATTGTCTGGGGAGATGACATCATGGCTGGGAAAAGGACCAGAAAACTGGATCAGAGAAGAGAGTAGCGCCCTAATATGGGAAAGGGGTATAAATATTACTGTAAACCCCATCAATTTGATGTGATCTGGGGACCATAATTAGCTTAGAAGCCTGTGTGACCTCTACATCCCTCTAGATCTGAGCTCACATTCTGTAGCCATGAGTAGGAACATTCCATGTTGCCCCAGTATTGACCCATCTTCCTCAGGTGTAGCATAGAGTATGTTGTTCATCCTCCCTTCACAGGATGGAACATTCTCTACCATTGTTGATCCAGGTTGAGGGCAAGGTCCTTTGGAGGCCCACAAAAGGGGTCTATTTTGTTGTTCCTAATAGAGATGACCGAAAACAATGGAGAGAGGGATTTGAGTTCTAGGCCCATCAAGTCTGTTTGGGAATCCCAAGACTCCCTGATTAGGGCCCCAGCTGGTGGAATGGCCTGATAGTGACTAAAGAGTCATTGTTAAAGTATGCCAGTCTCGTGCCCTTATTCAGCTTTTGCAGTCCTTGCTTTGGTAAGGTTAGCTTTGGAGTGAGTGAGAGAACTGTAATAGGAAGTAGGTGAGGAGGGTGTCTAAGTCTAAGAGGACACTATTTTATTATGAACTTTACACTGACTCACTACAGACTATTGTGTATATTTTATTTCAGGTATATATTTTGCCCTAATTTATAGATACATGTGAACATATGCTCTAGCTTATGGCACCTTGCCTATATCTAGGTTTTGGGACTTGTTAGGAAGTGAACCTCCTGGAATGCAATTAGAGACTACCATGAAAGGACAGGTCTCACCCAAGTGATGAGGGTGAAGGGTTGGCTATCCATGCCTGATGTCTCTGTATACATTCTGAGGTGGAGCATGCTGAGATGGTACTCGTTGCATTGATTCAGTTGGAATCAGAGGATAAAATATCATTTGGCCTGACTTGAGAGAAGCATGCAGGGAAGTGAGCCCCACCCCAGAGGTTCCAGGATTGGGAGAAACATAGGCTCTATAGAGGAAGAGGGAGATTCCTGTTGTCTTAGGGTTTAAGAAGACAATAGATAGTTATTGCAATAATCACATTGTTTGCCAATTGGGTTAACTTTGAAGAATACCTTTGTTAGGATTTTCTGTATCATATACACCCTCACCATATTTCATGTCCTTTGACATTGTTTGCATATAGCTATGCCACCAGTTGCTTTTGTTCTCCCTGGACTAAGCTTTTAAGAGTCAACATATCAAAGACTCAGCCTATGTATTAAAAAGACTCAAGTCTGTGCTTTAAAAAGTTTGAGATATTCAATCAATTTTCCCCTCTCATATTAATTAGTGATTCATATGACTGCAAATTGATAGAAGTGTACATAAACACCATTTCCACCGCCAAAAGACTCTATCCCACCCCCCCACCCCCACCCATGAAGCTGAACATTCACCCTCACCCTCCCTCCAGGGTTTTTTCTTTGGTGCCCTACTCCAAATTCAGTCAACTCCTGCTTTGAATTTCCCTTTCTCTTCTTTCTCAACTTCTGTTTATGAGTGGGATCATCCCATACTCTTCTTTATCTTTCTGACTTAGTTCCCTTAACAGAATTTCTTCTAGCTCCATCCAGGATGTCTTAGAGACTTTTTAACCTTGTGTAGGCAGGAAACCAAACCAGTCTTTTTAACTATGTTTCTCTTACAGTCTATTATTAACATTTTAAAAGAAAATCTAGTCCTTTTTCCATTAATAAAACAGTTAATTTATTACCAAGGGCCAATATGTATTCTTTATAGACAACACTATGTATATTATTTGGAATTTTTCAATTTTATTTTGTGTAGGTGCTAAGATTTTTTTCACACAGAAATTACAGTGGGGAACCTGAATATGTTTCACCACAGACAATATCACTATCTTGCTATTTTGGGAGCAACCACACAAGTCACAAACTTGTGTAGACACAAATTTGCATCCATGTTCCTATAGTTAACACACTACATTATCTCATATTCTTCTGAGTCAGTCTGTCATCTGAAAAACCAGAGAAAATAATGAAGGTATAGTAAAAAACAGGGGTGATATGTACCTCTGGAATGTGTTACTAATATCTAGGACTCACATCTTGCCCCTCTTCTGTGGCATCTGAGGAAAAAAAAACAAAAATAGCAGAAATGAGATAAAAGAAGGGGACTCAACTAAGGGAAAATTTCCAGAAACTGCACAAGGAAGGGGAGATATAACTGGGCCTGGGTGATAGGGAATGATGTTGCACATTCGTGGATAACAGAAAGGAGTAAGAAACTGAAAGTTTCTTTGGGAAGTTGAGTGTACATACAAGGTTTAATAAGAATTTCTGATTTCTTTTAAATGTTTGAAAGACCTTTGAAAATGAGGTGACTTCTTTGGACTGAGTATTTTTTAAATTTAAGGTTATGCAGAAAACAGGTCATGGACTGAGCCCTTTTAAATTTAAGGTTATGCAGAAAACAGGTCTTGATTGTGAAGGAAATTATGTTTCTTTTTTAATTTATCTTTATTTACTGGATAGAGACAGCCAGAAATCAGGAGGGTACAGAGAGATAGAGGGAGAGAGAGAGAAAGGAAGACACCTTCAGCACTGCTTCACCATTCACAAAGTTTTCTTCCCACAGTTGGGGATCAGGGACTCACACCTGGGTCCTTGAACTGGCCCTTGCCCTTAGTACTTTGTGCAGTTAGTGGTTGTGCAACCACCACCACCCCCAATAATCTTTTTCACCATGTGTGTCAGATACTAAGCCTTTTCAGAATATAGCTGAGTATTCTCTAGTAGGAATTAAGATCTTAGGAGAATCATTGTCAAAAAATAAATGTGCATTCAATTCACAATCCCTTGACTCAATTTATAATTATAATCATTATCAGCTGCAATGTGCTTTCAGCAACTTTGTGGAAAGGGTTAAGCCCATAGTCTAGAATATAACTGAAGCAGCTGCAGGAGAACCTAATACTATTCATCTTCTTAAACTATCTAATTTCTACTAATTGTTAGGTTACCATGTCTGTTGATTATAGCATCATGATGACAGTGGACATTAGGCATAATTTCAATGCAAAACATTACAAAGGCATGGTTATTTCATTTACACTGAGAAATATTAAGGAAATACTCAGATTTTGTTGGACCAATATTCAGCTTGATCAGTAGTGTTAAGTGACCTTTATATTCTCTGTCTTATATCAACCTTACACAGCTTTCTCCATGTAAAATTTATGTCTATCAACATGAATAAATTAAAAAAGAAAAATGATCTGCAATAGAACCTTGAGAATACCATCTCAGATACACATTTTAATTCTGTATTTAAACATACACGCATTAGAACATTGTACGTAGTACCAGGGATTAAACCTAGGATATCAATCGTGCAAAACAGACACTCTACCTCTGAACCACATTATTGGCTCCAACAGGAGTCACATATTTTGATACATATTTCCTGGATTTTGAAAATATTTATACATACTCATGCTGGAGTAGCTTTGCGGGCGGGAGACAGAGATGACCAGGGACTCGTGGCTGAGCTGAGAACGCAGTTCAATTTATTCACGAGTGGGGATGCAGTTCAACAACAATCTAATCTATAATCACAATTCTGCCCTGCATCTCTCTCCTCCAGCAGAGTCAGGAACTAAGGAGTCAAGAACCAAGGAAGTCCGTAGCATAGGGGGCAGGGAGAAGGGAAAAGCCAAACCAGCGAGGACTAAACCAAATGTCCCACAGGCAGGGGGAGTGAGGGTCAAACCAATATCCCAGAGGCAGGGGGGTGCCCAGCCAACAGTGGGCATGCAAACAGAACACATCTCAAGCAACACAAAGGGAACACAATGTGATGATAAAAAAAGAAGGCTTCACAAGCAGAATCCAGAAGCATACCAACATATTCACATGCATTATTTACTTTTACAAACAGGGCAATCACACTGTAAATTTTATTTTTAATCATATATCTATATACTGTGACTAATTTCATATTATATGTCTTCCTATTATGTTACCTCTATATTATAATTAAATTATCTTAAGTAATCAACCTGCATATTAGTTGTTGGGCTGAGGAAAAAATTAGTAAAGTCATAGATCCCTAGGAATATACCTAAAATAGACATCCTAACTTCTTCCAACATGAAGACCCCAAAATCACATTTGCTATATTCTTACCTTTTGGTTATTAAACAATTTTTCTGCTTTATATCTTAGTGATTTTCAGTCACCAAGTTGCAGATGCTACTTTGGCACCAGCATAACTTCCCTGGGCAGACAACCTCACCAATGAGTCCTAGAAACCCACCTCTACAGAGTCCTACCCCACTAGGGAAAGATAGAAACAGACTGGGGGTATGGATCAACTTATCAATGCCCATGTCCAGTGGAGAAGCAGTTACAGAAGCCAGAACTCCCACCTTCTGCACCCCATAATGATGCTTGGTCCATACTCACAGAGGGATAAAGAATAGGATAGTTTCCAATGGAGGGGATAGGATATGGAACTCTGGTCATGGGAACTGTACACCATTGCATCCCTCTTATACCAAAAGTTTGTTGATCATTATTAAATCACTAATAAAAAAAACCTGGAAATTTATGTTTCTCTTTCTTTACAAGCACACTGACACTATGATTAAGGTTCTTGACATAATGTTTAAGAATATTTTTTTGAAATAAAATTCTACAAATAAAATTTACCACATGATATGAACAATAAAGCAAAGTCAAATTGCCTTCCATTAAAAAAAAAAAGCTGATTTAACTTATCACTTTTATCAGGAACATCAGCATAAGCCCTCTTGTGGCCCTTGCTAAGACCTTGCCCACATTATAAATTAACAATGGTAGGGACTGCCTTACTTTCACAAAGGAGACTGGGTCATTCTACCCTGTCACTCGAGGAAGACTGGTCCTGAGATGAGTGCAGCCTAGAATGTTCCCAACTGTGACCATGAACTGTGAGCTCAGATTGACAGGGACTTAGAAGTTGCACAGGCTCTTGTGTTTTATATAAACAAATATGAGCTCTGGTTCAGGTAAAAGGGGTAAACAGTTCATTTTATTCATAGATTTTCTTCAAAATTGAGAGCAACACTCTCTTCTCTCTCTTAATCCAGACTTTTTAGCCCATTTCTCTACTTTGACACCATCATCTCAGACAATATTTTTGTCCACATCCATGTTAGGTATCAAACTTAAGAAAAAACTACGTAAGTCATAGGTCCCTAGGAACATACCTAAAATAGACTTCCATACTTCTTTCTGCCCTAAGACTTCTATTCTCATCTGCTATATCCCTACACTTTTGTTCTAGTTCACTAATCATTTTGTCCTGCTTTATAGCTTACCACCTTTGGCTACCAAGCTGCAGAAACTATGATGATTCCATGATAACTTCCTTGGGGCAAATGACTTCACCAATGTGTTGGTATGCATGAGACCCCTTCTGTTTCATTTGGTTTAAATCCCCCCTGCTTAACACTATTCTATTTACATAACCACTTCATTCTATTTATATAACCGCTGTTAACAAGTACCTCCCTCCAGGGCATTGGTTCAATCCCCACTGTTTCATGATATGTTTTTGCTCCACCCCCCCTCCTTGTCACACCCTGATCCTCTCCTTGTCACACTCTGATTGTCACCAGTCACTTTTCTCTCCACCCTCTCTATGTCACACCCTGTTTCCACCCTACTTGGCAAGTATATATAAAGACAGCATTGTGAGTTTTAGAGTACTTTACCTTGAGTTTAGCTTAGCTCGTCTTAGATTGTGCTGCGTCCTGCATGAATAAAGAGATACTGCCTACAGCTCAACTATGAGTCCCTGGTCGTCTGTTACCCGCCCGTGAAGCCAACCCGGAGAAAACAACCTAACCCGTTGAAAACGACATATGGCGCAACAACGTGGGACCAGACCTGCGCAACTCCCAGATAAGTGAAGACTTTGCCTACCTATGCACTATGGTCTTCTCTTTTACTTACAAAGAGGTTTGCCAAAGCCTATACTGTTTCATTATGAGACAGTTTCTCTGTCTCTGGAACATTTTACTCTGGGCCACACTTCGGTTCCCTGACTGGGAACTTTGGTTTCTTATGACCGGGATCATAGAGCTTGGGAGATGCACGGAGATTTCTCCTTGGACTTTCTGGATTCCCTCTCCCATGTTTCCTGAGGAAAAGGACTACATTTTGCTCCGGGCCACAATTTGGTTCTTTATGACCGTGATCGTAGACCTTGGGATATGCATGGGGATTTCCCCTGGGACTTTCTGGACTTCTTCTCGAATGTTTCCCATGGAGAAGGACTACTCTAATTTGAAGAACATTCTCGAGTACCCTGGCAGTTCCCAAGTATGGAGACATGTGGTTAGTTCTACTCTCCTGATTGGATTCTTTCTTCAATGGGAAGACGCTTTTAAAAATGGGTGCCTGAAGCAATCCAGCAGGAACAGTCAGAAACACCCTAAATGGAATTTCGAGGAGCTTTTTGGACTAGGTCGCCCTCCGGGGATTCTTAATCCTACATGGTGAGATCTTGATAATCTGGTTCAAGTTGCGTTTCATAAGAGAATGATTTGAATGACTGAATTTTTGTTTGACATTGACTTAAAAAAAAAAATGCTGGACGCAGCCATGATTTCTAGAGACATCCAGAAACAATCCAAAAAATTGTTTTTTTCCTCTTTTGATTTCTCTTTTACGTCTTGACATGAATCTGAAACGTTTAATCCTGAAAACTGTATGAGTTATGGGTGGGGCAGATAGTGCAATGATTATGTTAATTATTCTCATGCCTAAGGCTTTTAACCGTGGTTCTTCTGTTTACCTTTCCACATTTTATTGAGTTTAAAGTGTTTTAACAACCTTGAAATGATACTAGAAAGGACTTCCAATTATAATGGAGTTATCAATGATAGTAAACTTCTAATCTGCTACAAGTTTTGTTTGACAAGTAAGTGAATTTCAGCTGTCAAGTCTTCACATGAAAAAGCATCTACTCAAATGGAATTCCCGGAAATCCATTTGGACCCCTGTTCTCTGACATCGCCCCCGGAAACCAATAATGTGACCTGGCACGACCTGAAGAAACAGATTCACAGACTCGAAAGCTCACTCTCTACAGAAAAGCAGAATTCTGGTGGCCAACATTCCCCATCGAGACAGACGTGCAGCGTTTCATCCTCCGGCATTTTCTTCTGTGGTCAGCTACTTTGGACTGACACCTCCATCGGACTTACTGGTACACACTGCTGTGTTTCTCAAAGACTAACTTCAGCCAATTGCCTTGAAACTTTATAGACCATGTCCCCTCGCCTGCAGGCTCTGTCCCAGAGGCAGAAAGCTCCCCCTCCTTATTAGGTTATGCCCACAGAGGCATGAAGCGCCCCAAGAGGCAAGAGATGCCCACAGAGGCAGGAAATGCCCTTTGAGGCAAGAGATGCCCCCAGAGGCATGAAGCATTCCCAGAGGCAAGAAATGCCCTTTGAGGCAAGAGATGCCCCCAGAGGCATGAAGCATTCCCAGAGGCAAGAAATGCCCTTTCGCCTGCTAGGCCTTGCCCTTTGAGGCAAGAAAAGCTCCACTTGGCATCACACTGGTTATTGCTGCTCGCCTATTTTGTTTTCCATGTCTTATGCCAGTTCTTTTGAAAACACCTGTACCATATACGTTTCTGTTCACCCCACAATGGCCATTAGTTAAAAAGAAAGGGGGAATTGTTGGTATGCATGAGACCCCTTCTGTTTCATTTGGTTTAAATCCCCCCTGCTTAACACTATTCTATTTACATAACCACTTCATTCTATTTATATAACCGCTGTTAACAAGTACCTCCCTCCAGGGCATTGGTTCAATCCCCACTGTTTCATGATATGTTTTTGCTCCACCCCCCCTCCTTGTCACACCCTGATCCTCTCCTTGTCACACTCTGATTGTCACCAGTCACTTTTCTCTCCACCCTCTCTATGTCACACCCTGTTTCCACCCTACTTGGCAAGTATATATAAAGACAGCATTGTGAGTTTTAGAGTACTTTACCTTGAGTTTAGCTTAGCTCGTCTTAGATTGTGCTGCGTCCTGCATGAATAAAGAGATACTGCCTACAGCTCAACTATGAGTCCCTGGTCGTCTGTTACCCGCCCGTGAAGCCAGCCCGGAGAAAACAACCTAACCCGTCGAAAACGACACCAATGTGTCCTGGAACCTCACCTCTCCAGGGCCCTACCCAACTGGGAAAATATGGAAACATACTGGGGGAATGGATCGACCTACCATTATCTGTGTCTACTGTCTACAGTTATAGAAGCCAGAACCCCCACTTTTAGGACCCCTGTTGGAGAATAGGGCCCGCTGTCCCGGGAAGTCCAGGCCATTGTTTCCATGAGGTTCAAGGGAGTTGAATCCCAACCCAACTCTCCCTTTAGGTCCAGACAAGGGCACGTCCCCTTGACTTCTTGAACAACTAATGATGGATGGATTCTCCGGAAAGGGAGCTACCTTTCTGCACATGCCTCTCCTCCCCTCTTAAAACAAAGACCATGAATTACTGTACACTGTGTTTGGCCTAACTTGAAAGCCACCACATATGTTCTTGTTCAACTGTCCCTCCTCTTCCCCCTTCCTCTGAAGTGCCTGTAATTTACCCTGAGGTGCCTGTAATTTGCCCCCGGGGAAATATGCATTGTGAAGCTTATGATCAAACCTTGTATGGTAATTCTCATTTGTGGTCAAATAGTTTATAGGTCAACATGTGGCTATGCATTGTGTTGCTCTGTGCTTGGGTTAATGATTACCTTGACCTTCTACCTGGGCAATAGGTATATGTACTTGTTTTTTCTCTCAAATAAACAAATCGTCCTCAGAGGCTTTCCCCAAGGCTAAGTATTTGTCTCCCTGCACATGTCACCTTAGACACATTGAGCTGCTCTGGGACCTGGGGGTCCCCTCTTGACCTCCGTTTTCCAAAGTCCAGGGAGACAGGCAGACCCAGGAGTGAGTCTACAGACCCTAAAATGAATTTTGGCCTATACTCTCAGAGAGTAAAATGATAGGGGGGAGATTGCCAGATGGCTCTGAATTCCAGCTCCATCAGGACCCAGAGAAAGAAGTAGGGAAAAAAGAGGGACATCTGAGTATAGTATTAGGTGTACGTGTGACTTGGAAAGAAAAGAAGGTGGGAACACATGAAAAAATGGGCAAATATATACAAATATCGAAGTTAGTTGTAGAAATACTAGCTAACCCGTATCTGCAACCTTAAGAGAACTGCTGTAGCTTAACAATGAAGGAAATGGAGATACATAAATTCTGTTAGTGGGAATGATGTGGAGTTAGTGGTACCCCTATTATCTTATTGTTTTGTAAATCAATATTAAATCACAAAATTGATTTAAGTGACTTAAACTCTGAGCCATAATTTCAAAGATAAAAAAAGTTAGTAAAAGGGAGTTGGTCGGTAGCGCAGCAGGTTAAGCGCATGTGGCGCAAAGCTCAAGGACAGGTGTAAGGATCCTGGTTCAAGCCCCCGGCTCCCCACCTGCAGAGGGTTCGCTTCACAGGCGATGAAGCAAGTCTTCAGGTGTCTATCTTTCTCTCCTCCTATTTGTCTTCCCCTCCTATATCCATTTCTCTCTGTCCTATCCAACAAAGTCAACATCAACAACAATAGCTACAATAACAATAAAAATGAGGGCAATAAAAAGGAAATAAATAAATATTTTTAAAAATTAGTAACAGATACTTCATAGAAGAGAACAGAAATCTTCAATACACATTGAGAATATACTTTGTTAACAGTGTTTAATAAAAATAAAGGCATCCATAGATATTTCTCCACAATGCTGAAGAGAGAGACAGTTTCATTTACATCTTATGAAATTTTTAAGCCTACATAGCCTTAGAAGGTATTTAGGTCTATCTGAAATAAAAGCCATATACAGCTGAAATCTGAAAATCATCTCTAAGAATGTAGGTCAATTAGGCAATATAGCAAGGTATCAGGCTACAAAATCAATGTACAAAAATCAGTGGCATTTCTTTATGCAAACATTAAATCTGAAGAAGACATCCAGAAATCACTCCCATTTACTGTTTCAGAAAAATCAATCAAATACCTAGGAATAAAGTTGACCAAAGAAGTGAAAGACTTGTATGTTGAAAACTATGAGTCGCTACTCAAGGAAATAGAAACTGATACCAAGAAATGGAAAGATATCCCATGCTCATGGATTGGAAGAATAAATATCATCAAAATGAATATTCTCCCCAGAGCCATATACAAATTTAGTGGGATACCCATCAAAGTTCCACCAAGCTTCTTTAAGAGAATAGAACAAACACTACAATCATTTATCTGGAACATGAAAACACCTAGAATTGCCAAAACCATCTTGAGGAAAAGAAACAGAAATGGAGGCATCACACTCCCAGACCTTAAACTATATTATAAAGCCATCATCATCAAAACAGCATGGTACTGGAACAAAAATAGGCACACAGACCAGTGGGACAGAATTGAAAGCCCAGAAATAAATCCCAACACCTATGAGCATCTAATCTTTGATAAGGGGGCCCAAAGGATTAAATGGAAAAAGGAGGCTCTCTTCAATAAATGGTGCTGGGAAAACTGGGTTGAAACATGCAGAAGAATGAAATTGAACCACTTTATCTCACCAGAAACAAAAATCAACTCCAAATGGATCAAAGACCTAGATGTCAGACCAGAAACAATCAAATACTTAGAGGAAAACATTGGTAAAACACTTTCCCACATACACCTCAAGGACATCTTTGATGAATCAAACCCAATTGCAAGGAAGACTAAAGCAGAAACAAACCAATGGGACTACATCAAATAGAATGTAGGTCAAAAGTTTTCTCATAAATGACCCAGGTAGCAGCCAGGCAGATGGGATCAGACCACAGGAGGTCTGAAGAGCAACCATCAGTGTTGGAGAATGGACGACTGTCCCAAAAAATCCAGGACATTGTTTACATGAGATCTGAGTGAGCTGACCCCTGACTATTCCTTTAGGTCTAGAGTAGGGCTGGTTCCTCCTGTCTCTAGATTTTATGAGGGCTAGACCCTCAGACATGGGTGCCTTTCTACACATGCCAGATCCCCCAATTTCCTTCTTTAATTAAAAGCCATTTATCGCAAAGTGCAAGGACCAGCTTAAGGATCCTGGTTCAAGCCTCTGGCTTCCCACCTGTAGGGGAGTTGCTTCACAAATGGTGAAGCAGGTCTGCAGGTGTCTATCTCTCTTCCCCCCTCTCTGTCTTCCCCTCTTCTCTCCATTTCTCTCTGTCCTATCCAACAATGACTACAGCAATAAAACAACAAGGGCAACAAAAGGTAATAAATAAATATAAAAAAAGCCATGTATTACTATGTTAACTTTAAAACTCCAGCAAACATTGCTCAGCTTTTCTCCTCTCTCTTACTGCTCTAAAGTGCCTGCAATTTACCTCCAGAAAAATGTACATTGTAAAGCTTATGATCAAACAGTCTGTCAGTAAAAATTTAACTATGGATTATCTTTCTCTGTGCTTGGGTTAATGTATATACCAAATCTTCCCTCTGAGATATGACCTATATATATCTACTTTTCCTTTCAATAAAGGAATTGCCCTCTGAGGCTTTTCCCAGGGCTTGTCTCCCTGCACAAGTTGCCCTCGACAAGCTAAGCTGCCCTGGGACCCACAGGGGACACTTTTGACCTCCGTCTCTCAATGGCCAAGGAGACGGGCAGATCTAAGAGTGAGCCAGCACGTCAGTGGAAGGAAAATGGGCAGACCATCAACATGTGTCCCTCCCTGGAAGCCAGTATGAAATCATTAAGCTCCTTTAAACTCTAAAATTAAATATAAATGACCCAATTAGTGTCAATCAGTACAAAATCCCAAGTTCCTAGGGAAAGCTAACCAACAAAGAAGAAAAGAAAAAAAAAGTAGAATTAGAAAGTGTTCAAAATGCATTCCTACTCCAAAACTGTACAAAGGATGTCTAACTGTATTTTCCAATTATTTCAAATTCTTTCACGACTATACACGTGAAATATAGTTATATTAAAAAATTAAATGCATTTTGAGCACTTTCCAATTCTACTTTTTTTTTTCTTTTCTTCTTTGTTGGTGATTTAATAATATTCGACAACATTGTGGGATAAGAGGGGTACAATTTCTTATAATTCCCACTGCCAGAGTTCTGCATTCTACCCCTTCTTTATCCCTCTGGGAGTATGGACCAAAGATCTTCATGGGATGCAGAAGATGGAAGGTCTGGCTTCTGTAATTGCTTCTCTGATGGACATGGACATTGTGATCCATAACCCCAGCCTGTTTGTAACTTTCTCTAGTGTTGTAGGGCTCTGGGGAGACAAAAGTCAGTTTTCTTTTATTAGCAAGCTTCTCATCCAAGAAAAAACAACAATGAGGTATGATAGTGTTAAATTCTTCCTCTGTTAATATCTGTTAAGGAAGTAGGTCACTGAAAATTCAGGAGTTGCCACACTAGAGTCACCCAAGTATTAAAAATAATGATGAAGAGGGTTGGTCAGGCTGAGTGGTGGCACACAAGGAAAACACAAATATTACCATGAGCAAGGATCCAGGTTCGAGGCTCTAGTTCCCACCTGCAGAGGGGAAGCTTCAAGAATTATGAAATTGTTCTACAGGTGTTCCTCTTATTCCCTCTTTTATTCTTCCCCTTTCATCTCAACTTCTGTCTCTATCAAAAAATAAGGGGGCAGGGGGGAAACAATGGCTGCCAAGAGCAATGGATTTGTCCTGGCAGGCACTGAGCCCCAGAGCCCTATCCCACTAGGGGGAGATAGGGACAGGCTAGGAGTATGGATTGACCTGCCAGTGTCCATGTTCAACAGAGAAGCTACTATAGAAGCAAGAACTTCCACCTTTTTATACCCCATAAAGAATTTTAGCCCATATTCCCAGAGAAGAATAAAGAACAAGGAAGCTTCCAATAGGGGGTGGGACATGGGACATGGAACTCATGTTGGGAACTGTGTGGAATTGTATCCCTATTATTAACAATATTTTTAATCATTATTAAATCGCTAATAAAAATTAAAGTTATTTTTAAAAGTATAAAAAAGAGAGTGAATGAAAAATAGGGAAAGAAAGCAATACATAGTGCAGGGAGAGTTAGAATCACAAAGGTGTGAAGTCCTAACAAATCCTCTTAACAGGCCCAAAAGAAATTGCTTAATAATACAACACAAGGGCTGTATACATGAGATCTGATTTTCTATACCCACCACCACATATGCTAGAGCTGAGCAGTGCTCAATTTTTTTTCTCTCTCATAAGAATAAATTCATCTTTTATAAAGATACATTTGTTGGGTCTCTGCCCAGAGCAATGCAAATCACATTTCTGATGGTGGCACCTCAGCACTTGTCCTTTTTAATCCACCCCCAAGGTATTTGCATGGCAAAGGATGCTGAGTGTCAAAACAACAGATGTTGATTTTAAACAGGCACAGTCTGGGTATCTTGCATGAAGACTAAAATGGATTTCTCATTCCAATATTAAGTGCTGTACTATTTTATTTGCTGAGAGATTTGCTTTTGCTTTGTATAGAAATCGTGTTTTTCCAAGAGAATCAAGTATGTACCCACGCTAGTAATAAGGAAATAGCTGTCTCTGTCACCTTGCACATGGGGCCTTGCAGCCACTTTATGGTGTAGACAGTACTCAGATCTGGACTGTGCTGGATAAAGCACTTCATGTCCCCCTCCTCCCCCTTTCTATTTTTTCCCTTTTAAAATAACTTTATAGGGGAAACATTGATTTGCAGGATTATTGTCACTGGAGTTCAGTTTCTCCTCTCCCTAAGATGTTCATCAACACAACTCATCCTCCACCAAAGCATCATCTTCCTCCACCATAGGGAACTGAACCCCCAGTTTCCCCAATATCTCAATAAAAAGAACTCGATATTGGAGGTTTATGTAAATGGCAGGGGAGATGATGCTTTTCCTCTACTTTTCTTAGTATCACCAACTGACCCAAAAAATGAATTGACATAAGATATATTTTAATATTTTATATTTTTATTATTTTAGTGAGGGGGCAGAGACCAGAACACTGTTCAGCTTTATTATAGTATTGCCTCAAATTGAAAATGGGATCTTGGAGCCCTGATCATGAAAATCTTTATGCTACTTCCTCGGCCCTCACATAGGATAAATTACCTGAAGAAAAGCATACACATTTATTTACATGTGCAGACTTAGAAGATTTTCATGATGCAGAAACCTTCATAAAGAAAATAAAGGCTCAAAGACTTATATGTGGATGAACAGCAAAATATAGGAAAAAGCTAAAGGAAGACAAGAATTATTTTATGGAGCTGGCAAAGGAGCTCACTTAGATAGTGAACTGCTTTGCTATGCATGCAGTGCAGGCTCAAGCCCAGCCCCTATTGCATTGAAGAAGCTTCAGTTTTGTGGTGTTTCTCTGTCTCTGTCTCTTTCCATCTCTTTTGGCTCCCTCTCTATTCTTCTCTCTCCCTCTCTACCTCTAGTGAAAAATTATTATTATTTTAGGTATATTCTAAGGGGTCCATGACTTTAATAGTTTTTGCCTGAACCTGACATCTAATACGCAGGAGGACCCAGGGTATTGTCTGGGGAGATGGTGACATAGTTGGATAAAGGACAAGAAAGCTGGATCAGGAAAGAGAGTAGCTCCCAAATATGGGAAGCATTTATAAATACTGTTAACTGTAATAAACCCTGTCAATTTGATCTGGGGCCCATATTCAGCACAAGAGCCTATGTAACCTCTGCGTCCCTGTAGATCTGAGTTGGAATTCTGTGGTCACAACTAGAAACACACAGGCTGCGCTAATTTCAAGACACATATTCCTCAAGTAGTAGGTAGAGGATGTTGTCCAACCTCCCTTTGGAGTTTGGAACATTTTTTATCATTGTTGATCCACCTTTATGACAAGGTTCTATAGGGGCCCACAAAGGAGTCCATTATGTTGGTCTGATGGAAATGACTAGTGACAGTGGTGAAAGGGATCTGTCAGAGGTCTAGGCTCATCATGTCCCTGTGGGAATCCCAGGGCTCCCTGACTAGGGCCCCAGGTGATGGGGTGGCCTGGTAGTGACTAAAAAGTCATCATTAAAGCCAGTCTCTTTCCCTTATTCAGCTTTTGTAGTCTTTCCTTTGTCTGACAAGGTTTAGCTTTGGAGATGTGTAATAAGACCTATTAGCTTTTCCAAAACGGAGACCCCAATCTTTATTTGCAATATTCTTGCCTTTAGGTTCATGATTAGTTAACTATTTGTTCTGCTTTATATCTTAACTTTTTCAGCCACCACGTTCCAGATGATACCATGATGCCAGACTTCCCTGGGCAGACGAACCCACCAATATGTCCTGGAGCCCCACCTCCCCAGATCCCTGCCCACTAGGGAAAGAGAGAGACAAGCTGGGAGAATGAATCAACCTATCAATGCCATGTTCAGTGGGGAAGCAATTACAGAAGTCAAACATTCCACCTTCTGCACCCCACAATGATCCTGTATCCATACTCCCAGATGGGTAAAGAATAGGAAAGCTATAAAGGGAGGGGATTGGATATGGTCTTCTGAAGGTGGGAATTATGTGGAAATGTACCCCTCTTATTCTATGGTCTTATCAATATTTCCATTTAATAAATAATTAAATCCCTATATCTTATTTTCACTGCCTGCAAAAAATACATGATAATAGTGTCATAAGAATTATTAACAAAAAGAAAATAAATAATACAGTGCCTGACTCAAAGTAGAAAGGAGATAAGTATTAGCTGTTTCAGAACCAATGGTTTAAAGTGGAGTACGTTCAAAAAGAATGTCATTTTACTGTGTCATCTTTTTGTTGTCGTTGTTATTGTCATTTCGTTTGTTTTTTCCTGGTAGTTTCTCTGACTTCACAGCTGCAGGCTGTTGTTTTGTTTTTGTTTTTGTTGTGCCTCCAGGGTTATTGCTGGGGCTCAGTGCCTGCACTAGGAATTCACTGCTCCTGGAGGCCATTTTTTTCCCATTTTGTTGCCCTTTTTGTCATCATTGATGTTCTTGTTGTTGTTGAATAGGACAGAGAGAAATTGAGAGGAGAGGAGACAGAGAGGAGGAGAGAAAGATAAATACCTGCAGACCTGTTTTGCTGCTTGTGAAGCCACCCCCTGCAGGTGGGGAGCCAGGGGCTCTAACCAGGATCCTTAAGCAGGTGCTTTGTGCTTTGTGCCATGAGCGCTTAACCCACTGTGCTACTGCCTGAGTGCCCTGTATCATCTTAATCAGTTTTTCTCTTTATCTGAATGTAACTAGAGGAGCAATAATCCTTAACTCATTGGATTTGGGGTGGGAAATTGTTTTGACCCCAAAAGGAGTGTGGGACTATTAGCATACAAATTATGTCAGCCCAAGGCAGGACACACAGGAGAAAGGAATGTATAAAAGGCACAGACTTGGAGCAGGCTGCTCTCTTTTTTGGCTGCTGCTTCTTCTCCTGGTCAGAAGCATCTCGACAGAGATGTTCCAGGCCTCCAGATAACCTCCATGGCTACTTCTCCTGGGAACTGAACACATGTGACTGCTAGCCAGTAAATTTTTAGAACCACTCTACAGCATGAGCAGTCTATACCTCCGCTGGTAATTGTTTATCTTGTGGTTCTAAACTTTTGATAACTATACTCAGACTTTATGGACCCAGTGTACTCTTAACCCTTGATAATAATTGCCTTTTACTCATTTCACCCTAATAAAATCTTCTATTGTTTAAACTTGTTCTCAGCTCCCTGCTATGAATACTTTATGCACCTCAGCTGCCCAAAAACCCTTTTTAAGTTAAAGTAACTAAAGGAAATGACTTAGTATATATAAAATATTTAGAAATCCCCTGATTGATAATAAGACCTTAACAAATGTGATTTTCTTTATTACTACAAATTGTTTGGTTTACCTTTTATGAGAAATGTTGGACTAAGTGTCTGTGACAATAAAGGGTTTTTTTGTTTGTTTGTTTGTTTCCCCTGAGCCTGAATTCTGATATGCAGATGGATCCAAGTTATTGTCTGAGGAGATGATGTCATGGCTGGAAAAAGGACCAGAAACTTGGATCAGGGAAGACAGTGGCTTCCAAATATGGGAAATGTGTATAAATATTGTTGACTGTAAACCCTGTCGATTTGATCTGATCTGGGACCCGTATTCAGCTTAAGAGCCTATGTATCCCTGTAGATCTGAGCTCACATTGTTTGGTCATGAGTAGGAACGTTCCAAGCTGCCACACTAACAGGACCCATCTTCCTCTGTTGGAACATAGAGTATGTTGTCCAGCCTTCCTTCAGAAGATGGAACATTCTCTACCGTTGCTGATTCACATTGAGGGCAAGGTCCTATGGGGGCCCATAGAGGGGACTATTTTGTTGTTCCTGATAGAGGTCACTGGCAATATTGGGGAGACAGATATATTCAAGGTCTGGGCCCATCATGTCTATTTGGGACTCTCAGGACTTCCTGAATAGGACCCCAGCTTATGGGGTGGCCTAATAGTGACTAAAGAGTAATTATTAAAGTATGCCAGTCTCTTGCTCTTATTGAGCTTTTGCACTCCTTTCTCTGATAAGGTTAGTTTTGCAGAGAGTGAGGGAAGTGTAATAGGAAGTAGGTGAGGAGTGTATCTAAGTCTAAGTAGACACTTTTTCATTATGAACTTTATTCTGACTCACTGCAGACTATTGTGTATTTTTGCTTTCAGGTATATTTTCCCTAATTTATGGATACATATGAACATATTTTCTATCTAATGGAACCCCGCTTCCCCAGAACCCTACCCCCCTAGGAAAAGAGAGAGGCATGCTGGAAGTAGGGACCAACCTGTCAATGCCCATATTTAGCGGGGAAGCAATTACAGAAGCCATACCTTCCACCTTCTGCACCCCAAAATGACCTTGGGTCCATACTCCCAGAAGGATAAAGAATAGAAAGCTATCGGGGAGGGGATGGGATATGGAGTTCTGATGGTGGGAACTGTGTGGAGTTGTACCCCTCTTATCCTATGGTTTTGTCAGTGTTCCCTTTCTATAAAAATAAATAAATAAATAAATAAATAAATAAATAAATAAAAAGGTCTTATTTCCTTTTCTTATATGAATTATTCTAGAAGAATCCATTTCCTCCACAAGCAGCTTGTCTATAAAAATTAGATCCCAGAATATTTCACAATTATTTGCAGTGTCTAAACAGTAATACCTAGCAAGATCTAATATGAACATATAACTTTATGAAGTTTCTACATTGATCTTTCATTTAAACATTGATATAACTTCTTATCAATTCCACCAAGACACTTAGGAGTGGCTTCTGTTCATCATGGCAACACTGCTGACTTGCCCATCACAATTTCTATGACCTTGCAAAAACCATTATTACATTAAAAAAAAAAACTCCCCAATTTATTCAAACCAGAATGCCAAATACCAATCCAAAGTGAAAAAGATGGACTTTTCTCCAATGCTGAACCACAGTTGGTGAGCTAGAGCCACAGCATCTGTTATTCAGTCACCTCTATTGCTGCTTTTAATCCCAATACCTCCTAATGCTGCTAGCCAATGCAAATGAGCAGCTGGATCAGATAAGTGTTCTATTGCTGTATTTTCTAGTTACTTCTCTCAGTTGTCCAGGCCAAGAGCAAATTCCTCTTCCAATTGACAAAAGTTCCTAAACACAGATGCACCCTGTAAGAGATCTTTTTTTTTTTTTTTTATAAATTCTAGCAGTGTAGGTTCTATTTTAGTTACCTACTACTATACACTTTATTGTACATTTTCATTAAATACAAGAAGAGATGGTAGAATTGGGGACTCTTGTTTATTTGACAGACAGCCACTCCATTTTTCTTGCCAATTATGGGATCAGGAAGAGAACAGATGATACAATTTTGACTTGTAAAATAAAAGGGAAGTCAGCTGAAAACAAGAAGAAATTGTGATCGGAAATTTAGTCTGAGAACTTGGAGCAGATATTGACAAAACAATCCTGTAAAGTCACTCTCACATAAGGATAGTAAGGTAAAAATATGAGAAGAATTAAAGTCTTTATATCTTTGAGTTGTGAAATTAATAAAACTAGAACTGCCTGTCTGTATATTTTACTACTTGATAAAAATATTGAGTATGGAAGTGTATTTACATGCTATATATACACATAGGTATGCATATTTTCAAATATATATACTCACTATGGGTTGAATGATTGTATCCCTCCAAAACTCATAGTGAAACTCTAATCTGAAATATAACAATACTGGAGGTGGGGCCTTCAGAAAATAGTAAGATCATGAAGAAAAACCCTTCAAGAATGGGATTAGTGCCTTTGCAATAGTCATTAGAGGAGCCAGATGGTAGCACACCCAATTTTAGTGCACATAGCATGATGTGCAAGGACCCAGGTTCAACACACCCAGTCCTCACATGCAGGGAAAAGCTTCACAGATGGTGAAGCAGTTCTGCAGGTGTCTCTCTTTCACTCTCCCTCTCTAACTGCTCCCCTCAACTTCTCTGTGTCTTATCAAATACAAGAAAAATAAATTTTAAATATATTTAAAATGTAAGAGTCACTAGAGAGATTATCTCTAATTTTGCCATATAGAGATCCAGCAAGAAAAGAGCCATTTAAAAGCAAAAAGGAAGTGCTTTCCCACAACCAAAGTGGCCAGCAACTTCATCTCTGATTTCTAGCTTCAAGAACTGTGAGAAATAAATTTCTGTTGTTTAAATAACTCAGTTTGTAGTATTTTTGTTACATCACTATGACTAACATATACAGTCTATATTTATATATAACTATAATATGTGCATGTATTTTATTTATTTATTTATTTTATGGTTTACAGTGTAGCATTTTTTTTAATTTTTATGATAGACAAGTCCATCAGATAAGAGGGGTACAATTCCAACAGTTACCACCACCAGAGTTCTGTATAAGTTCCGAGATATGAACCAGGGCCCAAGAGATAGAGTACATGTGCACATGTATCCATAATTTAGGTGAAAATATATACCTTAAAGTAAAAGTGCACAATAGTTTGTAGTGATTCAGTAAGTGTAACAAGCAAGTAGAAAGACCTAAAAAAGACAACAAAAAGTACTTAATCTAAGAGTTTCTACTTAGATTATGATACCTTCCTCACCTACTTCCTATTTCACTTCTATTATTTGAAAGCTAACCTTGTTAAATAAAGAAAGGACTGTAAAAGCTGGACAAGGGCAAGAGACTGGAATACTTTAATAATGGCTCTATTGATCACTAACAGGCCACCCCATCATCTAGGGCCCTAGTCAGGGAATCCTGGGATTTTCACATACATATGATGGGCTAATACCTCTAACAGATCCCTTTCTCTACCATTGCTGATCATCTCAGGAACAGCATCGGACCCACTTGTGGTCCTCTACAGGACCTTGCACCCGATGTAGAATAACAAAGGTAGGGACTGTCTCACTCTCTGAAGGGAGATTGGGTCAATATACTCCACCATTTGAGGAAGATGGGTTCTGAAATAAGTGAATTCTAGAATGTTCCTAGCTATGACTAAGGAATGTGAGCTCAGACCAGCAGGGATACAGAAATTACACAGGTTCCTGTGCTAAATATGAGCCCCAGATCAGATCAATGGGGTTTACAGTTAATGGTATTTATATACAGTTTATATAGAGAGAGTTTATAACTATAGATAGTTTTTTAATCACTCCTGTCACCAAAGGTTTGTGTCCTCATCCCCACCCACACAGATAACCATTGTAGTTTTCTCACAGTCTTCAGTATAGGTTGACATTTTTCTTTCACATTCATATATTCAATTCTCTGCATTCCACATATGAATGAAACTAGTATGGAGTTGTTCTTTTTTTTTTGTATTTTTAAATTAAAATGAAGTAAAACATCTATGGACCACCAACCAATTAAAAACAAAATCTCTTTGAAGCTTCTTGCAAGCTCCCCTATGATCTTCTTTTTCTCTGCCAAGCCCTCCTAGCCCACAAGTAACTAAAATCATGTATTTTTATTTAGCCATTCTCCTGTACAGTTTTATCACATGTACACTATCCCAACACAATATGTTGTTTGATTTTTCACTTTATATAAATGAATCACACATATGTTTCTATGATTTTCTTTCTCATTTAACATTTTGAGATTTCCCCATAATGATGTGAATAGCAGCAGTTCAGTTTTTTTGTTTGTTTTTCATCATGGTTAGACATCTTATTTATAGTTATGATATGATTTGTTCATTTAAATGGCGATGAACATTTGATGCAATTATAAACAATGTGGTTTGAATTCTTGTATGTAGATCCTG
This sequence comes from Erinaceus europaeus, assembly GCF_950295315.1. NCBI lineage: Eukaryota > Metazoa > Chordata > Mammalia > Eulipotyphla > Erinaceidae > Erinaceus > Erinaceus europaeus. The sequence continues at coordinate 29,671,028 of NC_080174.1, read as the reverse complement.
ATATGAATGTACAAGAGAGTTTCTCTAGGGAGTACACTGTAAGGATCATTAAAGATGGCCTTATGTAGTCTGCTTCTGTTTTTGATCAAGGCTCACATTAGGATTGTATTTTGCTGCCATTTAATTTAGGTATAGTCATGTTTGACTAATAAAATGTGAACTAAGGTGATGTGCGGTATTTATGGGCAAAAGCATAGCTTCTTTCTTCTACAGTGCCTGAAAGAGTTTACATTAAATCTGTTTCATCAGTGTGAATCCCTAAGTAAAGATGATAATAGTATATGGTTGAGTTTCCTGTAAAACTCAACCTGATGACTGGTTAGCAATGAGAATTGAAATTTTTGCTGTTTTAAATCACTTTGGGTGTTGGGGTACCAAATGGTAGTGCATTCAATAGAGTGACCATTACTGTGTTCAAGGACCTGGGCTCAAGCCCCTGATTCCCATCTGCAGAGTGGGAAGCTTCACAAATGGTAAAGCAGTTCTGCAGCTTGCTATTTCTCTCCTTTCCTCCTCACAGTTTCTCTGTCTTAATAAAAAAAAAACATAAATACAATATTCTTAAAAGGGTATATTGAGCTAGAAAAAAAATTGCCCTTTTCCTAACTGAAGAAGAGATCACTGCCCCACTTCATTACCTTGATGAATATAGTTTGGTACACCCTAGATTTTTTTGTTTTAAGAGAGAGAGAGAGAGAGAGAAAGACTAAAGATTCCTTCAGGGCAGTAGGGGCCAGGCTCTAATTTGGGTCAAACACATGGCAACGCAGCACATTATCTAAGTGAGTTATTTTGCTTGCCTGGATTAGTTTTATCTGTAGAAATATCCTCTCTGAGAAATGCATCTTTGCTTTCACAGTAAATAAGAAGCCATCTCCTGTTCATCATGTGATGATGCAATAGTGTCATTCATTCTCTCTCTTTGGTACCCAGGTCCCTGCATTGTTCCTTAGTTTATAATTTAAACCCTGTTCTCTATTACTGGAATCAGGACATGTATTATTTTTGTAACTTCATTGCATACACATTATTAAATGTGTCTTTTCCCTACCCATTTGTGATTATTCTAATTATTCTCATAGCCTGAGAAGAATTCAGAATTTTCTTTTGCAACATGGTTATAGTATGATGTAAAATTAACAATTAAATAATGACATATACGCAATGCATCTACGTGATTTAAAGAGAAAACAAAGATATTTGCTTAGAATGTATATAAATGCCTGATAGTAATCTCATGACAAAATAAAAAGGAATACTCATGACAAATACAGTCCTTGTAGCTACTCATAAGTGTCATTTACAATGACCTTCTTTTACTTCCCATTTTGTATTATTCCCATTGCTTTCAACAAGAACCTCAACTACCTGGAACAGAATTAGAGAATCCTATGAAAGGAAAGGTCTTACCTAAGTAATGAGGGTGAGGGGTTGACATTCCAAGCCTGACATCTCTGGACACGGTCTGAAGTGAAACATGCTGAGGTGGTACTCCTTGCTTTGATTAGGTTGGGATCAGCAGATGCAATATCATTTGGTATGGATTGAAAGAAGCATGCAGGCAAGTGAGCTCGACCATAGAGGTTCTAGGACTGGGGGGAAACATAGGCTCTATAGAGGAAGCAGGAGGTTCCTGCTGCCTTAGGGTTTAAGAAGGCAATAGGTAGTTATTGCTATAATCACATTATTTGGCAATTGGGTTAACTTTGAAATATCCCATTGTTAGGATTTGCTGTATCATAAGCAACATCACCATAACTTATGTCCTTTGACATTATTTGTATATAGCTGTGGCACCAGTTGCTTCTGTTCTCACTGGTCTAAACATTTTCTTTATTTAAGAAAGGATTAATGAACAAAACCATAAGGTAGGAGGGGTACAACTCCACACAATTCCCACCACCCAATCTCCATAACCCACCCCCTCCCCTGATAGCTTTCCCATTCTCTAGCCCTCTGGGAGCATGGACCCAGGGTCGTTGAGGGTTGCAGAAGGTAGAAGGTCTGCCTTCTGTAACTGCTTCCCCGCTGAACATGGGCGTTGACTGGTCAGTCCATACTCCCACTCTGCCTCTCTCTTTCCCTAGTAAGGTGTGTCTCTGGGGAAGCTGAGCTCCAGGACACATTGGTGGGGTCCTCAATCTAGGGAAGCCAGGCCAGCATCCTGGTGGCATCTGGAACCTGGTGATTGTAAAGAGAGTTAACATACGAAGCCAAACAATTTGTTGAGCAATCATGGATCCCAAGCTTGGAATAGTGGAGAGGAAGTGTTAGGGAGCTACTCACTGCAAACTCTAGTGTACTTCTGCTTTCAGGTATATATTTTGCAGTAGTTTATGGGTACGTGTGCACATAAGCTCTCTCTCACAGAAACTGGTGTATATCTAGGTTTTGGGACTTTGTTAGAAAGTGAAGTACCTGAGATGAAATGAGAGTGTACTATAAAAGGAAAGGTCTCACCCGAGTAATGAAGCTGAAGGGTTGTCATTACACAAGTGAAGTCTCTGGACACAGTTTGAGGTGAGCATGTTGAGGTGGCAATCGTTGCTTTGGTTAGGTTGTGATCGGCAGATGCAATATTATTTGGTATGGATTGGGAGATACATAAGGGAAAGTGGGCCCTATCCAAGGGTTCCAGGACTGGGTGAAGTATGGGCTCTATAGTGGAGATGTGAGGTTCCTGCTGTCTTAGGGATCAAAAAGACAATCGATAGTTAATGTTATCATCACATTATTTGTTAATTGGGTAAACTTTGAAAAGTCCTTTTGTTATGGTTTGCTGTACAGTATCCAGTATCTTGTATATAGCTGTGCTATTGGATGCTTCTAATCTACTTGGTCTAGGCTTTTGAGAGAGTCCACATATCAAATACACAGCCTATATATTAAAAGGATTCAGTTTGTGTTTTGAGAAACTATGAGACATACAATTGATTATCCCCCTCTCATATTAATTAACTACTGATTTATATGTCTACATTTTGCTAGGGGTGTACATAAACACCATTCCCACCACCAAAGGACTGTGACCCATCCCACCTGCCCAGTACCACCCCCTACTGGCTCAGGAAGCTGCATGTCTACCCCTCACCACTGAGTTTTTACTTTGGTGCCCTACTTACAATTTGGTCAGGTCCTGCTTTTAGTTTCCCTTTCAGATCTTCTTAGTCAGCTTCTGTTGATGAGTGGGATCATCCCATACTCATCTTTATCTTTCTGACTTAGTTCACTTAACATAATTCCTTCTAGCTCTATCCAAGATGGGTCAAAGAAGGTGGGTTCATTGTTCTTCATAGCTGCATAGTATTCCATTGTGCATATATACCACAGCTTTCTCAGTCACTCATCTGTTGTTGGGCACCTGGGTTGTTTCCAGGTTATAGCTATTATGAATTGTGCTGCTATGAACTTAGGAGTACACACCTCTTTTTGGTTGGGTGTTATGGAGTCCTTGGGGTATAACCCCAGGAGAGGGATTACTGGATCATATGGAAGGTCCATGTCTAGCCTTCTGAGAGTTTTACAGACTGCTCTACACAGAGACTGTACCAATCTACATTCCCACCAGCAATGTAAAAGGGGTCCTCTATCCCCACAACCTCTCCAGCATTTGTTGCTGCTGTCCTTTTTGATGTATGCCATTCTTACAGGAGTGAGGTGGTATCTTAGTGTTGTCTTAATTTGCATTTCTCTGACAATCAGTGACCTAGAGCAGTTTTCATATGTTTGTTAGCCTTTTTGATCTCCTCTGAAGTGAATGTTTTGTTCATATCCTCTGCCCCTTTTTGGATGGGGTCATTTGCTTTCTTGGTGCTAAGTTTGCTGAGCTCTTTATATATTTTGGTGATTAGTTTCTTGTCTGATGTCTGGCATGTGAAGATCTTCTCCCATTCTGTGAGGGGTCTCTCTGTTTGTTTAATAGTTTCTTTGGATGTGCAGAAGCTTTTCAATTTGATGTAGTCCCATTGGTTTGTTTCTGCTTTAGTCTTCCTTGCAATTGGGTTTGATTCATCAAAGATGTCCTTGAGGTGTAGTGGGAAAGTGTTTTACCAATGTTTTCCTCTAAGTATTTGATTGTTTCTGGTCTGACATCGAGGTCTTTGATCCATTTGGAGTTGATTTTTGTTTCTGGTGAGATAAAGTGGTTCAATTTCATTCTTCTGCATGTTTCAATCCAGTTTTCCCAGCACCATTTATTGAAGAGAGCCTCCTTTTTCCATTTAATCCTTTGGGCCCCCTTATCAAAGATTAGATGCCCATAGGTGTTGGGATTTACTTCTGGGCTTTCAATTCTGTCCCACTGGTCTGTGTGCCTATTTTTGTTCCAGTACCATGCTGTTTGGATGATGATGGCTTTATAATATAGTTTAAGGTCTGGGAGTGTGATGCCTCCATTTCTGTTTCTTTTCCTCAAGATGGTTTTGGCAATTCTAGGTGTTTTCATGTTCCAGATAAATGATTGTAGTGTTCGTTCTATTCTCTTAAAGAAGCTTGGTGGAACTTTGATGGGTATTGCATTAAATTTGTATATGGCTCTGGGGAGAATATTCATTTTGATGATATTTATTCTTCCAATCCATGAGCATGGGATATCTTTCCATTTCTTGGTATCAGTTTCTATTTCCTTGAGTAGCAACTCATAGTTTTCAGCATACAAGTCTTTCACTTCTTTGGTCAACTTTATTCCTAGGTATTTGATTGATTTTGCTGAAACAGTAAATGGGAGTGATTTCTGGATGTCTTCTTCTTCAGATTTAGTGTTTGCATAAAGAAATGCCACTGATTTTTGTACATTGATTTTGTAGCCTGATACCTTGCTATATTGCCTAATAACTTCCAGTAATTTTCTTCTGGATTCTTTAGGTCTTTCTATGTATACTATCATATCGTCTGCAAATAGTGAGAACTTGACTTCTTCCCTTCCAATCTGTATTCCTTTCATTTCTTTCTCTTGCCTGATTGCTATGGCAAGAACTTCCAATACTATGTTGAAGAGTAACGGTGACAGTGGACAGCCCTGTCTAGTCCCCGATCTGAGGGGGAATGCTTTCAGCTTCTGTCCATTGTGTATGATGTTGGCTTTAGGTTTGCTATATATAGACTCCACTATCTTGAGGAATTTCCCATCTATTCCCATTTTTTGTAGAGTTTTGAGCATGAATGGGTGTTGGATTTTGTCAAAGGCTTTCTCTGCATCTATTGAGATAATCATGTGGTTTTTGGCTTTGCTTTTATTGATGTGGTGAATGACATTGATTGACTTACGGATGTTGAACCAGCCTTGCATTCCTGGGATGAATCCCACTTGGTCATGATGAACAAACTTTTTGATGTGTTGCTGTATCCGGTTGGCTAAGATCTTGTTTAATATTTTGGCATCTATGTTCATCAGAGATATTGGTCTGTAGTTGTCCTTTTTTGTTCTCTCCCTATCAGCTTTTGGTATCAGAGTGATGTTGGCTTCATAAAAGGTGGAAGGGAGTATTCCTGTTTCTTCAATCTTATGGAATAGCTTAAGAAGTATGGGTATTAACTGTTTCCTGAAAGTTTTGTAGAATTCTTTTGTGAAGCCATCTGGTCCAGGACTTTTGTTTTTTGGGAGATTCTTAATAATGGTTTCAATTTCTTTGTCTGTGATTGGTGCATTTAGATTTTGTAGTTCTTGGTTCAGTTTTGGAAGGGCATAGATTTCTAGGAATTGTTCCATTTTCCAGATTCTCTAGCTTGGTGGCATATAGTTCTTTATAGAAGTTTCGCAGGATTCTCTAGATTTCTGTGGTGTCAGTTGTGATATCTCCTCCATCATTTACAATTCTATTAATTTGAGTCTTCTCTCTTTTTTGTTTGGTGAGTCTGGCTAGGGGTTTGCCAATTTTGTTTAATCTTTCAAAGAACCAACATTTGGCTTCATTGATCTTTTGTATGGTTCTTTTATTTTCGATGTTGTTTATTTCTGCTCGAACTTTAGTGATTTCTGTCCTTCTGGTTGCTTTAGGGGTCCTTTGTTCCTCTTCCTCTAAGTCCTTGAGGTGTGCAGTAAGGTCGTTCATTTGAGCTTCTTCTTGGTGTTTAATATGTGATTGTATGGCTATAAGTTTCCCTCTCAGTACTGCTTTAGCTGTGTCCCAAATATTTTGATAGGTTGTGTCTTCATTTTCATTTGTTTCAAGGAACATTTGAATTTCCTGCTTGAGTGAGTCTCTGACCCAGTGGTTCTTAAGGAGCATGTTGTTTAGTTTCCAAATTCTGTGTCTTTTAATAATTTTCCGTCTGTTGTTAAATGTTAGTTTTACTCCACTGTTGTCTGAGAAGATACTTGGGATTATTTCAATGCTCTTGAATGTATTGATGCTGTCTTTGTGGCCAAACATGTGGTCTATCCTTGAGTATGTGTTATGTGGATTTGAAAAGAAGGTTTATTCCAATTTTTGGGGGGTGGAGGAGTCTGAAAATGTCCACGAGGTCTAGTGTGTCAATCTCTTCATTCATTTCTCTTGTATCTTTATTGGTTCTCTGCTTTGTTGATCTGTCTAAGTGTGAGAGTGGGGTATTGAAGTCTCCCACTATTATTGAATTACTATTGATGTATTTTTGAAATTCTTTCAGTAGATGCTTAATGTATTTAGATGCTCCCTCGTTGGGTGCATAGATGTTAGTAATTGTTAAGTCTTCTTGGCTGATTGATCCTGTAATCATTATGTTTTGTCCTTGACTACCTTTTATTACTTTATTTAATTTAAAATCTATCGTATCTGAGATGAGAATGGCTGTTCCTGCCCTTTTTTGTGGTCCGTTAGCCTGTAGGATAGTTTTCCATCCTTTCACTTTAAGTCTGTGTTTATCTTGTTGTGACAGATGGGATTCTTGAAAGCAGCATATGGTTGGGTTATGTTTTCTGATCCATCCCCCAACTCTGTGCCTTTTGATTGGTGAGTTTAAGCCATTGATGTTTATTGATATTATGGATTTAATGTATTGTAGTGCTATTGTTCTAAAAAAAATTGTTTGCTCTGATATATTGCAAGTATTATAGTGATGTTCGTGTTTATAAGAGGTCTTTTGGCTCTTTCAGGGCCGGCTTGGTGATGGTTGCCTCCTTTAACTGTTGTTTATCTAAGAAGGTTTTGATCCCTCCATCTAGTTTGAATGAAAGTCTAGCAGGATATATTATCCTTGGTTGAAACCCTTTTTCATTCAGGGCTTGATAGATATCTTGCCACTCCCTTCTGGCTTTTAGAGTTTGAGTGGAGAAGTCTGCAGATAATCTTATGGGTTTTCCCTTGTATGTGACTTTTTTTTTTCTCTCTTGCAGCCTTTAGGATCCTTTCTTTATTCTTTATTACTTCTTCTCATTGTGAATATGATGTGTCTTGGTGTCTTCAGGTCTGGGTTGATTCTGTTTGGTACTCTCTGGGGCTCTTGAACCTTGATATCCATTCTGTTATTCAGGTCTGGGAAGTTTTCTTGTATTATTTCCTCTAGAATGTTTGCTTCCCCTTCCTCTCTTTCTTCCTCTGGCTGGCCTATTATACGAATGTTACTTCTTTTGAGATCATCCCATATGTCTCTGTTGTTGTTTTCAGTGTCTCTCAATCTCTTTTTAAGCTCTTTCACTACTTTCTTTGTTTTCTCTAACTCATCCTCTGTCTGACTAATTCTGTTTTCTGCTTCTGTTAGTCTGCTTTCCCTTGCCTCAGCTTCTTTATTCATTACAGCTATTTCAGCTTTCAGTTCTCTAATTGCTTCAAGATAATCAGTATTTTCCTTGGGGGTCTCAACTATTGTTTCCCTAATACTGCCATTCCTTTCCTCCAATGTTGTTTTCATTTCTGTGATTAATAAATTTATTATTGCTTGCATACTTTTCTTATCTATGGTTACTTCTGGCTGATTTGTAGTTTCTTCTGGGCTTTTGTCTTCATTCATTGGAGTAGCAATTTTATTTGTTTTTGATCTACCCATTTTTTTTTATTTATGTGTTTCTTTTTTTTATGCTCTGTTGTTCCTCAGTTGTTGTGTCTTGAGTACAAGTAACACTGTACTAAATACCTTTATGACAATTGCACTCACCAACCTCCGGAATTACAGTAGCAACTGAAGTAAGTATTGAAGGAGTTTAATCGTTACCAGTTAGCCAAACAATTTCTCCAGTCCGTGAAAACATAGTAACCAAATCCCAGTGAAGAAAGAGAAAAGAAAGAGAGGATAGCAAGAATAGACAGTTATGCAAATCTACTATCCACCGTATATTCTAGGGGTAACAAGAGGGGAAAGGGAACTAGAGCAGAGATACACACATAGAGAGTCTGCTCTGAGTCATATTTCTTCCCCAAAGTAATTCACAAATTCAGAAAGGCAAAGAAGGAAGAAGTGTATGACAAGATTAAAAAAAAATAAAACAATAGAGAGAGAGAGACAAGAGAGAGAAAAGGGAGAAGATAAGAAAAAGAGTTGTAATTAAAGAGCAGTGCACGGAACTTCCCAAATGTGTATCAGTGAATTCAAAAAAGCACCCTGTTTGGTGGTGTGGGGTATCCTGCTAGGAGCTGTCCCCAGGGACTGCTTATGGCGGGGGGAGGGGGGTGGAGGTATGCTTGAAAATTAAAAGGAAGAAAAATATTTTTCCCCTACTCTAATTCATAACCCAAATTAAGTTATAGTCATCTCCTTGTCACCGCTATGACATCTTATTGGCTGGCCTGCTAAAGGCAGAAAATCCTATTGTTTCCAGGGGATGTGTTTGGAGCTCAGCGGCTAGCAGCTTCTCAGTCCGCCATCTTCCGGGAAACCCCACCCTCCAGACTTTTTTAAAGGATTTCTCGAAAATGAAAACTAGCTCCAAGTCCTTTGATCCAATGAGAGCTATACTTAAGAAGTCTTTGGATCCACCCTCAGGGTCGTCGCGGTGGTCCCTGGAGACTCCCAAGAGAAAGCCCCTGAGCTATAGTGCTCCCTCCGGGTCCTCTTCCGGTCGCCCAGCAGCGCTCTGCAACCGGCGGAGGAGCTGCCTTCCCGGGCAGAGGACAATGCCCACCACCGCCTGGGAAGTCTGGAGCACCCCGCCCGCTAGTCCGTGCCACCTTTACTCTAATTCTTAACCCAAATTAAATTATAGTCACCTCTTTGGTGACTATAATTATTGACTGGCCTGATAAAGGCAGAAAATCCTACCGTTTCCAGATGTGATCAGAGCACACACTGGTAGCAGCTTCTCAGTCCCTGGTCTAAACTTTTAAAAGAGTCAACATATCAAAGATTCAGCCCATGGTCTGTGCATTAAAAAGTTTTGAGACATTCAATAAATTTTCTCTCTCATATTAATTAAATAGTGATTTATATGACTACAAATTAATAGGAGTGTACATAAACTCCATTCCCACCACCAAAAGACTGTGCCCCACCTCGTCCTCCCCCCCCCACCCCCTAAAGCAGAACATTCACCTTCACCCTCACCCCAGGTGCTTTGATGCTCTAACAAAAATTCAGTCAAATTCTGCTTTGCGTTTCCCTTTCTGTTCTTCTTTCTCAACTTTTGTTTATGAGCGGTATCACCCCATACTCGTCTTTATATTTCTGACCTAGCTCACTTAACATAATTCCTTCTAGCTCCATCCAAGATGGGTCAGAGAAGCTGGGTTCATTGTTCTTAATAGCTGCATAGTATCCTATTGTATATATATATATATATATATATATATATATATATATATATATATATATATCACATCAAATCAATGGGATTTACAGTCAACAATATTTATACACCTTTCCCATATTTGGGAGCTACTCTCTTCCCTGATCGAAGTTTCTGGTCCTTTTTTCCAGCCATGATATCATTTCCCCAGACAATAACTTGGATCCACCTGCATATCAGATTTCAGGCTCAGAGAACAAAAGAAAAAAAAAAAAAAAAACACTAGTATAGCCACCAGCCCTTTGGAATATAACCATAATATGCTTACTATATCTACAAAATGGAGACCCCCTCAAATATTCATCTGCACTATTCCAGCCTTTAGATTCATGATTAATCAATAATTTGTTTGGTTTTGTACGTTAACTGTCTTTAAAGCCACCAGGTTCCATATGTTAGCATGATGTCAACCAGATTTCCCTGGACAGACTACCCAAAAATGTGTCCTGGAGCTCCTGTTTCCCAGAACCCCATCCTACTAGGGAAAGAGAGGCAGGCTGAGATTTTGGATTGACCTGTCAACACCCATCTTCAGTGGGGAAGCAATTACAGAAGCCAGACCTCCCACCTTCTGCATCCCACAATGACCTTGGATCCATACTCACAGAGGGTTAAAGAATAGGAAAGCAATCAAGGGGGATGGGATACAGAGTTCTGGTGGTGGGAATTGTGTGGAGTTGCACCCCTCTTAATAATCCTTAGTAGTCATAATCCTATGGTTTAGTCAGTTTTTCCTTTTTATACATAATTTTAAAAAAAGAACCTCAACTAGCAGTGATTCTTTACCTAGTGGTTGTGGCCCATGGTTAAGTACGTTGTTTTATTTATAGCCCAGTAGCAGAACAAGAGATATTTCTCAAAAGGAAAGTATTTATATCTCTGAACACTCTGTGTTCCAAATCTTAAAAAACTGCAATTCAACTCACAGAAGACTGGCAAAGACTCCAAACAACATTTCTATATGCCACTGACATTTCAGGCATGATGTAATCCATAGAAAAATCTGACTCAAGTGGCAAAGTATCTTGCACAGCATCCTAGATTTGCTAGAGTTTTCTCTTCTGGGAATCTCTCAAAGCTTTTCAAGATGTTCAGTATATGGGACCTTGTAACTCACCCAGATGAGAAAGATACTGTATCCACAGTCCAAAGAGTTTCACTTGATGTTATCACTCTTGGTTGTAGGAGAATCCAGTTGAAACCACTTAACCTTCAATAGAAAGGATACCTCAGCATGGTCCACATCATAGTACTCTTAGAAATTGCAGAGATAAAATGGATCTGAAATTTAATTATGTCATTTTCACTGTTATGTGGATCTTACCAGTAAGTTTCAAAAATGTCTACTTCTTTCTTATCAGATCCAGTTAGCACAATGCCATCAGTGCAATTGGCATGAATGAGTTTATGGAAGAGGATGCTGAAGAAGAAAATCTTTTTGAACAAAACTATGGCATGACTTAAAAATTGATATATCCCTGAGATAGGACAGTGGATATGTACTGTCATCCTTACTAGCTGAAAGCAAACTGATTCTGGAGACCTTTATGGGCAGGGCATTCACCAGATCATTACTTATGTACCAGTGTTTCTGTTTATTTTGGTGGTATGAGAGGGAACTGTGGAGAGGATCATCTCCAGGGCTTCATTGCTTCTTAGTTTCTCAGGGAGAGATGGTGTGGCAGAGAGAAAAGAAGAGAAAACACAACACTGAAATTTCCTTCAACATGATAAGGGCCAGTCTTGAACCTGGCAAAGAAAAATACACTACCCAAATGAGCTATTTTGCTGCCCAACCAAGGAATTTTTTTAAAAATTTTTTTCAAACAATAAAACTGCATTTGACAGAGTAGCTACAACTGGAGTCACAATCAGGTTAAGCTATATGATAATCCACTGTTCTCCAAGATCACCTGTCTCATTTGCCTGTCAAGTAGAGGAGCTGAATTGAGATGTGGTGGAACATATACGAATTCTGCATCTTTTAAGTACTTGGTGGTGATGCTAATTTTTCTAATTGTTCCACGAATGCAATATTGGCATTGGTTTGCTACACTATCCAGGTGAGGTGAACTGTCTTGCTGGACTTGGGATATAAATAAGACATAGATATAGATAGATATTTACCTCACATTTAGGGATCTTCTGGTACTTGGGCCTAGTTACAAATCTAGCGATTGAGGAGGGCCCAATCATAATGTGCTAGGTCAAAGCCAGGTTGACGCTTGCAGGGGTCTGTGATGAGGTGTTTGTTCTTTACCTCAGCTGACTGCCAACTCTGTTTCCAAGAGTCTGGAACAGAGAAGTTCAGTGTAGGCGTAGGGGACCAGATTGGGTGACGAGACGTCAAGCGTTGAACAGGGTGGGCGAAGATATCCACGTATATTGGCAGGTCCGGTCGAGCGTAGATGTGGGAAATGAACTTAGATGATGCCGCATCCTGATGAATATCTGGCGGGGCGATGTTGCTAAGAACTGGCAGCCATGGAACTGGGGTGGAACGGATGGTTCCAGAAATTATCCTCATGGAGGAATATAATTTGGAGTCGACCAAGTGGACATGGGGGCTATGGAACCATACTGGGGCACAGTATTCTGCAGTGGAATAGCATAATGCCAGAGATGATGATCGTAGTGTGGAAGCGCTCACGCCCCATGAGGAGCTGGCCAGTCTTGCAATGATGTTATTCCTCGTGCCCACCTTTGCTGCAGTTTTTATGAGATGTTCGTGAAATGACAGAGTGCGATCGAGAGTAACGCCAAGATAGACTGGCTGGGCTTCATGCCGGATTCTCGTATCGCCAAGCTGCACATTAAGCTCACGCGAGGCCGAGGCATGGTGTAGATGGAAAACAGATGATACCGTTTTTGCAGTGCTAGGAATTAGTCGCCATTTTTTACAGTAATCAGATATCAGAGACATGTCTTTCGTGAGTGTTTCCTCGAGGATGTCGAACTTTGATGCCTGAGTTGCACAGCAGATGTCATCGGCGTAGATGAACTTCCTTGAAGAAGTTTCTGGGAGGTCATTGATGTAAATATTAAATAGTGTAGGAGCCAGAACAGAGCCCTGGGGGAGGCCACTTGAGACAAGTCTCCATCTGCTAGACTTGTCACCCAGATGTACAATGTTTATTCAAAAGAGTTTCATGCCTGAAGGTTTCAGATTCCAGATTCAGTTCCCAGCACTACCATAAACCAGACCTGCAAAGTGCTCTGCTCTCTCTGTGTCTTATATTTCTCACTAAAAGAGATGAATAAAATAATAAAAATAAACAATGGGTTAAAAGTATAATTTAGGTATCAATGTCCCCAGCTTCATCAAGGTCTTCCCATACACCCCATACCAAGCTATTAGATCCCATTCTTTCCTAACTAATATCTTCATTTGTACCAAGGGTAGGAAATCCATCAGTACAATTATGTATTACCAAAGCCATTTAAGAAATAGAATATAAGGGCCTGGGTGGTGGAGCACCTGGTTGAGCACACATGTAGCAATGTGCAAGGACCAGGGTTCAAGCTCCCAGTCCCCACCTGCAGGGGGAAAGCTTTGCAAGTGGTGAAATAGTGTTGCAGGTGTCTCTCTGTCTCTCTCTCATATCTACCACCCCCTTCCCTCTCAATTTATGGCTGTCTCTATCCAATAAATAAATAAAGATATTTAAAAAATTTTAAAAGAATAAAATATTTTTAAAAAGAAATATAATATTTTATTTTATTCTTAAAAGTTGTGTAGAAATATTTCACATAAAAAGACACTGGTGTTTTCCAGTTAAACCTCCTATGAATTTATTCTAGCAAAGTACTGGATGTCTAAAAAGGTATGGTGTATTTTTTCTGTTTTTCTATGCAAAACTGTATCATGACTTTTCTGATAACCCTCAAGTTACACATGGAAGACAAGTGTCCAGTGGTTTCTTACATTACTTTCTTGCCTAGAGACCAGACACTAAATCTCTAAGTCACAATTTTCTCCTTCATACTTATTTTTGTTAATTTATTTGCTATATAATTGAATCCAACTTTGGTGAAGTAACCGTTGATAAATTTGACTAAGCATTATAAGGTTATCAGTCTAGAATATCCAGAAAATTTGTTGAGATAATTATTATAACCCTTGACCACAGTCTTCCTGATACAGAGCTCATATTCTACAAATATGACTAGGTGCATAGATGCAGCCCAAAGAGATATAACCTTGAAAGTCCAAATAGGATGCAATCTTTATCACACACGTATCTGAAGGGTCTCTTTTTCTTTTTCTTTGTTATCATGTTATTGTGAGGTAAATGCTTTATATTTCTCCTTGTCTTTCAAATAATCACTTGGATCTATGATGGAATTCAGTTCCACAGAGTACCTGAGTAACACTGCGCGATTCCTCTCACTCTCCTGACTTCCATAGTTTCTGATTTGCATAAGGGGCAGACTTTATGTAATGGCTCTTATCTCTCCCAATTGGACATTAGCCTTAGTTACTTAGCAGTCAAAGTCATGTCAGATAGTGGATGAAAACTGTTCTGTAGTGACAGATTTTTGTTTGTTTGTTTACATTTTACTGGGCTGAGGGGTTAATGGTATAGTAGATTTGTTGACATGTGACTTCCATTCCTCAAGTCCCCATAAGGATGTCAAGGCTATATTAGTTCCTGTGCTTTTAATTGCTCTAGCACTGTTCATTGAAAAGAAAAATAATTTTAAATCATTGTCTACAAGTAGTATCTTTCAGCAAATATGTACGTCTTTTTAGAAAAAAAAAACTTTTATTTATTTATTGGATAGAGGCAGAGAGAAAATAAGAGGGTAGAGGGAGAGAGACAGAAGATACCTTAAGCCCTGTTTCATCACTCATAAAGCTTACTGCCTGCAGGTAGGGACCAGGGGCTTGAACCCAGGTCCTTCCGCACAATAATGTGTGCATTTAACCAAATGTACCACTGTCTCACATATATATATACCTGATAGCTATGCTTTATTGTCTCTATTTTTTTTTTAGCTATTCACCAACTCCAAGATGTTTTAACTATTATAGTATTAAGGCATTTTAGTAAGTCAAAACCTGGTTGAGGAAGACCCTAGTTTTGTTCTTTTTCAGAATGTGTAGATGATCTATGCCATTTTCATTCTCAGATACAATTTAGATCATTCTTGTTGACAGCTATTACATACACATACACACACGTTATTTAGATTGTGGCTACACTGAATTCATAAATCAATTTTGTAAGAATTGACAATTTAACCATACTGAAGCTTCCAATACATTAGTATACAGTATCTCTTGATTCAAGTCTTCCTTAAGTTCTTCATTATTTTTTTTATCTTTTTTTTAAATTTTTTATTTAAGAAAGGATTAATGAACAAAAACATAAGGTAGGAGGGGTACAACTCCACACAATTCCCACCACCCAATCTCCATAACCCACCCCCTCCCCTGATAGCTTTCCCATTCTCTAGCCCTCTGGGAGCATGGACCCAGGGTCATTGTGGGTTGCAGAAGGTAGAAGGTCTGGCTTCTGTAATTGCTTCCCCGCTGAACATGGGCGTTGACTGGTCGGTCCATACTCCCAGTCTGCCTCTCTCTTTCCCTAGTAAGGTGTGTCTCTGGGGAAGCTGAGCTCCAGGACACATTGGTGGGGTCTTCAATCCAGGGAAGCCTGGCCAGCATCCTGGTGGCATCTGGAACCTGGTGATTGAAAAGAGAGTTAACATACGAAGCCAAACAATTTGTTGAGCAATCATGGATCCCAAGCTTGGAATAGTGGAGAGGAAGTGTTAGGGAAGTACTCACTGCAAACTCTAGTGTACTACTGCTTTCAGGTATATATTTTGCAGTAGTTTATGGATACTTGTGCACATAAGCTCTCTCTCACAGAAACTGGTGTATATCTAGGTTATGGGACTTTGTTAGAAAGTGAACTACCTGAGATGAAATTAGAGTGTACTATAAAAGGAAAGGTCTCACCCGAGTAATGAAGCCGAAGGGTTGTCATTCCACACATGAAGTCTCTGGACACAGTCTGAGGTGAAGCATGTTGAGGTGGCAATCTTGCATTGGTTAGGTTGTGATCAGCAGATGCAATATTATTTGGTATGGATTGGGAGATGCATACGGGAAAGTGGGCGCTATCCAAGGGTTCCAGGACTGGGTGAAGTATGGGCTCTATAGTGGAGATGTGAGGTTCCTGCTATCTTAGGGTTCAAAAAGACAATCGATAGTTAATGTTATTATCACATTATTTGTTAATTGGGTTAACTTTGAAAAGTCCTTTTGTTAGGGTTGGCTGTACAGTATCCAGTATCTTGTATATAGCTGTGCTATTGGATGCTTCTAATCTACTTGGTCTAGGCTTTTGAGAGAGTCCGCATATCAAATACACAGTCTATATATTAAAAAGATTCAGTTTGTCTTTTGAGAAACTTTGAGACATACAACTGATTTTCCCCCTCTCATATTAATTAACTACTGATTTATATGTCTAGATTTTACTAGGAGTGTACGTAAACACCATTCCCACCACCAAAAGACTGTGACCCATCCCTCCCACACACTCCCACCCCCCAATGGCCCAGGAAGCTGCATGTCTACCCCTCACCACTGGGTTTTTACTTTGGTGCCCTACTCACAATTTGGTCAGGTCCTGCTTTTAGTTTCCCTTTCAGATCTTCTTAGTCAGCTTCTGTTGATGAGTGGGATCATCCCATACTCATCTTTATCTTTCTGACTTAGCTCACTTAACATAATTCCTTCTAACTCTGACCAAGATGTGTCAGAGAAGGTGGGTTCATTGATCTTGATAGCTGCATAGTATTCCATTGTGTATATATACCACAGCTTTCTCAGCCACTCATCTGTTGTTGGGCACCTGGATTGCTCCCAAGTTTTAGCTATTATGAATTGTGCTGCTATGAACATAGGAGTACACACCTCTTTTTGGTTGGGTGTTATGGAGTCCTTGGGGTATAACCCCAGGAGAGGAATTACTGCATCATATGGAAGGTCCATGTCTAGCCTTCTGAGAGTTTTCCAGACTGCACTCCACAGAGGCTGTACCAATTTCATTCCCACCAGCAATGTAAAAGGGGTCCTCTATCCCCACATCCTCTCCAGCATTTGTTGCTGCTGTCCTTTTTGATGTATGCCATTCTTACAGGAGTGAGGTGGTATCTTAGTGTTGTCTTAATTTGCATTTCTCTGACAATCAGTGACCTAGAGCAGTTTTCCATATCTTTGTTAGCCTTTTGGATCTCCTCTGAGGTGAATGTTTTGTTCATATCCTCTGCCCATTTTTGTATGGGGTCATTTGCTTTCTTGGTGCTAAGTTTGCTGAGCTCTTTATATATTTTGGTGATTAGTTTCTTGTCTGATGTCTGGCATGTGAAGATCTTCTCCCATTCTGTGAGGGGTCTCTCTGTTTGTTTAATAGTTTCTTTGGATGTGCAGAAGCTTTTCAATTTGATGTAGTCCCACTGGTTTGTTTCTGCTTTAGTCTTCCTTGCAATTGGGTTTGATTCATCAAAGATGTCCTTGAGGTGTATGTGGGAAAGTGTTTTACCAATGTTTTACCAATGTTTTCCTCTAAGTATTTGATTGTTTCTGTTATGACATCTAGGTCTTTGATCCATTTGGAGTTGATTTTTGTTTCTGGTGAGATAAAGTGGTTCAATTTCATTCTTCTGCATGTTTCAACCCAGTTTTCCCAGCACCATTTATTTATTATCTTCAGATTTAGTGTTTTCATAAAGAAATGCCACTGATTTTTGTACATTGATTTTTGTAGCCTGATACCTTGCTATATTGCCTAATAACTTCCAGTAATTTTCTTCTGGATTCTTAGGTCTTTCTATGTATACTATCATATCGTCTGCAAATAGTGAGAGCTTGACTTCTTCCCTTCCAATCTGTATTCCTTTCATTTCTTTCTCTTGCCTGATTGCTATGGCAAGAACTTCCAATACTATGCTGAAGAGTAACGGTGACAGTGGACAGCCCTGTCTAGTCCCCAATCTGAGGCGGAATGCTTTCAGCTTCTGTCCATTGAGTATGATGTTGGCTGTAGGTTTGCTATATATAGACTCCACTATCTTGAGGAATTTCCCATCTATTCCCATTTTTGTGGAGTTTTGAGCATGAATGGGTGTTGGATTTTGTCAAAGGCTTTCTCTGCATCTATTGAGATAATCATGTGGTTTTTGGCTTTGCTTTTTTGATGTGGTGAATGACATTGATTGATTTAAGGATGTTGAACCAGCCTTGCATTCCTGGGATGAATCCTACTTGGTCGTGATGAACAATCTTTTTGATATGTTGCTGTATCCGGTTGGCCAAGATCTTGTTTAATATTTTGGCATCTATGTTCATCAGAGATATTGGTCTGTAGTTTTCCTTTTTTGTTCTGTCCCTATCAGCTTTTGGTATCAGGGTGATGTTGGCTTCATAGAAGGTGGAAGGGAGTATTCCTGTTTCTTCAATCTTATGGAATAGCTTAAGAAGTATGGGTATTAACTGTTCCCTGAAAGTTTTGTAGAATTCGTTTGTGAAGCCATCTGGTCCAGGACTTTTGTTGTTGGTCTTCGTTATTTTTTGAGTGAGATATCATGCATATGAACTTTGTCTATCACCTTACCACCTTCCTTATGGGACCAAGGTTTGAATCTGAGTCATGTGCATGGCAATCTAGGCATCATATCTTATTTCTCTGATCCATTATTGTTATTTTTAATAACATAGGGACTTTACAAATATCATTAGATTTATTCCTGTTTCCTTTTTTATATGTTTATTTATTCCCTTTTGTTGCCCTTGTTGTTTTATTGTTGTAGTTATTATTATTGTTGATGTCGTCGTCATTGTTGGATAGGACAGAGAGAAATAGAGAGAAGGGGAAGACAGAGAGGGGGAGAGAAAGATAGACACCTGCAGACCTGATTCACCACCTGTAAGCGACTCCCCTGCAGGTGGGGAGCTGGGGCCTCTAACCAGGATCCTTAGGCTTGTCCTTTTGCATCATACCATGTGCACTTAACCCACTGCACTACTGCCCAACCCTCATTCATTCCTTTCCTATGCACATTCTCTTTTCTCTAATATACTATTCAGTAAAATTGCTCATAGTGAAAATCCTTTTCATTGTCAGTGTCAGTGTGAAAACTTCAATATTAGAACCACTCAGTATAGTTACTCCTCTGAAAACCCCTCCATGAAAGTCTGAATCATCATTGAAAGAGGAAATTAAAAGAAGAAGAAGAAAAAATGCCTTTTCCCCAGCACACAAAGGGGCCTTCTACTCATTATTCTAAAGTGGAGCATACAAAATCATTGCAACTCCATATGTTCACCATACAAGGGATCTTTGAGTACATGCCATAAAATATATTCAAATAGAAGTTATCTTTAAAAGCATCCCTGAGATATTTAGCAATAAAAGAGGAGGCATGCTATTCACATGGGACACAAGAATATGTAGACATTCTTGTAGACAAATACCAACATAATTAAGAGATTTTAGTAAGAATAAATATTATTAGATGTTCAAGGACTACAGAAAAAAATAATCTGATAGACACTTAAAAATAAATATGTTTAAAATAATTTCAACTGATTTAATATACATAATAGGGATTGGAGAATAAAACTCTAATTTTCTCATCACTTTTCATTTCTGAAACTAATAGAGACCAATGATTTTCACTTAAGCCTCACAGCTTCAGTTTTTCCATATGGCTTCACTCCCTAGTTCTGGATCTGTCTTTTTTTTAAATATTTATTTATTTTCCCTTTTTGTTGCAATTTTTTTATTATTGTTGTTGTTATTGATGTCATCATTGTTATATAGGACAGAGAGAAATGGAGAGAGGAGGGGAAGACAGGGGGAAAGAAAGATAGACACCTGCAGACCTGCTTCACCGCTTGTGAAGCAACACCCCTGCAGGTGGAGAGCCAGTGGCTCAAAGTGTGGGCTCAAACCGGGATCATTAAGCTGGTCCTTGCTGGCAAGGACTGGCTCCTTGTGCTTCATGCCAAGTGAGCTTAACCTGCTGCGCTTCCGCCCAGCTCCCTGGATCTGTCTTATTTGTCACTTTATTGAGGAGTTGATGTTTGGCAATAGAGTTATCACAGAGGTATATCCTCTCATCTGCTCCTGATAGGTGTCACAAGATACTGTCCTCCAACTTAGATTCTTTTCCGTCATCATGCTCCAGCACCCTAATACCCCTCTATCTTGTTTCCTTAGAAGATGGTAGTCACCAAAGAAAGAAAATAAAATTTTGTCAACTGGAATACCAAACTATACTTTGTAGTTTATTTATTTATTCATTGATTTATTTTTAACCAAAACACTACTCAGCTCTGGTTTATGATGATATCGGGGATTAAACATAAGATATCTGATGCCTCAAGGCATGAAAGTATGTTGCACTATGGATGGTGTTATATCTTAGTCAAGTAAACCTTTTGAATGAGCCAATACAGGCATTTTTAAAATGTTGTCGTATTCTATGTAGATGCATGAAAAAGTATTCACGAATTTGAGTCTTACAAATAAAAAAAGGCGTTGGACATATACTCAGTGGAGTACCACTCAGCAACTAAAAAGACAACTATAATAGTTCCTTTGGGACTAAGTGGATGGACTGGCAGTGATTATGATCAGCGAAGTGAGGAAGTGATGTAGTTTTACTCATAAGTGGAATAAAAAAATTTGAAACACAAGATTTTGAAAAAGAAAAGAAAAAATAAATATATAATCAACTCACATCTATGGCCCGGGATAACTGTGGTGGCTTGGTTTGAAGAGATGGGGACACAGAACTTTGGTCATGGGAATGGTGTGGCATTATACCCCTATTATTTTTAATTTATTTTTATTATTGAACAGAGACAAAGAGAAAGTGAGGAGGAAGGAAAAGATAGAGAAGGAGAGAAACAGAGAGACAACTGCAGCCCTGCTTCACCATTCATGAAGATTTCCCCTGCCAAGTGGAGACCAAGAGATTGAACTTGGATCCATGTTACAAATAAGACCCAGCATCTACTTGGAGATTAATGTACTTAAATCATTGTCTTTAGAAGTACTTCTTAAACCTTACTGATCCTACTAAAATGCAGATTCTGATTCAGAAGTTCTAGATTAGGACCTGAGAGTTTACACATTTAACAAGCTTTTGAGGAATAACAGAGATGCTGCTCTGTAGATCACATTGTGAGGACTAAATTATTAATTAGATAATGATGAAATTCATGTTTGCATCAAAGTTTGAAAATAACAGAGCTAGCCCACCAGTTCTCAATCTTGCTTTAAATATAAACCACTTAGAAAGTGCTTAGAAATAATACCCAGAGGTTCCTGGGTTTTTGTTTTGTTTTTTGTTTAGCTTGCCAAGTAATTCTAATGTACAGTAAATGGTAATGATTATTTCTCTGGAACTAAATGCATAGCCTGATGGTAAATGTCAATTAAAATAATTCCTATCACTTTGTTTCTGATTTCAGTTAGAAATAGAGCAATAATGACAAAAGCCAAACAAACAAGTAAAAACCTGAGCTCTGTGTTGAAAGGCTGGTGTAACAGCTGAGAAACCACAAATCAAGATTTCAATTTAGAACACACAGGGATTTGATCTAAATTGAGCCACCTGAACCCCAAATTGGTTTGGAAATCTCATCAGTGTGATTTACCCTGTATGATTTCCAAGGCTTCAATTTAAGTTCTTCAATAATCAACTTAGACAAATTTTAGAGGTGACACACATCCTGGCTAGGATTGTCTGAGTACTGTCACAACAGAGACACAGAAGCCATAAATCAGAAGGAAAAAAATGTGCATGTAATCTCTGGAGACATGGGATGGAAAAAGTAATCAACAGTTTTTCTTAACATTAGCTCCATTACTTCAGAGGAGGACAGGTCAGTATGCATCCAATTTTGCTTAGAATACTATAAACCATCAAAGTGCTGAAGTGAGACTCTTACAAAGGCCTGGCTTTTATAATACCAACAATGACTTCAGTTCTGTCTTTTCTGCCACCATCTGGGCAGGACAGTTAATGGGACACCATTTCGTGAACAACAGGAAAGGCATTGAAGCCTGTGAAACCACAATTACTTTTGTTATGACAGCACAACAGCACAGGGCACAGGGACAGACAATCTGACAATCTTACTGCAAATGTCCAAGTATATTTAAGGTCCCTCTTGTGCATGACTCCGTTGCACAGTGAAAAACCCATGGAGGAACTCTCTGCTGGGCTTTGTCTTTTGCTCTTTGAATCTTGCCTTCCTGGCAGGGACAGACGAATGGGGATGACTCCTACCATATAATCAATCATTCATCATGCCCTGCTGAATCTTTGCCTGCATTCAATTTCTCCACAGTCATTGCCATTCATCTTATCATCTTCACTAATAAATAAGCAACTCGGTCTCTTGACTCCAAGCCTCTCATCTTTACCTGCTATATCTCCTCCACATTGTGGACATGTTTCTATATATACAGTTCTAATTATCTCCTCTTTTAAACATCCTGAGTATCTGCACTTTATCTTAAGGAGCAAAAAATTAAAAATACTTGCCATATTTATATAATTCTTTTTTTTCTTTATCTTTTATTTGATAGGACAGGGAGAAATTGAGGGTGGAATAGAAAGAAAGATACCTAAAGTCTTGTTTCACTGCTCTTGAAGCATCCCCCTTGCAGGTGGGAAGCAAGGGCTTATAGAATTCTTTGAGACACTACACTGAAGCATCTCTCCAGCTTTATCTCTGGACATTCTTCAAATGTGCAGCGTGCTAGTGACAACAATAAAGGACACCTTTCATATTTTTAAATCTACCTGTTTAGTGTTATTTCCAGGTCTAACTATATATTGTTTCTTCTACCTATATTATCTTTCTTCATTCTCATGTACATAACTTCTAGCCACCTCTCAAGGCTCCATTTGGAATTCAATTATTTTAAGAAAATTAACCTAATTCACCATGAGGCCCTAGAATATATTGAATTTCTTCAATGGAAGATAATGTCTTTGAGAATAGGCATTTGACCTGTATTATTCTCTCATGGGGTTCCAGAACTCTGGAGCCATATTAGAGAGTTAACTGAATAGATGACTCTTTCTTCCAGGTTCCAGCCTCCTGGGGCCCGGGTTCAAACCTTGAGGAACTCGCTTTCATGCCTCACTGGACCCTGGTTCAAGATTCACTGGGCCCAGTTTTGTGCCTCACT
This sequence comes from Erinaceus europaeus, assembly GCF_950295315.1. Classification (NCBI taxonomy): domain Eukaryota; kingdom Metazoa; phylum Chordata; class Mammalia; order Eulipotyphla; family Erinaceidae; genus Erinaceus; species Erinaceus europaeus. The sequence goes on along the minus strand of NC_080174.1, from coordinate 29,648,105 downwards.
GGATCCAGGTTCGATGAAACAGATAAAATAGATGACTGTTTCTTCTCTGTCATAGCACTTATCATGATTAATGCTAGTTTGTGAGGGAAGAAACTATAATATCTTATCAAGCACTATACCCTAATAACTAGCACCCTTCTTGAAATCAATTAGGCATTCAGTATATTTCCATAGAGTAAATGACTACATTAAATATTTTGTAATTAATTTGGGAATGATCAATAAAGGCATTAATAATTTTGAGCATAGTAGTAATATAATTTGTAATGACTTTTCTTTCCTCATACTTGATTCAAATAATACATGTTGACTTAGTTTGCTAGGTTTGATTTATTCATGTTTGAGGATCATTAACACTCAAAAATACCCTCTGTCATGTGCTTTTAGTTTCACTGTGAAGAGCTAAAGTCCATAAAATAATTTCCTTTAGTCCCTCAACACAAATAAACTCTACAAATTAGTATCTTTATGTCATTTTGGTTAAGAAATTAAAAATCTTGAAACACAAAACAATATTATTCAATTTTCATGCTGTAGCAGGTATTTCATAAAATTCTATTTTGGAATACTTCATGGTAAAATATTAACACTGGGCAGGCGTAGATAGCACAATGGTTATGCAAAGAGACTCTCATGCCCAAGGCTCCAAAGTTCCAGCTTCAATCCCTCACACCACCATAAACCAGAGCTGAATAGTGCTCTGGTTTAAAAAATAAATTAGCGGGGGTCGGGCGGTGGCGCAGTGGGTTAAGCGCATGTGGCACAAAGCGCAGGGACCGGCATAAGGATTCCAGTTCGAGCCCCCCCCCCCACTTGCAGGGAAGTCGCTTCACGCTTTGTGAAGCATGTCTGCAGGTGTCTGTCTTTCTCTCCCCCTCTCTTCCCCTCCTCTCTCCATTTCTCTCTGTCCTATCCAACAACGAACAACATCAACAATGGCAATAATAATAACCACAACGAGGCTACAACAACAAGGGCAACAAAAAGGGGGGAAAATGGCCTCTGGGAGCAGTGGATTCATGGTGCAGGCACCGAGACCAGCAATAACCCTGGAAGGAAAAAAAATTAGCATCATCTAAAATTAGTTTTGGTATTATGCTTTCTCAGAAAACCAAACACATACTTTCCTCCCTGCATCACTTACCACTTAGTCACTCAAATTCCTTCTTGGAAGATCAGGGACAAAGATCAAATAGAGAAATACTAAAATTGTCAAAAGAAAAAAATCCTCAGCACCAGAAAGTCAGCCATTTCTCACCTTCTTCTGACAAGTCTTCCACTTTCCATGCACTTACTCCTTTCCTCAAGCAACTGTAATTTTTCTCTCCATACAGGGATGGAGGGAGTGTCCCTTCGTGGCACTTGCTCAGAACCCTCTACTTTTTTGAGGTCCTCTCAGCTGCTAAATCCCTATACTGAGCACCAAACATCAAATTCTGTCATTTTTGAAAGGTGATATTGGAAAGCTGGTTAGCTGTTAAGTCTCCTGATCTTAGGAAGCCTTCCAGGATTAGTAGCATATTTGCAGAGGAACAATAGCATCACTCCTGTCCACCAAAACTCTGATTAGTAGTAGGCTTTTGAGCCTGTAATTTAGATCTACTCATGGCCCAGGTATTGAGTAGTGTGATTTAAAGGAAGCCTCCCTGGAAGGCTGGACCACTTTAGGAGTTCAGGAAATTGCTCAGGATTTGGAGGATAAGGATTCTTGGCAATTAACTGACAAATCTTTACACTCAGCTGGTGTAACTGATGATAACAGCCCAAAGCCACAATGTCAGTGAGAGGAATAGCCCCTTCCACATTCCAGCCTGCCTCCCTGAGACTATCATACTTGGAAAGCTGCCTGCACTGGTCCTACAATGCCCTCTGCAGCTTTCTCAAAGTAGTTCTCGATTTCTCTTCCTTTCATTAAGTCAAACATAGATTATTCTGGAAGAATGAAAGCAAGAGAGGCATGCTTCTTCTCTTCCTACATAGACCTATATTTAACCTAATGTGTTTATCAGAGTGGCTAGATTCCATGGAGATCGGTACCATAGAAATAAAGATACCAAACAGCACAGAATATGCACAAGCATGAAAAGAGAGAAGAAAGAGGGAGAGAAAATAGCAAAGGAGATCAAGAAATCAAAAGTAAGAGTAAGAGAATTAATGTGTGGGAATCTTGAGTAAAGCACAAGGCCAAGAGTCTGTGAGGCAGGAAGAGGCCTTGGCAGCCTAACAAGCACCTCAGAATGCTGATTGTGTATGCAGTACACCAGAGATTTCTTCATTATTTGAGAAATTACAGTCTCCCACAAGGCACCTTAATAACCCTCCCACAGAGCATTTGAGACATGAGCAATCTCACAGTGGAGATGGGCCCACAGTATAATTCAAACTGCCATAGATTATGGCATTATACAAAATGTCAAAATAAGATTTTATTTTGAGTATAAGCAGCTGAACCAAAGGAGCAAAGGAATCCAGTTTAAGTTTCTTGCTTGCTTTTACTTATAAAATTTATCAGAAACTAAAGTTTTAACTACCATTAAGTATAACTTTATAAAGTCTGTCTGAACTAAACAGAGGGAATAAATACCTTCTTAGACAAGGAGCATCTGACCAAATCCATCAACACCAAACTTGCTCTCCAAAAAGTACTAGAAAAACACATATAAAAAGAAAATTAAAAAGATAAAAACATATAAGAACCCTATAAGAACACTCAAAACTTGTGTAAGATAACAGCACTAAAATAGTTCAATACCCATTAGAAAGCACAGAGTAGGAGAATGAATAAGAAAACACAGCATAACTGCATGCTTTTTACAGAAGTTCCACCTAATTTGGCAGGACAAGTATAGACTCAAGGTAAAAGGCTGAAAAATAATTAGACAAGCTAATGGACTTTAAAAAGAGAGGGGATAACAATTGTACTAATGTGACACAGTATTATAATATCCTTTATGATAGACAAGATTAAAAAAGATATAAATAGATATTATATAATATTTATAAGCTCAGTTGATCAAGAGGGCTTAACAATAATCAACATCTATGCACCAAATGAATAAACACCAAAATGTGTAAAGGAACTATTATTAGAACTTAGAAGTTATATCAATAGCAAGACCATAACAGTAGAGGACTTTAAACCACACTAATTCAAATAGATCAACCAGACAGCAAATTAATACTGAAACAAGAACCTTAAATGAAGTTTACATCTAATAGACGATTTCAGAGATACTTACCCCAAAGTAGTAGGATACACAGTCTTCTCAAGCTCATATACTGGGCCACAAATATAGTATAAATAAATTCAGAAACACTGAAATAATGTCAAATATATTTTCAAACCAAAGTAGAATCAAACTATTCACCAAAATAAAGCCCTACGACATGTTCCTTAATTATTATTGGCTCAAGGAGTAAATCAAAGAAAAATAAAACAGATCTTGAACGAGCAGGTTCTGGAACACCCACTTGAGTGCATAGACTAAGATGATGCACAAGGATTCTAGTTCAAGACCCCAGTCCCCACCTGCAGAGGGAAGGCTTCATGAGTGGTGAAACAATGCTTCAGGTGTCTCTATCTCTCCCTCTTTATACCCCTCTTTCTTCTTAATTTCTCTCTGCCTCTAACCAAAAATTAATAAAAATATTTTTTGGAAACAAATGACAACAGAGCCACAAATTATCAGAAGCCTTGGAACACAGAAAGAGCTGTACTTAGAGGAAAACTCATAATAGACATTCAGGTACATATGGGGAAATAAGAAAAGTACAAATAGGGGGTCGGGCAGTAGCACAGCAGGTGAAGTGCAAGTGGGGCAAAGAGCAAGGACTGGCATAAGGATCCCTGTTCCAGCTCCTGGCTCCCTACCTACAGGGAGGTTAGCTTCACAGGCAGTGAAGCAGGTCTGCAGGTGTCAATCTCTCTCCCCCTCTGCCTTCTCCTCCTCTCTCCATTTCTCTCTGTCCTATTCAACAACAATGACACCAATAACAACAACAACAATAATAATCACAACAATGATAAAATAACAAGGGCAACAAAAAGGGGCAAAATAATAGTCTCCAGGAGCAGCGGATTCGTGGTGCAGGCACCGAGCCCCAGAAATAACCCTGAAGGGGAAAAAAATAATAATAAATAAAAACTTGACCTCACACCTGAAAAATCTAGGAATGGAAGAACAAATAAAGCCCAAAGCAAGTAGAAGAAACTAAATTATAGAGATTAAAGCTGAAAAAATGCCATTGTAAACAAACAAACAAAATACAATGCACAAGATCAATTAATCCAAGATCTGGTTCTTTAAAGGATAAACAAAATAATTGACAGACCCTCAGCTAGACTCACAGAAATGAAGGGAACAGGCAGGGAGAGGTCTCAAATTGTAAATAAAAGAAGTGAAATCACATCAGATACCACAGAAGTTCAAAATACCGTTCAAAGTTTCAGTGAAAGCAGAGATAAATAACATAATGGTTTTATAAAGAGACTCGCATGCCTGCAACTCCAAAGTCCCAGGTTTAATCACCTTTACCAACATAAGCCACAACTGCACAGTGCTCTGGGAAAAAAAAAATTGTCAGGCAGTAGCGCAGCTGGTTAAGCGCATGTGGTGCAAAGCGCAAGGACTAGCAGAAGTGTTGGTATTCTTTGTGTTGGTTTGGTCCCCTTTCCCCTACCTCTGAGAGATTTGGTTTGGCCCCTGCTAGTTTCGCGCCCCTCTTTCTCCCTGCTCCCTATGCTAAGGAGGTCCAGAGTTCTAGCAGCCGCTGAAGGAGAATGATGGGATAGCACATGGTGTGATTGGCCCGCTCGTGAATAAAGATTAAACTGCAGCTTCTCAGCCCAGCCATGTGTCTCCGAGTCTCTGTCTCTGTCTCTGTCTACCGCTGCGAAGCTAGCCCGGCCAGCTGGAGCCCCCGAATATTAACAATACAGAAGGATCCGGGTTCTAGCACCCGGCTCCTCACCAGCAGGGTATTCGCTTCACAAGCGGTGAAGCAGGTCTGCAGGTGTCTATATTTCTCTCCCCCTTTCTGTCATCCCCTCCTCTCTCCATTCTCTCTGTCCTATCCAACAATGAGTACATCAATAACAACAACAATAATAACTACTGCAAGGGCAACAAAAGGAAATTAATTAATTTTAAAAAATTCTATGCACAATTATATGTCACCAGCCTTGAGCATTTAGAAGAGATGAATGAGTTCTTAGAAACATAAAACCTTCTAAGACTATACCAGGAGAAAGTAGAAAGCATGAATAGACCAATGACAATAAAATAAATTAAAGCAGTAATGTCTCTCCAGTAATAGAAGTGTCTGAAATATGCCAGTTATTTACAGTGTTCTTCATCCAAACATGAATCTTTATTTTTTTTATTTTTAATATCTTAAGGAAAAGAAACAGAAATTGAGCTATCGCACTCTCAGATCTCAAATTATATATTATATTATATCATATATTATATTTATTATATTAATTATATAGCCATAATAACCAAAACACCCTGATACTGGAACAAAAAATAGATATACAGACCAGTGGAACAGAATTGAAAGCCCAGAAATAAACCCCCACACCTATGGACATCAAATTTTTGGTAAAAGGACCCAAATCATTAAATGGAGGAAGGAGGCTCTCTTCAATAAATAGTGCTGGGAAAACTGTGTTTAAAAATGCAGAAGAATGAAACTGAACCACTTTATCTCACCAGAAACAAAAGTCAACTACAAATGGATCATGGATCTAGATGTTAGACCAGAAACTATCAAATACTTAGAGGAAAATATAGGTGGAACATTTTCACATCTAAACTTCAAGGGCATCTTTGATGACACAAACACAACTGCAAGTAAGACTAAATAAGAAACAAACCAATGGGAGTACATCAAATTGAAAAGCTTCTTCACAGCAAAAGAAACCATCATCCACTAGGGAAAGAGAGAAACGGACTGGGAGTATGGATCGACCTGCCAGTGCCCATGTTCTGCAGGCAAGCAATTACAGAGGCCAGACCTTCCACCTCCTGCACCCCCAAAATGACCCTGGGTCCATGATTCCAGGGGGATAAAAAATAGGAAAACTATCAGGGGATGGGATGGGATACAGAGTTCTGATGGTGGGAATTGTGTGGCGTTGTACCCATCTTATCCTATGGTTTTTGTCAGTGTTCCCTTTTTATAAATAAAAATTATTTTAAAAAGAGAAAGAAAGAAAGAAAGAAAGAAAGAAAGAAAGAAAGAAAGAAAAGAAGCCATCACCCAAATAAAGAAAAGACCCTTCACAGAATGGGAGAAGATCTTCATATGCCATATCAGACAAGGAGCTAATAACCAAAATATGTAAAGAGCTCACCAAATTCAGCATCAAAAAGCCAATGAACCAATCTAAAAGTAGGGAGAGGATTATGAACAGAATATTCACTACAGAAGAGATACAAAAGGCCAACAGATATATGAAGAATTGCTCCAGTCACTCAATGTCAGATAAATGCAGATAAGAACAACGAGTTACCACCTCACCCCTATGAGAATGTCATCCAACAAAAAAACAGCAAAAGCAACAAATGCTGGAGAGGCTATGGAGACAAATGGCTATGGAACTGATGGGAATGTCAATTGGTCCTACCCCATTGGAGAGCAGTCTGCAGAATACTTACAAGGCTTGAAATGGACCTTCCTTATGACCCAGTAATTCCTCTCCTAAGGATATCTCCTAAGGGCATAATCACACCAATGAAAAAAAAAAAAATATATATATATATATTCATAGCAGCACAATTCATAATAGCCAAAACCTGGATAGAATCCAGGTGCTCAATAACAGACGAATGGCTGAGAAAGTTATGTTACATATACTCAGCAGAATACTACTCAGCTACTAAAGAATAATGAGCCTATCTTCTCTGACCCATCTTGGATGGGACTAGAAGGAATTGTGTTAAGTGAAATAAGTCAGAAAGAGAAAGACAATTATGGGATGTTCCCACTCTTAAACAGAAACTGAGAAAGAACAGACAGGAAAAAACAAAGTAGAATTTGACTGAGTTTGAAGTATTTCACCAAAGTAAGAAACTCTGGGTATGGGGAGGGACTAGGTTTTCAGCTTCACTATAGGGGGGTAGGAGTGGGGACACAGAGCTTTGGTGGTGGGAATGGTGTTCATACACTCCTTATTGTCTTATATAATGTTATAAATTACTATTTAATAATATGTGAGGGGAAATAGATTGAAACTCTTAAATTTATTTATGCATAGATCCCAGTTCTGAGTATATAGTCCTTCAGTATAAGCACTTAAGGTTTCAAATCAATAACCTGCTTGAATTTTAACAGTGGGTTCAAATTTTTAATACATGTTGAATAATGACTGTTTAATTGAAATATCAAATCACATATAGTTTCAGACCAGGGAGACCAGAAGCAAATGCATATGTCATTATGTAAGATACAGCTATATATAGGTAAATAGAATTCAGTGACATAAATTATAGTAAGGTCTTGTTATGATACTGCAAATTCTAACCATGGGATTTTCAAAGTTAACCAAATTCCCTAATAACTTGGCTGCAATAATAATAATAATAACTATTGCCTTCTGAAACTCTAAGACAGAAGGAATCCTCCCCCTTCTCTATAAAACCCATCTTTCTCCCAGTCCTGGAAACTCTGGGGTATGGCTTGTCTTCCTGCATGCTTCACTCCATCCATACCATTCAATACTGCATCTGCTGAGCTCAGCCAAATCAATGCAACCAGTACCACCTCGATACATTTCACCTCAGATTCTGTCCAGAGACACCACACATGGAATATAAACCCTTCAGCTCCAGCACTCTGGTGAGACCATTCCTAGCTCATAGGACTCCTCAATTATATATCAGGTGGTGCTCCTCCTAACAAAGCCACAGAACCTAGATATAGATCAGGGCCCATGAGATAAAACTCATGTGCACATGTACCCATATGTTAGGGGGAAATATACACCTCAAAGCAAAAGTGCACAATAGTTTACAGTGACCCAAAACAGCAAGCAAGTAGAAAGACCTAAAAAAAAAAAAGACACCATAAAAATGACACTTATAGGGGGTCAGGTGGTAGTGCAGCTGCTTAGCTCACAAGATGTGAAGCTCAAGGACCAGCTCAATCACTGGTGTAAGGCTACCAGTTCATGCTCCCAGTTCCCACCTGCAGGGGGGTCGCTTCACAGTCTTTCACTCCACATCTCTGTCTTCTCATCCACTCTCTATTTCTCTGTCCTACCCAACAACAATGACATCAATAACAACAACAATAATAACCACAACAATGATAAAAAAAAAACAAGGGCTACAAAAGGGGAAAAAATAGCCTCCAGGAACAGTGGATTTGTGGTTCAGGCACTGAGCCCCAGCAATAACCCTGGAGGCAAAAAAAAAAAAAGTGTGTAAAAAAAGAAAAAAAGATAATGATATACTTTTCCCATATTTGGGAGTTACTCTCTGCTCTCATACAGCTTTCTAGTACTTTTCCCAATTATGACACCATCCACCCAGACAAAACCTTTGGTCTACCTGCATGTTAGCTGTCATACTCAGGCAAAAATTGGTAAAGTCATGGACCCCTTAAAATATACTTAAAATAGACCTACTAGCCTTTTCCAGAATGGAGACCCCAAATCTCACCTGCTATATTCTTGCCTTTAGGTTCCTGAGTATTAAACAATTTGCTACTTTATATCTTAACTCTTTTTCAGCCAACAGGTTCCAGATGCTACCATGATGCCAACCTGACTTCCCTAGACAGAGAATCCCATCAATGTATCCTGGACTCCCACCTCCTCATAGCCCTACCCTACTAGAGAAAGAGAGACACAGGCTGGGAGTATGGACTGACCTGCCAATGTCCATATTCATTAGAGAAGTAATTACAGAAGTCAGACCTCCCACCTTCTGCATCCCATAATAATCCTGGGTCAATGTCCCCAGAGGGATAAAGAATAGGAAAGCTATCAAAGGACAGGATGGGATACAGAACTCTGGTGGTGAAAATTGTGTGGAATTATACCCCTCTTATACTATGGGCTTGTCAATACTTTTTATCTTATAAATAAATTAATAACAATTAAAAGGAAGTTATGGTGGTCCGGGAGGTGGCACAGCGATAAAGCTTTAGACTCTCAAACATGAGGTCCTTAGTTTAATCCCCTGCAGCACATGTGCCAGAGTGATGTCTGATTCTTTCTCTCTCCTCCTATCTTCCTCATTAATAAATAAAATCTTTTTTAAAAAGTTATGGATCCATATCCCATGAAATACCATTCTGTGGAACTTAGACTGGAGTTGGTGTATTGCACCAAAGTAAAAGACTCTGGGGTTGGGGGGTCAGGGGTTCCGGTTCTGGAACATGATGGCAGAGGAGGACCTAGTGGAAGTTGTATTGTTATGTGGAAATATTATGCAAATATAAACTATTGTATTTTACTGTTGACTGTAAACCATTAGTTCCCCTATAAATAAATTTTTTAAAAGTCAGAAAAATTTCCCCTAGTGTTATCACTAGGATTTGGTGCCTGCAAGTGAAATCTACTACTCCCTGAAGCCATTTTTCACTTTTTATTTTTTCTTTCTTTTGATACAGACAGAAATTTTCAAGAGAAGAGAGACATAGAAAGGGAGAGAGGAAAAGAGAGTCCTGCAGCACTGCTTCACCACTTGTGAAGCTTCCTTTCTGCAGGTGGGGACCAGGGACTTGAACCCAAGTCCTTACATGGTATGTGTGTGCTCCACCAGGCATGCCACTGCCCACTTCCCCCCAAAAAAAATGATTTTTAAAAACCTAGGACAAGGTTGAATATAGAAAAATACTTTAAGGGAGTATGGTGGTATCACAGCAGGTTAAACATACGTGGCGCAAGGTGCAAGGACTGGCATATGGATTCCAGTTCAAGCCCCCAGCTCCCCACCTGCAGGAGCGTGGCTTCACAGGTGGTGAAGCAGGTCTGCAGGTGTCTATCTTTCTCTCCCCCTCTCTGTCTTCCTCTCCTTTCTCCATTTCTCTCTGTCCTAGTCAACAACATCAATAGTAACTACAACAATAAAACAAAAAAGACAACAAAAGGGAATAAATAAATAAATATTTTTTTAAAAAAAGAAAAATACTGTAAGCTAACATAGAAGTCCAGTTCTGAAATACATGCATTTGTAAACTTAAAAGAAAATAGCATTAAAATAATTATAACACATGAAGAGACAATAACTTTTTCAAGTGTGAAATGTCTGAATGTGGTAAACCTTGTTATAATTCATAGTAAAATCCCATACAGCCTTATTAGTGTTATTGAATGCCAAGTTTCAGTGCGATCTATTGGATAGACCCATTAAATAGGAGGTAAGTGTTGGTTCAAGGAAAACAATTTTAATTCAGGTACCAGTAACTTAGGAAGATGGCAGATTCATTTATCCCAAAGCTCATCTTACTCTCAGTTCTTGTCCTGGTGGTTATTGAAGGAAGGAAAAATAGTAATGGATTAGTGAGAGAAGGAAAGGGATCTGATTTCACAGATCTCCAGCTGGCTTCAAGGATGTGATGAATCTTCAGAACACAATTATGAAGTCAGGAGGATCTGTTCCCTGTAAAACTGATAAAAGTTGTCAAGTCCTCCCTGTAGCACAGCCTCCAAACTCTCTCCAGTGCAGCCTAGCATTTCATTCTCATTTGTTCCTCCTTATTCATCCATGTCAAGTTCCTGGCTAAGGACCAGCAGTGTGTAACATTCTTTTTTTAAAAAAAGGAACTTTAGGGAGTCGGGCTGTAGCGCAGCGGGTTAAGCGCAGGTGGCGCAAAGCACAAGGACCGGCAGAAGGATCCCGGTTCGAACCCTGGCTCCCCACCTGCAGGGGAATCGCTTCACAGGCGGTGAAGCAGGTCTACAGGTGTCTGTCTTTCTCTCCTCCTCTCTGTCTTCCCCTCCTCTCTCCATTTCTCTCTGTCCTATCCAACAACAACAACAACAATAATAACTACAACAATAAAACAACAAGGGCAACTAAAGGGAATAAATAAATGAAATAAATATTTTTTAAAAAAAGGAACTTTATTTTTTTCCCCTTTTGTTGCCTTGGTTGTTTATCATTGTTGTTGTTGCTGTCGTTGCTGAACAGGGCAGGGAGAAATTGAGAGAAGAGGGGAAGACAGAGAGGAGAGAGAAAGATAGACACCTGCAGACCTACTTCATTGCCTGTGAAGCGACTCCCCTGCAGGTGGGGAGCCAATGGCTCAAACCAGGATCCTAACATGGGTCCTTGCGCTTCGCCATGTGTGCTTGATAACATTTTTTACTATTAAGTATCAGACAAGGCAGGGGAGCAGTGTGTGTGTGGGGGGGGATAATGGGAGGACAAGACGGAATCTCTAATATCTGTTCATTTTCTTTTTTAAAAAATATTATATTTATTTTAATAAGAGGGAGAGGAGTAGGAAGAGGATGAGAAGCAACCAACCAGATCACTTGGTGCTTGCAAAGCTCCACCACTGTTCTTGTCTCTCATTTTTTCTTCCTTTTAAAAAAAAAATTGATAGAGGAAAAGAGACAGATTAATAGAGAAAGGGGTAAAGAGAGACAGAGAGAAGGAGAGAGACACCAATAGCATTGTTTCAGAACTCATGAAGCTTCTTCCCATGCAGAATGGCTTGAAGTTCTTACACATGGTAACGTGTGTGCTCTTCCATTGAGTCTTCCATTGAAGACTCAGGTCTTCAAATATTTCTAATATTAAGCTATCATTTGTACTTTTTCATTCATTAATTTTTCAGTCTGTTTATTCTATCTCAGGGATGCTAATTACCAAAGCTTGTATCTTAGAGGGCTGTGTGAATCCAACCCTGGATAAATTACCCATCCGGTGCAACATACACACACCAGCACAATTTAGATATACCAGTTAGCCTAGTAGAAATATCTCTGGATTATCAGAGGATAAAAGAATACTCAAATAGAACCTATAGAGACATGAAAAGAATATGCATGCAAATATTCATACAGACTGTGGCCCCAACAATTAATAGATTTTTTTTCTCATCAATGTTATAACCAAACACACTAAAATCTAGGGAGCTAGTTTAGCATTAGAACATAGGACTTGCCTGCTTAAAATCTCAGAGTTTCCAGATTCAGTACCTGATACCAGAGTTGAGAGTTGCTTTTCCCCCTTTCTTTCTTTAGTATCTATTTGCTTAAAAAAATATATATGGCACACCTAGTTAAGTACACATATTACCGTGAAGGTACACCTAATTAATTGTACATATTACCATGAACAGGATCCAAGTTCAAGCCCCTAGCTCCCACTAAGAAGTAAAGTCTAACAACTTTCTTTGAATTTGTACAACTTCAGATTTTTTATTATTATTATTCATTTATTTTCCCTTTTGTTGCCCTTGTTGCTTTGTTGTTGTTGTAGTTGATGTCTTTGTTAGGACAGAGAGAAATGGAGACAGGAGGGGAAGACAGAGAGGTGGAGAGAAAGAGAGAGATATCTGCATACCTGCTTCACCTCCTGTGAAGCTACTCCCCTGCAGATAGGGAACCAGTGCTCAAATTGGGATCCTTAAGCTGGTCCTTGCACTTCCCGCCACATATGCTTAATCCGCTATGATACTGCCCGACCCCTGAACTTCAGATTTCTATCTTTACGTACAATATGACAACAGATGCACCAAAAAAGATAGTAAAAATTTGGAAGTTTCCAGATAATTAAATTGTCTATATGTATGCATGCATGTAAAACATTGATCAGACATGGCCATTACAAGTGGAAAGAAATATTGTAGACAGATGTTTGCAAAATGCAGAGTACTGAAGACACTAATTTTCATGATTGTCATTTTATGGTCCTTCACCTTTCTTGGTCTAAAAATGCAAAATAGCATGTGAGAAAACTGGCTTTTAGGGCTAGTTATATTTTTTGAAAAGCCTTCAGAACACAGGGAGAACAGAGGCTGCACACTGGTGTACCCAGTTGATCACACACATTATCATGTGCAAGGACTCAGGTTCAAACCCTGTATCCATCTGCAAGGGAGGAAGCTTCATGAGTGTTGTAGGTCTAGCTATTTCTTTCTCCCTCTTTACCTCCCACTCCCCTCTCAGCTTCTCTGTCTCTATCCAAATGAATAGATAATTTAAATACAAAAATACAAAATAAAATAAATAGAAGTCCTCTTTATCACACACAAACACACACACACATATATATATACATATATATATATATATATATTCTTCACATATACCTCACAGAGAAGATGTAGCTTTACTGGACTTGTCCCACAGACATAGCACTAGTCATGAAATTCAAAGATCAAGGGATAAGCTCTTGAAAAGAAGGCAAGCTAGGGAGAAACAACTTGATTTATCTTTATATTGCAAAATGTTTTTTTTCTTACACAAAATTGTTTCTTTTTTTCCAATGGGTAATAAATAACTTTAAAACTGCAAGCAGATTTGCTCAAGTGACTGAGATAAAGGGCAAGATTTGCCATCTGTGAGGGATGCATTAGAATAGAATCCCTGCAGAAGAAGGCTATCTGTGTAACTTGCTTTCACGAGATGACATTTAAATAAAAGCACTGGTTCACTTTTTACTGATCCCTGTACATTGAAAAGCTTCTCAAAGAGAAGTGTGGTGGGAATAACTGAATCAGGGGCTCTTTGTGTAGATGTAGGACTTTGCAGGCTCTGATTATGGATACCTGAGTAAGCTATTTAAAGAAATGTGTATGGGAATCACATCACACTACTAATCTCATGGAAATTCAATACATTGATGCATAGATATTTCCATAGATCCTCAAAGATAAATTTCTGAAACAGTTATCTATTTATAAAAAAGATGTGTATATGCATATATTTATATAAGGGGTATATTTACATATTGTTATTTGTACAATATATAATATATAACAAATCATGTTATTTCTACTATATATTGTATACACAAGAAGGTTTTTGTGACTATACCTTATTACCTACAGGCTAAGCTTAATTAGGATAACAGTAGGCTTGGGTACAGATATTATATAATGTGCAAGGACCCTGATGCCTGCAAAGAAGAAGCTTGACAAGTGATGAAACAGTGCTGCACGTTTCTTTCTTTCTCCTCTCTCTCTCTCTCTCTCTCTCTCTCATGTACACTGTCTTTCTCTCTTACCCTTCCTTCTCAAATTCTGTCCAAAATAAATAAATAAAACAAAATAATTAAAAAATAATTAGGAGACTAGTTATTTATGTAGGTAAATGTTGTGAGAGAAGGACCTTACAACTGACAACAACATTTTGAAATGCCAAATTGTTTATTGTTCATTCAGAATCTCCTTTATCTGAAGACAATTTAAGTTTTGGTTATGATGTCTCATTATCTGCAACCCTGTTAGGAAAACCAAAAGGATAGAATTCACTCACAAACCAAGAACTATATCAGAGAAATTATGTCACCTGGAACCTCTCAAACTCTGAAATGTTAGGTCCTCCTATGGAGAAGACCAATGCCCAATTCTTCTACTCTAGCAAATAGTGTTTTCAGATTTTAAATTTAACTTTACTCACTTGAAGATTTCTCTCTCAGCTTTCTCTTTTCAACCATCCTTACCTAGATGCTACTCTAGCATCCTTATTTCTTCCACATACTCTTTTGTGCTTACAGTACACCTGTACCAGAATCTTCTCCTAAACAAGATGAAAAAAAAAGTAGATCACTAAAACTGGGATTACACTCTGAAAATTTGAAACCAATGTATTTTTCACTTACTTCTTTTGTGAGTTGAAGACATCAGAGTCTCACTTCATTGGTCTATGGTCTTCTATTTTGTTCTTGTGGTTTCTTGTTTTGGGCTTTCTTGTTAAGTTGTGCCAAGAGTCAAACCCAAATACTCAAAGCATATCCTTTACTGTTGAGTCACTTATCTGGCCCCTTAACTTTAAAAATTTTTTATTGCTTTATTTTCTTCTGTCCTCTGAGATAACAATTTGGAGTTTAAATCCTGTGGGAAAAATGTAAACTTGATAAGCAAATTAAAGAAAAATGTATTCAAATTCCTATTCAAATTCTTCAAATGTATTCAAATTCTTGGGCTGATGAACCTGCATAATGGTTATGCAAAAGACTTTTATGCCTGAGGCTCTGAGGTCCCAGGTTCAGTCTCTAGCACCACCATAAACCAAAGCTAAGCAGTGCTTTATTTCTCTCTCTCCTCTCTCTCTCTCTCTCCCCTCTCCCCACTCCCCTCTCTCCTCTTTCTCCATTCCCTTCTCTGTATCTTTAAAATAAAGTAAATAAAAAAAATTAAGCCCTATTTCACTTTGGGTTTCATGGAAGACCTCATATATTTATACCTACCACCTCACTGCCACCCTCTTTACTGGGGTACAAAGGGATCTCCCATGATTGAGAGCCATTGTTCTAGCCGCTCACCAAAACGGGAAAGAGACTTAGTATTAAAAGATGCTTGATGTACCTTCACAGCTAACAAGAGCTGACAGGATGAATAGTATCCATGCATACAAAGGAATCTTCATGGAAAAAGAGAAACTAAAAGATTGAAGAAACTTACCCAACTGTTGTATGCTTTACATTAGGTTGTTCTAGCTCCCCCCCTGCCAAGAAAATTGGACCAGTCCTGCTAGTTTTGTGGGCCCGCTTGGCTCCACCCCAAGGAACCCCGAGAGGGTTCCAGAGTTCCAGAGTTCGAGAGTGCTTGGCGCCGTTGCGGGGGAAAGAGGCAACAGAGTTCTGTTTGGTGATTAGTTTGTCTTAGTTTATGAATCGTTGTTCCTGAATAAAGAAATACAGCTTCCCTGCCCAGCTGTATGTCTTTGGTCGTCTCTGTTACCCGCCAGTGAAGCTAGCCTGGCCAGCTAGAGCATCCGAATTTTAACAAGAAATGGCGCCCACGTGGACCTGACCTGCGCATCTCTCAGATAAGTGAAGACAATTTGGCTACCTATGTACTATGGCCTTCTCTTCTGCTTGTGAAGAGATCTCCAAAGGCCTCTGCTCTTTCTTCACGAGACTGTTTTGCTGTTTCTGGAACATTTATCTCTTGACCACTCTGTGGTTTCCACGCGCTCAGGGGCACTCAAAACAGCCAGAGGAGTCAGGAAGAGTCAGCGGGCAAGAGGCGAGACGCGGAGCTGCCTTTTCCACCTGGTGGAACAGCCAGCCAGCTGGCTGCGCCCAGACAACCCCACGCACCGCGCCCGCAGCCCCGCAGCCCCGCAGCCCACAGGAGGCCGACACCACCACACATGAGCCCGATGCCAACACACAGGAGCCCAATGGCAACACGCTGGAGCCCGATGCCAACACGCTGGAGCCCAATGCCACCACACAGGAGCCCAATGCCAGCACACAGGCCAGCCCACAGGAGCCGACTCTCCACCGCATGGCGCAGGGCACTGGACGTGTGATCCTTCCATGCTGTTCGGCCACTGCGAGCAGGGCAGCAGACATGACAGGGCCGTTGGGCAGGGCCGCGGCGGCCTATCATGGCCGCCACCCCTGGGCACCTAGGCCCATGCCTTCTACAAGGCTGGCCTGCCCGCCCTCATGCTATGAATTCTGGAATGATCCTGGACCTCCCGGACCCCCGGGATCCCTGCCAAAACTGGGCACATGAGATCTCCAGCTGCCGGTCCGGTCTGAAGGCAGACAAGCTGGAGTACGCAGAGATTTGTACAGAGATCGCAACCTGCAATTCCTAGAAGTGAAGCTGCTCAAGAGACTACCACTGGACAACACCCCCCCAACAACTAAGACAGTACATATCTAAATTCGTGTTTGAAATGACATGTCTTCGTAACAAAGGTTTCTCTCCTTGTGCATTAATGACCATGTTTATGTGTATGTTTAAAGTTTGCTAAACAGTAACTTTAAGGCTAAATTCTTACTAGTCAAAGTTAAATGAAAAAGGTTTTCAACGTAATTCTCATAAAGATAAAGTTAATTTACATTTAAAGTCTGAGGTAAAAATTAGTTAACAATCAATATATTTTAACTAAGTTGGTCTAAAGACCTGCGCACACCTAGGGTGTGTCTCCATCTTGAATGGGTATAACAAAAGGTTAAATAGACTTGTTGATATGTAAAACTCTTTATTACCTTCTCTATTAGAAATGGTAGATCGCACAATGGCTATGCTAATTATTCTCATGCCTGAGGTTTCCTTTCCTGTGCACACCTAGGGTGTGTCTCCATCTTGAATGGGTGTAACAAAAGGTTAAAAAGACATTGTTGATATGTAAAAGTCTCAAATTCCTTCTCTATTAGAAACTTTAGATTGTGCTGTGGTTATGCTAATAACAAGTTTTGTTTCATAGTAAGTAAATTGCAGCCAGCTGCCTTTGGGACTCTAGGCCGTTCCCCACCCCCATGCAAATGCCTGTCGAGGCAAGTACGCCCCCAGAGGCAAGAAATGTTTTTTTTTTAAGCTGATAAAGTTTTGCCCACAGAGGCAAGAAATGGCCCCCTCAGGCCTTCCCTTGGCAGCACACTGATTCTTGTTACTTGCTTACATGTTTCTCCATGTTTGTGCCAGTTTCTTTTTTTAAAAATGCCTGTACGATATAGGTTTCTGTTCACCCCACACCCTTGATACTGTAGTCATTTAGTTAAAAAGAAAAGGGGGAATTGTTGTATGCTTTACATTAGGTTGTTCTAGCTCTCCCCCTGCCAAGAAAATTGGACCAGTCCTACTAGTTTCTCGGGCCCACTTGGCCCCGTCCCAAGGAACCCTGAGAGGGTTCCAGAGTTCCAGAGTTCGAGAGTGCTTGGCGCCGTCGTGGGGGAAAGAGGCAACAGAGTTCTGTTTGGTGATTAATTTGTCTTAGTTTATGAATCGTTGTTCCTGAATAAAGAAATACAGCTTCCCAGCTGTATGTCTCTGGTCATCTCTGTTACCCGCCCGTGAAGCTAGCCTGGCCAGCTGGAGCCGCCGAATTTTAACAACACCCAACTAGAGCCCAGAATATCAAGCGGGCAGCAAATGTGCCCTTCTCTTTAGTTGATTTGAAAGTTAGCAACCAAAACGGCTTGCAATTAAATAACATTTAGCAAATATCTTCTTTACTCCAGATCCTAAGTTCCCTTTTCTTATGGCATTTCTGAAACAAGGGAGTCAGCCTGTAGAACTGGAAACTGCCATTTCCAAATTCCATAACTAGAAAACAATGTCAAGTTATTTACTTGAGAGGAGGCAAATGCAGTCCAGGGAACTGACCTGGTGCTTCCATCCCCATCTAGGCACCTGGGAAAACAATAGATGATTTGTATAAAAAGAGCCCAATTTAGCAACATCCTGAGAAATCAGCACTTGTAAGAAAGAATTCAAAGGACCTGCAGGGTTTGGAAAGTACTATAATGATTATGCAAAAAGACTTTAGCCTGAAGCTCTGTCTTAAGTTCTGAGTTCAGTTCCCAGCTGAACCATAAGCCAGAGAAGAGCAGTTCTCTGGTAAAAATGAATGAGTATTTGTTAAAAGGCCTGCACTTTGGCTCTACTTAATTTACTTTAGCAAGGTTATAATTGAATTTTTTTCCATTTCTTTTTGAGGTAAAATGTAAATAGAAATCCCAGAAATAGAACCATACATATATGGAAATCTATGAGATTTTTGTAAATCTTTTTTTGTCTTGATAATCTTGTATCTTGATAATAAGTAATCTCTTTTTCAGTAACTTACTTTGGAGTCATCACTTTAGAATGCAAGCATCAGAGGTTATGGGCACCTCAACCTGCCAGTTCCCATGAGCATAATTTTAGCAGGCACTTTGCTCTGAGTTGTAAAACCATCTCTCCTATCACAAAGACAGAAGAACATATATTCTTCTTGTCAAAGCCAGTTAAGGAACAAAAGAGTTCTGCCTTTCTAGCCAAGCTTAAAACTCCCTCATTCTTAAGTTTCAGGGGAATTGAGTTCACACTGATTTCTGGCCTATCTGCCCTGCAATAGCCTTAAGTAAAGCCTTAATTGACTATTTAATCCTGTCCAACACAATTTTCACTTTGACCATGAAGAGGAAAAAAAAAGTCCTCTAAGACTTATCATTTTTTTTTCTTAAAAATATTGAGTGCAGCCCAAAGGAATTATGAAAAATTTAAGCTTCCACTGTTGGAATAAACAGGTTTTTGTTCTTATTTTGCTTTCATTTGGCATAAGGTAACAACAGTAAGTACAAGTGAACAAACATAGCAGATGACATCTTGCTCTTCATATAGAAACTAGTGGGGTTTATTTTTGTTTGTTTGGGGCTGGGTAGTCTGTAATGCAGCTCTCCAGTGTTACAGTTCTGATGTAAGCAAAGAACAAGACTGAGGCTGTGTGGAGGGCAGGGAGTTAACTTTTATTCCTCATTAATAGATTTCAGGCCTAGTCCTACCAGGCCTGAACAACCTTCTACCTCTGCACACAGCCTTTTATCTTTTTTTTTTTCAAGCTGAGTGCAACCCAAGCTAATTAGTTACAGAGTCCTCCAAGGTGCTCACAATATCAAAAGATGAGAGCAAGTTGGCTACAATCAGGTTTTCACTTGGGATATTGAAATGCAGATGTGAGTCCACCACATAGTGGATTTCTTCCCTTCATTCTTTTGTCTGTGGATTTTTCACTTCACTAAGAGCCTGCCACAAGGACCTCCAGAAAAAGGAACCCGTTCCAGATAGACAGTCTCATGAATGAAAAATCAACCTTTAGTATGAAGTAGTAGTTCCTCAAATACATATTTTCTCTTGTCAATCAGTCTGATATTTATTTGTTCATTCTCTGAAGGATCCAGACAGCTATGGAATGATTTCCTCTGAGCCCCTGCAGCATCAATTGTCTCTTAACACAGCGCACAGCTCCCTGGAAACTCCACCAGCACCCTCAGCTTCTATCCTGGTTGAGAGTTCAACTATTTCATTGTTTGTAATTCCTACCCAGATCCTATGTGCAGTCTTCTTCACAGATTCAACATACAGGGTTTCCCTTAGATTAATTTCTTCTGAGAATACTCTGTTCAATTTCTGACACACAATGGCTCATGATTGTGTTTGTCTCATGATGTGGGTTCAGGTGCTTCTATGTGTCCTCAATTCAGTTTCTCCTCCTAAATGTATTTGTTTATGGTCCTAAAAGGTCAAGTACCTGATTATTTCATACCTGCTTATTTTTGTATCTGAATAGTACAAAAATGTGACCATTAGGTAATGAAACAATCAACAGCGTACTCTTCATATGCTATAGGAAATGCTGCCTTGAGGCACAACACAGAACAATTATAAATCTTCTCAAGTTTCCATCATCTTCCTCTCCTTAGAAAAAGTCAAATTCAGTAATAAACTCAATGAACCATGATCTGTTGGGTTTGAGTTAACTGCCTACTCACTGGACTTTCATGAATTGTCTTCCCTGACTTCCCTTTCATTTTGAGGCTGATGTTGTGATGAGGTTTTTCTAAAATTTACTTTTCCTATGCAGAGAAAGAAAGCACGTTTACAGCATAGCCTAATAAGTTATCAAGGGTGGGTTTGACTTGAAAAATGGTAATTCATTCCAGATGAGGAAATGTTTCTAATAATTTAAATAGGAGTCATCACCATTTCAAGAAATTAAAGGGAAATGCAATCAGAAGGACAAAATAAATCTTCTCACTGGTAAAAATAAATGAATTTAAAAAAACCAGCAGGTAAAACAACAAGGTTCTTTGATCTTATAGCAATGGCATAAACAAAATCTGTAATTGAAACAGGATTATTCTTTGACTGTGCAGAGGCAAAGTTTTGCTGAGACAAGATGAACACGCTCAAGTTAGGGGTATGGGAGGTGAATCTTGTGGCCTTATACCAAACAGGACACTATATCTCATAATAAATAGAAATATTTAGAGTGAGATAAAAATCAAAATGGAGAAACAGAAAAAGAAAGTAAATTTCCATAAATATGAGATCTGTTTGAGTATCTTCTCAAAACGTATCATTTTCTCCTGAACTTCTATATTCTACATACCTCTTAGGATGTTCCAAGTGAAATGTAAGGTAAAATGTCAAACAGTGAAAGTAAGTATAATACTATTACTTTTATCTAAATTATTGTGTGTTATTTCCAAATAGGAATTTCCAACATTTGAAAACTCTCAAGGAAGTGTTAACAACAGATCTAGTATGTTCTCCTGGGGGGGGGTGGATAGATACACAAGGAAGACCAGTGATAGGCTACCATCTATGGGTATTTCTCCTCTGGAAGTCATGCATTAACAATCTCTATTCAAAAGTAGCAGGCTCATCCCATATTCATCCTTCTGTTTCTAACTTATTTCACTTAACATGAATTTTTCAAGGTCCATCCAAGATTGGCTGAAAATGGTGAAGTCACCATTTTTTACAGCTGAGTAGCATTCCATTGTATATATATACCACAGCTTGCTCAGTCACTCATCTGTTGTTGGACACCTGGGTTGCTTCCAGATTTTGGTCAGGCAGAAGTTGAAAAACAAGATCAGAAAAGAAAACACAAATAGAATCTGAAATGGAATTGGCATATTGAACCAAAGTAAAAGACTCTGGGGTGGGTGGGTGGGGAGAATATAGTTCCATGAAGTGCCGGGAGCCAAGGCCTTACCTAAGACTCTCATATAGCCAGTGAGAGGACATTTCGATCATTGGAACTAAGATTACCATCTAGCTGTTTGGAAAGTTGCTCACCCACTTCCCTCCCCCACTACTTTAGCAGAACTTCCTCCTTGTTTTTGCATATATGGCGGTTGAAAAATAAAATTTTCAGAGCATGATCAGATCTCATGACTTGCTCTCATTCTTCGTGTCTCTTGTCCCCTCCATTCTCTTGCACCCTACCCTAGGTTTCCGTTGATAACCCCGCAGGCCGGGGCACCTGGCACCCGACGTGGGACATTTTTGGGTCTGGGGTCCGAGAGAACATCGCTCCCCAATGGTCGACCAAGGAGCATAGGACCACCAATTCAGAGAAGGAGTGAGTGAAGGTTCGGATTGGATCACCGCTTTAGCCCAGAGTGAGTGAAGATCCACGTGGTGATCGCCACAGATTTTCCCGTCTGTGAGATTAATCCGTTTTAGGGTAAGAAAGAGCAACGCAATTATGGGACAAGCATTGAGCAAGCATGATTTATTTCTTAGGAGCCTCAAAGAGTCCCTCAAGACATGAGGAACTAGGATTAGGAAAAAGGATCTCAAGAAGTTTTTTTTTTAATTTTGTGAGTGATTTTTGTCCGTGGTTCCCCTTAGAAGGGACTATTGATGAAAAAAGGTGGGCCAGAGTAGGAAACTGTGTAAGAGATAACCTTCTGTTTGTGAGTCTGTCTCTATTCCCATGCCTGACTCAGGAGACCCCACCCCTGAGGCTGCCATGATCAAAACAGTACCTACTAAGTCTCCTCCTGTTAAGATTTACCCCTCTTTGACAAGCTTAAGACCCCCTGACAAAGAAGGGCCTGATGATAGTCTTTCTCCTGAAGATGCCTTATACCTTGATGAAGAGATGGCTAAATATCATAATCCTGACCGGCCACCCCTATGCTCTTCTTTGTCCAGACTGCATCCCTATGCCACCGCCCCTCCATTTTGTGCTCCAGTCCTCAACTTGGCCGACATCACTGACTATACCACCAAGGCTAAAACTCAACTAGCACAAAAAAACAGCTTCCCTTAGAAAATTAATAGAAGAAAAACGAGAGCATTTACAATTAGTTAAAGAACTGTGGGCTCTTGATTTGGCATTATCTTAAAACAAGCCAGCCAAAAAAAAAAAAAAAAAAATCCAGCATTTCCCTCTGGCTTCCCCAAGAGCTCTAAGAAAGCGTTAAACCAGTTCTGAGTGAGGTCTTATCTGGCTAGCAAGCTATTCTTTAAAGAAAGAATGAAATCAATCAAACAAGACATTCTCTCTAACTTAAAAATTATTAATCAGAGAACCAGTACACACTTTTGATAAAAATTTAATGAATTGTTTCTTTAAAACTGTAAAATGTACCTTAGCCCAGATAAAAAAATTCAAAGATTTTTCTCCACGCGCAGCAGTAAACTAAGCCCCCCTGTTCCATCCGTGCAGCCAATCACTGCACAGAGCTACTGCTCCACAGATTGGCAAAGACTTCAGTCAATCATTCTTAGCCACAAATGCCCCTCCTGGGGGGGTGAGTTAGGAATCCAAAAACCAAAGCAGTTTTTCAAAGGGAAAATTTTTCTTTTCACCAAGAATGTCTGTTTTAAGTCTGTGTGCTAACCTTGTTTCCATTAATGTGTGTTAACCCCTAAGTAACTAAAGTTTGTTTTAAGTTTTAAATAAGATTTAGTTAAGCTAAATGTGGTTTTAAAGATCCCAACTCATAGAGTCGTCATACCTTTACCAGAGTAAAATATAGGACAGTTTCGTCCTTCTGATAGCGAATATCAGCATTAATTCATTAGTTAAAAGATTTTCTGAGATCTCTAGGCATGGTAAAATGCCTCTTCAGTCTCTCTCACTCTTCTAAAAATTCTAAATATTACCAGCACCCCAATACCAACTGCCACTGTTTGTTAATTTGTAAATTCCATGCTTGAACTGGTTTTCTAATAACCCAGTCAGTGTAGAGCAGTGGCCTTGCTAGGAAAAATGGGTTAAACATGATATTCCTGGCCTGATAAAATTTTTTTATTCGGCAGATGTGATTCAACAAAATTATTTAGTGTAAAATGGTCATCTAAAAAAATGTTAACAGTAAAAATTTATTTTGAACATTTCAGCTATGAGGTTTATCTTAGCTGTTTAAGTTACCTATCCAAATCAAAGTGAAAGATCAATTAAGTTGTGTACCCACCCTTGTTCATAGCTGCCCTAAGGGTGTGATAGCATTGTGATAAGCAAAGATCCTAACAAACAAAGTTTAACATTTTACTTAAAATTGTTTAAGTGATCAAAAAAAAAAAAAAAGGTTTTAAAATACTTTCTCAACTAAACAGGAAAAACTGGCTTGGGTTAGTAAAAGATAACAAAATGGTTATGTTAATTATTTACATGCCAGAGGCTTTTGCTCTGATAAATGAGATTTAATTTAAATAAGATATGTAAAAAAAATTTTTCCAAATAAAACTTCTGAAATAAATATGGGGCTGCCTAATGTCAAGCTGTATAGATGTTTTAGCTAACCTTTTTACATTTTATTCAAGAAGTATGCCCCTGGTTTCCCTGAGAAAGAACTCTAGATATTAAAACATAAGAGAGACTAGTAAAAAGTTAAGAGAGTTTTATGTCTGATATAGACAAAAATGCTCCAGTTAAAACTTTTATTTTAAAACTTGGTAAGAGATTTTTTTAATCTCACTCAAGAGTTAGTTACTTTTGCTTTTACAGTGACTTACTCCTTCTGATAAAGTTGTTACTGAGATAACTCCCCTATTTAGAAAGACTACAAAAATCATTATCAAATAATTGGCTTTTGAGAGTACAAATTCTACATGTCAAACTTTAATTAGTTCTTTTAGAGAGTAAAAAATTATCTGCCTTGTTTTAAGACACTGTCAGAGGTTTATTCTGGATAAATTAAGGTAATACATGGTGCTTCTGGTCTGATAGATTTGTTTTGATAAAACCTGATTTAACAAAATTATTATTTTGAACATTTAAGCTATGAGGTTTTATTTTAGCCTTTTAAGTTGCTATATTAGAGTTCTAAGGAGCAAAATCTATTAAGAGTTTTATATCTATGCTTACTCATGATAGCTTTGTGATGAGTAAAGATCTTAGTAAACTAAGTTATAATAGTGTGCTTAAACTGTCTAATCAGTTTAAAATAATGCTAAAAAAAGGTAAACATTTTATCATGTCAACACATTATGTATTGACTTTCTACAACATACTGGTATATTTTAATAAAAATCCTTCTAAAATCATATTAAAAAACTCAAGCCAATTCTAACCATTAGATCATCAATTAACTTGGTACAAGTTCTCTCCCTAAGTAAATAATTATAGGTACATCTGCACATGAAGAACTGACTGCTCATATGGTAAGATTTAAAACTAAACATTTTTCATTTTTTATTTATGGGTGTGTGATGACTCCTAAAGTCACTCATATCCTAAAATTTTTCTCATTTCTTTACAAGCCTCTTAAAATTTTAACGCTTGACCTGCCATAGTGAGGGCACTTTACTGGCTCCTGCATTGTTTAATTAAGATCCTACTATTCAGACTTTTAAGATTAATCTCCATTGATAAAAGCCAATGCTCTCTGGCAGATTGATGTAATTCACCTGCCCATGTTTAGTAAACAAAAACTTTTTTTTTCTCAATTGGTACTTTTTCTAAATTTATGTGGGCTACAGCTCAAACAAGAAAAAGCTCAAGAAACTTAGGAGTCATATGCTCTGTTTTGCTTCAATAGACACCCAATCCATGTATTTTTGTTTCCTTTAGAACATTAAAAGCTCAATAAATAAATAAATAAAAGAAGGGAAATGCACCCCCCAGTATTCAGTTGGCTAAAGTGTCAATGAAGTAACCATACTAAACCTTAATATTTACAAAAATTCGAATTGTCCATTTATTGTATCTCATTGACAAAGCCACCCACTCTCCCAGCCATAGAGACATATTTCTTCTTTCTTTTTTCAACACTGGATGCCCATGTTTTGTTTTCCTTTTTTTTTTATGGTGGATGACATTATTGCTCTTGCAAAATCCACAGAGTCCCTGTTGGCAAGTCCTTACCACAAAGGACGCCATGGCAGTATATACTCCAGCTAACCTCACCAGCTTATCCAAGTCTTCTCTTTCTGTTGACCTACTACTGCTGACTTCATCCTTACATGTCTATTGACTGCTCACTTCTCTCCCAATATTCCTCATGTTCAAGGAACCTCACCTAATGTGTATGCACCTTCTCTGTTTGTGTTTTGGTACAACACCACCCTATATTTTCATGTCAATTCTTCTCTACCTGGTCCTTGCCTCCTAGTTTTGCTTGTTCCACAGCTGACTCTCTATGAAAAAGAAAAATTTCTTCAGTTGGCGCTGATGACCACCAGAGGACCAGACGTGCTGTGTTTCTTCCCCTGGACATCACATCCACTGACTGCTTCCCTTAGACTTGCTGGTGGTGAGCTAGGACACTTTGATGCCCCTTATGGGACCCTTGATTAGTCTTTTGTTAATGATTACCTTGGGAACCTTTATTTTTAATAAGATTATTGGCTTTATAAAACAACAAATTGACTCCTTGGCATCAAAACCCTTACAAATATATTACCACAGACTTGATTTGGCTGACAGAGGCTTGGCTGAACCTGAGGGTGACAGGCCTTTTTTAGGAGCTGCATAAAACTCAGATTTATGCACGCCAGCCTTGGCATGGCGTGGGCACCAGTAAGGGGTGCAGGGCTAAGCACTGCAGGGGGATGACCCTATAGTCCGCCTCTGAGTCCCCCATGAAGCAAACCTGATTTGCATGGAGGTTGGTGTCGGTCATCAGAACTCTTCGCCGTGAGTTTTCCTCACCTTAAAAATAGTGGCTCTCCCTTCCCTCCCCAAAAGACACCAAGAACCATATAAGATGCTGGAAGATCAGTTCTATATTTACCCTATGAGAGAAAACAGGTCAATACTTCATCCCTCTGGTTAATGCCCACTTATCTCTTGATAAGATTCCTAGCTTTTACCCTCAATTTCCCGCCTCACTTAAATTGTAAAAAGGGAGGACATGCCAGGAGCCAAGGCCTTAGCTAAGACTCTCATATAGCCGGTGAGAGGACATTCCAATCATTGGAACTGAGATTACCAACTAGCTGTTTGGAAAGTTTCTCACCCACCTCCCTCCCCCACTACCTTAGCAGAACTTCCTCCTTGTTTGTGCATATATGGTGGTTGAAAAATAAAATTTTCAGATCTTGATCAGATTTCATGACTTGCTCTCATTCTTCTTGCCTCTTGTCCCCTCTATTCCCTCGCCCCCTACCCTAGGTTTCCGTTGATAACCCCACAGGCCGGGGCAATGAAGGATGATAGAGGACATGGGGGGGTGTATTGTTTTATGGTAAACTGGGGAATGTTATGCATGTACAAACTATTGTATTTATTGTTGAATGTAAAACATTAATTCCCCAATAAAGAAAAAAATGTAGCAGGCTCTCTTTCTTTTGCTCCATCTTTCTGTTCATAGTTCAAGGGCTTCACCACTCTGAGATAGCTTTTGTAAACAGATAAAGGTCGGAGGAAACAAAGAGGCAGAGAGAGGAAAAGATACCATAAAACCATTGCTTTTCCCAGTACTGTAAAGGCCAGACTTGAAACTGGTCCATGCACATAGCAAAGCAGGCACCCTCCTAGTGGACTATCTTGCTTGGAGCTCTCTCTTCTATCCATCATCAGATTGTCATCATGGCAGCACCTGAAACATGGTGGATAAAAATTGTTGACTAATCATGAACCTAAAGACAAGAATATTGCAGATGAATATTTGGTATCTCTATTTTGGAAAAAGCTAGTAGGTGCATGTTAGGTATATTCCAAGGGACCCATGATTTTACCAGTTTTTGCCTGAGCCTGACATCTGATATGCAGGTAGACCTAAGTTATTGTCTGGAGAGATTATGTCATGACTAGAAAAAGGGCAAGAATGCTGGATAAGGGAACTACTGTTCCCAAATATGGGGAAAGTGTATAAATATTTTTAACTGGAAACCCAATCAATTTGATCTGAGGCCCACATTCAGCATAGGAGCCTATATAACCTCTGCATCCCTATAGGTCTGAACTCGCATTCTGTGGTCACAAGCAGGAACATTCAAGATTTCACCGCTTTCAGGACTCATCTTCATCAGGTGGCAGGTAGAGTATGTTATCCAACCTTCCTTCAGAAAATGGAGCATTCCCTACCCTTGTTGATCAACATTGAAAGCAAAGTCCTATAAGGGCCCACAAAGGGGTCAAATTATGTTATTCCTGATGGAGATGACCAGTGACAGTGGTGAGAGGGATCCACTAGAGGTCTAAGCCCACCATGTCTGTGTGGTAATCCCAGGATTCCCTAACTAGGGCCCCAGATGATGGGGTGGCCTGGTAGTGACCAAAGAGTCATCAATAAAGTATACCAGTCTCTTGCCCTTAGTCAGATTTTGTAGTCTTTACTTTTTCTGTAAAGGTTAGCTTTGGAATGATTGAGGGATTTGCAATAGGAGAGGAGGGTATTTAGATCTAAGCAGAAACTATTTCATTTGGTACTTTATGGTGTCCTTTTAGGTCTTTCTACTTGCTTGCTACATTTATTAACTCATTGTAACTTATTTTCCACTTTTGCTTTAAGGTATATGTTTTCCCCGAACTTATGGATACATGTGTACAAATGCCCTATCTCATGGGACCTAGTCTATATCTAAATTTTCAGGTTATTTTTAAGAAGTAAAGAACTCAAAATGCAATTAAAGAATCCTATGAGCTAGGAAAGGTCTCACCAATGTAATGAAGCTGAAGAGTTGGCTTTTCACACCTGATGTCTCTGGACACAGTCCAAAGAAATATGCCAAGGTGGTACTGGTTGCATTGACTGGGTTGGTATCTGCTGGTGCAGTATCAGTTGAAATGCATTGGGAGAATCATGCAAGAAAGTGAGCCCCACCCTAGACGTTCCAGGACTGGGAGAAGTTTGGGCTTTATAGAGAAAGGCGAAGGTTCCTACTGTCTTAGGGTTTAAGAAGGAAATAGATAGTTATAGCTTTAACCAAATTATTTGGCAGCTAGGTTATTTTTTAAAATCCCATTGTTAGGATTTCTTTTTAAAGGAAGTATGTAATACATGAACAAGTGGTATATGTTCATGGACCTGGAGTGGGAAATGTTTGATTTGATAAGAATAACATGTGCAAAGGTAGGAGGAGAATATATAGTGAGCAATTGTGGAATCTTTTAACTTCATTAAACAATTCAAACTTGATCTCTTGTTCATTGTGTCACTTTAAGTCTAGCAAGTACAGTGGAGGTTTAAATTTGAGCTTTAATTAGTATACTTTCTCTGCCGACCAGCAGAAAACTGATGAGGGAAATTAAATTTGAGACAACATGACTCTTTAGATTCCAAGTATGGCAAGTAAAAAGTAATAGTTAATAATAAAGGACAATAAGGGAAAACATAAAGTAAAATTTGGACTTGGTTGTGTATTACAATAAGCAAAGGACTTTGAGGGAAGAGGGAATGAAATGGGATGAAAAGGCATTGATTATTTTTTAAACAGTTCTGTATGCCAACAAAGACAATAAAATTTATGTAGGTGGACAAAATTTGAAGGAATTATGTTTATCTTACCTAAAGATAAGCCAGAAGAAGAAGGATGAGTACTGAAAGATCTAGTTGATAGGTGGAACTTTAAGACCTTTTGAGTGGAGATAAAAAACTATACTCATATGATAACATCTGCCATGTAAATTATTGTTTGTCCCAATAAGATGATATGAATTTTAATATCACCAACAAAAAAAAAAATCCCCTGGGTGGAACTTCACCTATATACTGGACCTATGGCAAAATCCTTACATATTTATTGCCAATCACTACAGACACATGCAAAAAAAAAACAGTATTGCTCTCCACATTTCACTATTTAAGAATGTAAAGTCGAAAATTTCAACTTTGTTAGTCACACACATACAGAAAGTAATGAAAAAACAATTTAAACATAGTTTGACTGATTCCAAAGCCTTTTCCCATTCCAACATAGTACACTATACAGTATATAATGTTCTGTTCAGAAGTATAATATTACTTATATACTGACACAATTCCACTGAAATCTAAGATTTCATCTCCTTTGGCCATTACAAATGTCCAGAACAATGTTTAACACATAGCAGGCACTTAACAAATATGAAATGAATAATTTAGTGCTTTGATTCTTCCCCAATAAGCTGAATTTTTTTAATTCAACAATTTAGTAAAATCAGGCTATAGTAGAGACTTTACAAGGCTATTTGAAGACTTAAGGTTAGCATGTACACATACCTTTAGAATCTCTAGTATATTTTAAACACATTAAGGAAAAAAAACTCAGAAAACCAGTAATATTACATATGCATATACACACATACATATAATTGGTACTGAATATTATTAAGAAGCATGTGTCATGATAAAGAAGTTCAGAATATTTATGAGTACAACATAAACTGTCTCCATTTCCCACAGTGCCTGTAATCTTATTGTGGTTACAAAAAATAAAAGTAATTCCACATTGATGACTCTAAAGTTGCTTTATATTCTGTCTCATCTGGTAATTTATCAGTGGCTAGATGCACATATGCAAAGTTTGAAAATGTATTATTGAATTAAGTTTTGCCAAAGCTAGTATGGATGGATGGATAGATGGATGGATGGATGAATAGAGATATATACATACAACATGTATAACCTGGTTTGACATCCAAAATAAACTTTTTTTTGCAGTGTCAGGGTTTCTTTCTTTTTATTATTATTATTTAATAATGATCAATATAAGAAGGATACAATTCCATACAATTCTGAATTTTATGTGAAGAACATGCTCAACCAATCCTTTAAGACTAATGTAAAATAATCTTCCTAAAGATACTTTCTTCACCTCTCAACTCAAGAAACAAATTTCTTTTTCTTTTTCTGAACCAAAAGTAAACACATTTATTTCAACATTTCATTATTTTTATGATTTTTATTCCTTTATTATTCTTTTTTTGAGGAGGTTAATGATTTACAGTGTAGTCATTGACATCTGATTATAATTTTATTGTGCACCTTAACTTCCCCTACCCAAGGTTGTAGACATTTTGACTTCTGAATTTGCCATGCCAATATTATCATACTTTCTATATAAATGCTTTTATGTTTTCTGATTAGCTAGTATTTTTTTGCTCCTAAGGTTTTCAAATTATAATGGGTTGTTACCTGCTAAAAATCATATATAATATTAACATAGCTTCAAGATGCTATTCTAAAACAGAAAAACTAAGGAAATACAACCTCCTGGTTTAGAACACTAAGGTGGTTCACTACCTAACAAAGTCCCAGAACCTAGATAAAGACCAGATTCCATGAGATAGGGCATATGTTCACATGTATCCATAAATTGGGGCAAAATATGTACCTGAAAGCAAAAGCGCACAACAGTCTGCAGTGAGTCAGTATATGTAGCAAGCAAGTAGAAAGACATCATAAAGTTCATAATGGAATAGTGTCTACTTAGACTTAGACACCCTCATCACCTACTTGCTATTACACTTTCCTCACTCATTCCAAAGCTAACCTTGTCAAACTAAGGACTACAGAAGCTAAATAAGGGCAAGAGACTGGCACACTTTGATAATTGATTCTTTGGTCACTGTCAGGCTAGCTTCACCCAACCAGGGACTCATGGCTGAGTGGTATGCAGTTCAGTCTTTATTCATGTGGAACTCAGCACAATCTAAACTATCTCTAATCACAATCTTATCCTTATATATCCTGAAGCGGAAGAGTCAGGTCTGAAGAGAATGTACGTAGGATAGGGGGTGGGGAGAAGGAAAAAGCGTGCAAAACAATGAGGATTAAACCAATGCCCCAGAGACAGGGTGGTGTTTAGTTAACAGTGGTTATGTAAAAAGAATAAAGTGTTAAGCAGGGGGGATTAAACCAATGAAACAGAAGGGGTCTTAAAAGAGAATTTAGAAGCATACCAACAGGTCACTATCAGGCCACCCCACCAGCTGGTGCCCTAGTCAGGGATTCCTCAGATTCCCAAGCAGGCAAGATGAGCCTAGACTGCCAGGAGCCATTCTCTGCTTTATAGAAGATAAGTCTTTGAAACAATGAAAGCCCTCGAGATAAGTTTCTATTTCCCCGCAGGTGGGCATTTACCAGAAATCAAGTGACACACCACATAGCTATAGTTAATAGACATAGTTTCGGCTATGTATGTTGCAAGGGACATTCCACCCTGATAATTGCTCCCCCTCCTCCTTCTCCTCTTGCACTCTCCCTTCCCCAAAGCCTTATAATGCCTGTAAACACAATAAAATTTTGCAGCTTGATCAGAATCCTGTCTTGCTGTCGTTCTTTGTGTCTCCTGTCCCTTTCATTCCAGGTCCCAGAGTTCCTAGCCCCTCTTCTCACCCCACTGGCCGGGGCACTAGACCTCAAATAAATCCCTCTCTCCATTGTTATCAGTCATCTCTATCAGGAACAACACAATAGATGCCTCTGTGTGCCCCCATAGGACCTTGCCCTCAATGTGGCTGAACAACGGTAGAGAATATTCCATCCTCTAAAGGGAGGCTGGACAGCACACTCTATCTTCCACCTGAGGAGGATGGGTTCTGAAATTGGGGCAGCTTTGAGCATTCCTACTCATGACCACAGAATGTGAGATCAGATCTAGAGGAATGCAGAGGTAGCATAAGCTCTTAAGCTGAATATAGGCCCCAGATCAGATCAAATCATGGGGTTTATAGTCAACAATGTTTGTGCATCTTTCCCATATTTTGGAGTTGTTCTCTTCCCTGATCCAGCTTTCTGGCCCTTTTTCCATCCATAACATCATGTCCCCAGACAGTGGTTTGGGTTCACTTGCATATCAGATGTCAGACTCAGAAAAAAAAAAAAAAACACTAATATAGTCATGGGTTCTTTGGAATGTAACTAAAATAGGCCCACTAACTATCTACAAAATGGAGACCCCCAAATCTTCAACTGCCCTATTCCAGCCTTTAAGTTAATAAATAATTAGTCAACAATTTGTTTGTCTTTATATGTTAACTCTTCGTTCAGCCACCAGGTTTCAGATGCCACCATGATGCCAACCGAACTTCTCTCAGCAGATGACCCCACCAATGTGTCCTCTAGCCTTGCTTCCCTAGAGCCCCGCTCCACCAGTGTGGGGCGGGAGAGAGACAGGCTGGGGGTATGGATCGACCTGTCAATGCCCATGTTCAGCAGGGAAGCAATTAAGAAGCCAGACCTTCCACCTTCTGTACTGAATAATGTTCCTGGGTCCATACTCCCAGAGGGATAAAGAATAGGAAAGCTATCAGGGGAGGGGAAGGGATAAGGAGTTCTGGTGGTGGGAATTGTGTGAAGTTGTACCCCTCTTATCCTATGGTTTTTGTCAGTGTTTCCCTTTTATAAATAAAAAATGTATATATATATATATAACACTATGTCTAAAATTGACTTAATTATCAAGTGCCAGAAAGCAAAAAGATTGAATTAATGATATTTGGGCTATGTCAGTTCATCTTGTTATTACTAGGTTCTGCTTTCCAGTGCCCCACCTTGTGGGGACTGTGAAAGCATAGTTATATAGAGCAGGATGGGACATTTCCTTAATATCTGTATTAGTCACATTCCCCAGAGTAACCAAATCAAGATAGAGAATGATATTTTATTAGAATGAGATATTCTATATATGGGAAAAGTATTTATTTTAAAGAATTGACTCAACAGTTACAGAGACTGAGAACTTTCACATCATGCTGAGTAGCAGAGTAGTCTGTACATGCATTATTTATAAACCCAGGGAAGGTGTGGGCAAAGTTCTAGTCCAAGTCCAATAGTCTAAGAACTAATAAGCATTTTGTTGAAGTCTTAGCTGGAAGAAGCAAAGAAAAGGATCATGTCTTAGCTTGACAGCCAGACATTGAGAG
The DNA here is from genome assembly GCF_950295315.1 of Erinaceus europaeus. Lineage (NCBI taxonomy): Eukaryota > Metazoa > Chordata > Mammalia > Eulipotyphla > Erinaceidae > Erinaceus > Erinaceus europaeus. The sequence continues at coordinate 29,614,438 of NC_080174.1, read as the reverse complement.
AGAATAAATTCACACTTATATGATATGTTCTTTTGAGTCCTTTCTTTAATTGGATAATCCTTGGGTAGCAAAGACTAACCTAATTTACTAGGTCAAGATTCAAAAGCTAATCTCATCTAGAAACCCCCTCACAGAAAGCTCAAAAGAAATGTTTAAGTCTCTGGGTATCTCATCTCTTACTGAAACTGACTTATAAAATTCACCATCACAAAATATCTCCAGAGGAGAAGTTTATCTGTACTTAAATAACCTAAGATAAATTTGAGTCTTGCTTATTTTTATTCATTTTTAGGGCTCACAGCCTTTAAGTTTTAACTCCAGAGCTTTAAGAATGTCAATAGTCTTTTTATTTTGAACCTAAGTGTTAATGCTTACTCTCAGGGCTACTAAATAATGAATGTACACATTATTCTGCTACTTAAAACAGTTATATAGACATACATTTGTTGAGATTTCATCCCTCCAAATCACCAGAGTAAATCTTATCTTTTGTGAATAGCAGTAGTGCCCAGTCCCTTATCTCATTTAGTAATTCAAATTAATTTTAGAGATTTACTGCAGTCTGCTTCCTCTTCTGACCATACTATTATGTTTTTGCTTCCTATAAAGTATCGTATCAGCATATTAGCATGATATTACATTTATTTTAGGAGTGAGAATATCAGGTCAGCTTACTTGTCCTTATCCTGGATGTGTGCAGAGACTACTGTTGCTAATTTTGTATCCAAAATACCTACTTTTTTTTTCAAATTCAGGAGCTTAATTATTCCAGTTCATAAAATGGAGATTTAGAGGCATTTAATATGACAATACGTACTGTTCTACTATATATAGTTTCCAAGCATTAGATTGATAAAATGAATTGATTTAAGGCATTTCTTTTTCTGTAGTTTCTGTTTGTCTCTTATGTAGTTTCAGCTCCTGATACTGAACTAAGACCTCCTGTAGTTGTTTCAGTTTATTCTCATTATCGCCTCCCACAGCACCTTATAAATGAAGACTTCAAGACAAAAAATTCGAAAGAGCATAAGCACCCCAATGACAGAACCTAGACATCAAGATCTTCAATGTAATATTTTCCCTGCACACATTGTTCTTTCTAAGACTGTTTAGCAAGTATTATTTAATTTAGTACAGGGAACAAAAGTAAATAGCTTATTCTCTCTTTTCAATGTTTCATTTCCATTTTTGTCACTCTCCCTCAAAGAAGTTTTTCTTTGGAAAAGACTAAGTTAATACTCATGTCAAGTGCCCATTTAGAACTTTGCTCCACTGGTCTGCTGGGCTAATGAAGGGTAATTGCTGTCACCCACAGGTTTGTGATTTTAGTGCCAGCAAGTCATCAGGCTGATGCTTCCCCCCCAGCAAGACAACTTCTTTCTCTCAAGGGTTTCCCCCAGGGAATCTATAGTGGCTGTTGAAAAGCAAATAATTAAGAGCAATAAATAGCAAAAAATCTCCCAGAGAAATGTAAATTATTCATTGTAATAACTGTGTAGGCTTAGTGGGGAGAGCTTTTTTTTATTATTATTATGTATAGGAATGTTCTTGGTTCTGCTCAAGTATGTCTCAAATCACTGATTTATAAGACTGTTTGTCCTTTTAATGGCATGGAGTCACATTTTAATAATTTCTTAAAAGATAGACTAAAGTATCCAACTTTTATTTGATCATTTGCTTTTTCTTTTTTCTCAAAACGTTACTTCTCAGAATATTCATATTATCCTATACTGCCCACATATTGTCACGAGGTTGATCACTCTTCAGACTCAGCAACATATCTTAGGGCTGGGAAGAACAAAACTTGTCAGAAGAATGAAATATAAAATAAATCATAAAACTTGGAAGATAGGCATTATAACTCATGTTTTAGTTGAATGTCCTAAAATGAGTAAAAATAGTTGAAGTTTCATTCTACCACTTATAATTCTGGAAGTAATTAATCCCACTTTACAAGTCACAGACAGTTTTAAAGGACAAGTATTCTAAAACAACAAAATATTGGGCTGGGGGGTGGTGCACCTGGTAGAAGACACAAGTTACCATGAACAAGAGGCAGGTTCCGGCTACTGCTCCCCACTAGCAAAGCAGAAGTGCAGTGCTACAGATGTCTCTTCTCTTTGTCTCTCTCTCCCCCTCTGTTTCTCCTTCTCTCTTTGTATGTCATCTTCAATCAAAGAATAAAAAAAAAAAGAAAAAAAAACCAGCAAGAACAATGGGGTCATCTTCTGCAGGCACCAAGCCCCAGGAATAACTCTGATGATACAAACAAAATGTGTGTGTGTGTGTGTGTGTGTGTGTGTGTGTGTTAAATACAACATATCATTATTTCTCCTGCTGAAAATTCTTATTAAACACCACTGTGTGTGTGTGTGTGTATGTGTGTGTGTGTGTGTGTGTGTTAAATACAACATATCATTATTTCTCCTGCTGAAAATTCTTATTAAACACCACTGAATTTCTTTTATAATGTAATTTTCATTATTTTATTGTGGACTAAATATAAGAAAATGATTATAATTAATTTTTCTATGTGATCCTATAGGGAAATGCCATTAATTTCTAGAAGTTTGATTTTTCAAAGGATATATATGCCCCTAATACTCCCTTATCCATATGATGGGATAGTGGTCTGGATTTGTAATGCAGACAACTTTTGGAGAATTAAGAAGACAGCAAGAAAGTATAATAGTGTTTTCTCAGTTACTCTTGTTTTAAACTCTAGAAGTGAACCTTTGAATAGGCATTTCTTAAAATGTGGTTGAAAATGCTTCTCTCATCCTAATTGACTCTTGAGATGCTCCCTCTTTTTCTGCTATGTTATTTGGTCTTTAATGGTAATCTCTTTCATGTAGTTATCATGCAAAAAAAAGTTCTCTATTATAACCATGTTTCTTAAATAATAGCTACTTCTCCATATAGCTTATTTACCTTTTTACATATATCTAGTTTCATCTTTAAAATTTCAAGATTCATTTTTTCCTTTCATATCTGTCCAGCTGATCCATTACCTGTGTCTTCTTCATCTTTTTATTTTATTGTTCTTTAGCCTTTTAAGGTCCTGCTTCTATTAGGGAAATGTACCCCTTTGACAACAACAATACTGCAAATCAGCATTTCTTCAATAAAGTGATGTTAGAAAAAATATTACAATATTCTGAAATAAAAATAAGTAAAGTTTATTTTTAATTTTATGTCTTCCACTATTTTGTTTTCTTAGTATTGCTGAATAGATATTTAATGTAAAAATTTACTTATTTTTATGAATGAAAGAGACTAGAGCACTACTCAGATCTGTCATTTTCAATGACAGGGAATTGAACCTATGCCTCAAGCATGCAAGTCCTGTGCTGTACTACTGACCAGAGCTTTTTCTAACTTTTTTCTGTTTTTAGAACTTCCCTAATCCTCTCTTGGACTAGAGTGAAAAATGGAATTTAGGCAGCTAGTCCAGAGCTGTTGCAAAGTAAGACCTATCAAGTAAAGTTGAAATCTCAACCCCCAGAAGTGCTTTGTAAAGTGTGCAGGACATAGATCGCTTGACATTCAAGGTTGTTGTCTACTGACCTATCAGAAAATATTGTGTATTCAGTAAATACTTTGCCCAAGTATTGCCTGAAAATTCTAATCTCATCCTACACAGTCTTCTTGTTGTACCAGACAAAATTAATGCACCTCATGTTGTAACTTCTAAATTCCTTATTCCTGACTCAAGAATTAAAAGTCTAATTCTAGAATTCTAATTCCAACCACCAATACTATACAAACCTATGGCACAGTCTTATACAGACACTTGCACACAATACAAATTCAACAGACATCTGTGCATATGTTCATGCGCACACACATGACGTGACCCATCCCAGAGCTCTCAATTTCTGCATTCTCAATTAATTTTCTCCCCATATTCCACTAGTTATTTATTTCTCAAGTTCTTCAGACTATATGTATATTGGGACTTGGAGATGGCCATTTAAAGACACCTCTACTCCTTATCCTCCTAGAAAGGTTGTGCTCATCCTTCAAACGTAGAGGGCTTGGAGCCAGAAAGGGTGAAGAGGAAAAGCCTTAACTGACGGAACATTCATATTCTTTCTTCAAACTTCTTAATCTAAAAAAAAAAACTAAAGAAAGAAAGAAAAAGAAAAAGAAAAAGAAAAGAAATCAATTCTTTTGCTCTGGGCAGAGCAAAGGACATTAGGAAAACATCGCTCTTCTTGGAAACAAACAGCAGGTAAGTACTTTCTTTAATTTTGATCAAGAAGTAATATAAGACCCAACATGAACTTCACTGATTTTTTTTTCTAGACACAGAAGAAGCATTAAATTACTTTTGTACTGACTCTTGACTTTGCTAGGAACCATGGATCCAATGCAGTTCTGATTGCCATATTTTGATTGTGAGAGATACGCAATATAAAATTAAATATTGATTGGTTGATGGCTGTATTAACAAAATTACAAGTGCAAAGTAATGTTCAAAAATAGCAAAATCACTTGAAACTTGAGGAGCTGTGAATTGAATAGCAATTAATGATTAAGGTCATTATTATGAGTTTTATCATATTTGAAGTTGACATGACCAAAATGCTGTATAACATAAAAAATTAAAGATAATTGTCATAATAATAGACTTGAAAATTATTTGGGGTTAGCAAGCCAATGAGGAAATAGAGTCATAAATGAGAGATTTATGAGAAAGTACTTGATGAAGAATACCTACCAAATAATTTTACACTTGATCTTAGCCAAAAGGCCAAGAAGCGATCTCCTACCAAATAATTTAAAAAATCATGATTCCACAGACATTTCTTTATATACATTTAGGGTTACCAAACTTCATGAGAACTAGAAAACATTACTTGACATATATCATATAACCATACAACATCAATTTCGAAGACTATACTAAGACTGAGATGACAAGACATTAATATAGAAGGATTTTTAAGAAAATTACTTGAGTTCTTCATGATCAGAGCCTCATAAGTCATTCCATCAAGCCACAAGTGTCTCATTCTCTTAGTACTAGGTGTGGTCTTTTAGGCAACATCTTTAGCCAGTGATAAGATGTCTCACAACTTAAGTTTGTACCTATCTATAGTGTGTGGTGCTTTTTGTAACAATATTATCAAAAATTGGAATTTTTTAATTATTTGTAATTTAATTTATTTATTATTGGATAGAGGTGGAGAGAAATTGAAAAGGGAAGGGGGAGATAGAGAGGGGAGAGAGACATCTACAGCTCTATTCACCTCTACTAAAGCTATGCCTCTGCAGATGAGCCTTGAACCTGGGTCTTTATGAACTGTAGTTTGTGTACTTAACCATGTGTGCCCCCACCTGGCGTAATTTTTTTAATTTTCTAATTAATTAATTAGTTAATTAATTCCCTTTTGTTGCCCTTCTTTTACTGTTGTAGTCATTGTTGGATACGATAGAGAGAAATGGAGAGAGGAAGGGAAGACAGAGACAGGGAGAGAAAGACACCTGCTGCCCTGCTTCACCACCTGTGAAGCAACTTTCCTGTAGGTGGGAGGCTGGGTGCTGAAACTGGGGTCCTTATGCTGGTCCTTGTGCTTTGCGCCACATACGCTTAACCTGCTGCACTACCACCTGACTCCCAAATATTTTAATTTTTAAATTTAAAATTACTTATTTTGAAAGTACCTCTTTGATAGGTAGCTGGCACTGATTTGTAATACTTCCCAGATCAGTAAAATGAAAGGATAAATAACTATTTGGATCAAACATTTTCTCAACTGGATGCTTTCTTACTAGAATAGAACATGAACATTCTTGTAATTGTCAGTTTAAAATGCAGTCAATCATGAAAGGGGGATGCTTTTTACAACAAGGACATGAGGGCTCAGAATTTTCAGTGCCAAGTTGTGCAGCTGTATGTTTCACTGATTTAAGAGTAGGCTACAATGAACCCAATGCAGCCTTTTAAAAAGTAACGTATTCTAAATACTGTGTACTCCTTGTCTATTCTCTAGTAATTTGTTATCAAAGAAACCAAGTAACAATGTACCTTAAAGGGCAAAGTGTGAAAACTTAAACATTCCTTTTGGTACCTATGTAAAGTAGTATAATAGCTTTTTCTCAGCTTAAACTCTATGAAGTCATAAAATATTCTCTATTAACCAAGAGAAAATGTGGAATCCCAGTGCTAGGAAATAAGTGAATCCAGGAGAAGAATACTTCTTTTCAAGTAAACACAAAAATAAAAACTTTAAAAAACTAGGGAGTGGGTAGAATTGGAAGCTGTGTATGGGGAAAAAATGTTTTCACTTGATAATGCCCTTACCTTTTATTTATTTACTGTCACCCAAATTTGCATATTAGAACACTCTACTTTTCCAGCACAGCAGTAGACTGTTTAAAAATAATGTCAAAGTGATATAGGTCTAAAACAAAGGTGAAAAAGAACTTTAAAAACACTGTTTCAGGAGTTGGATAGTAGTGCAGCAGGTTAAGTGCATGTGGCGCAGAGCAGGATTCTGGTTTGAGCACCAGCTCCCCACCTGGAGGGGAATCACTTCACAGGCTCTCTGTCTTCCCCTCCTCTCTCCATTTCTCTCTGTCCTATCCAACAACAATGATGTCAATAACAACAACAATGAAAAATAACAAGGGCAACAAAAGGGAAAATAAATATTTTTTAAAAATTAAAAAAAAAATTGTATCACAGCTTTCCTTTTTCTACAAATCTGCTTTGTTGGGCCTTTACCAGTAGTAAGTTGACAAGTAAATATTTTCAGACAATCTTCTGCCCAAGAGCTCTCACTGTGGAGTTTGGGAGCTTGTCTATCTCCTCTTCTACCCATCCTCCCTACTGTCAGATGCCTGTCCTTTGCACTAGGTCCCACCATAGGACCCTAGCTTTGGTCACCAGGTCCTTAAGAGAACATTTAAGAAGATCGGCGCTGATCGCAACCTAATCAACACAACCAGTGCCACACCAGCATACTTCACTTCAGACTGTGTCCAGAGACTTCAGGTGTGGAACGACAACCCTTCAGCTTCATCACTAGGGTGAGACCTTTCCTTTCATAGTATTCTCTAATTCCATCCCAGGTGGTTCACTTCCTAACAAAGTCCCAAAACCTAGATACAGGTTCTAGGAGAGAGAGCATATGTTCACATGTTTATGGATATAAACTAGGGCAAATATATACCTGAAAGCAGTAGTACAGTAGAGTTTGCAGTTAGTACCTCCCAACACTTCATCTCCACTATTCCAACCTTTGGGTCCATGATTGCTCAACAATTTGTTTGGCTTTGTATGTTAACTCTCTTTTCAGCCACAAGGTTCCAGATGCCATCAGGATGCAGACCAGGCTTCCCTGGACTGAAGACCCCACCAATGCGTCCTGGAGCTCAGCTTCCCCAAAGACTCACCCTTCTGGGGAAAGAGAGAGGCAGACTGGGAGTATGGACCGACCAGTCAACGCCCATGTTCAGCGGGGAAGCAATTACAGAAGCCAGACCTTCCACCTTCTGCAACCCACAGTGACCCTGGGTCTGTGCTCCCAGAGGGATAGAGAATGGGAAAGCTATTGGGGAGGGGATGGGATATGGAGATTGGGTGGTGGGAATTGTGTGGATTTGTACTCCCCTATCCTATGATTTTGCTAATGTCGCCTTTCTTAAATAAATTAATTAATTAAAAATAAAAAGAAGATCGAAGGACTCTTAGGTAAGCCTGGGGAACTCAGACTTAACACCCATCCTATCTTTAGGCTCAGTAAGTCTCTCAAAGTAGCTTAAAAATGGGTTAAATAAGCTCTTTTTAAAAAATATATATTTATTTTATTTATTGCCTTTTGTTGTCCTTGATGTTTCATTATTGTAGTTATTATGGTTGTTGTTATTTGATGTTGTCGTTGTTGGATAGGACAGAGAAAAATGAAGAGAGGAAGGGAAGACAGAGAGGGGGAGAGAAAGATAGACACCTGCAGACCTGCTTCACCGCCTGTGAAGCTACTCCCCTGCAGATTGGGAGCTGAGGGCTCGAACTGGGATCCTTACGCTGGTGCTTGTGCTTTGCGCCACCTGTGCTTAACCCACTGCGCTACCTCCCAACTCCCTAAATAAACTCTTAACCTTGTCTGGAAGTATAACTATCAGTTAAGACTGACTACCATTACATACTTGGACCAGAGTTCTTTCAAATATTGACAGGCAATTTCGACTATGAATTCTATGACCTTGTCTGTGAAAGAGACTTGAAAACAAACTTAAAAGGAACCCACTGAGTCAAGCAAACTTACGTATTAAAGTTGTCACCTACAGTACTAAAACAGAGTAGAAGAGAAACAAAGAGGAACACTTTGAAATCTTCAGTCCTTAGTCACAGTCAGATATTTGATGCTAGGCTAAGGTAAAACAATTTGAATACCAAGGCATTTGCATTCACATTTCTCCCTTTTTTTCTTACAAATGAATATTCTTTACTATTTTATTACTCACTAATATTATAGCTTTAATGATTCTAGAAGAAATCTCTTTCTGTAACAGTCAAGCATGTCAATGTGTATATAGGTATATACATTTTCACCTTTTTATAGTATTTATTTTTATCTTTAGTAGTAGTTAGAGAAAGCTAAAAATCAAGAGGAATGGAGAAATAGAGAGGACGAAAAAGACAAAGAAACACCTGTAGACCTGCTTCACCACTTGTGAAGATTACCCCCTACAGGTGAGGACTGGGGGATTGAACCTGGGTCCTTACACATTTTAACATGTGCACTTGTTTGTTGTAGTTTTAGTTTATTGAGTATATATCCAGTAATTTCTTTATCCCATCATCTGTCATTGGGCATGTAGGTTGCTTCTATATTTTGGTTGTTATGAGTAGTGTTGATAGAATATAGGAATGCATCTATCCTTTCAAATTACTGTTTTTCATTTCCTCTGGAAATATGCCTAGGAATAATATTAGTGGATATTAAGGCTTTTACAATTTTTATTTGTTTAGGGACACTCCAGCTGTGCCCATGACCTCCAAACTCAAACCAAAAGAGACTCATAGGCTACCCTGGCTCTAGTGTTAAGTGTAAATACATAGATGCCCTGGGTCGGGTGGGTGGAGGTAAATAGTCAATTCTATCCATAGCATATTTTCAAGAATGGGAGCTACTCTCTACCTTCATCCGACTTTCTAGCCTTTTCTCTATTCTGACACCATTGTCTCAGACAATATTTTTATCCAGATACACACTAGCTATCAAACTCAAGCAAGGATTACCATAGACACAGAAATATACCCTGGAAATATACCTAGACTAGACTTCCTAGCTTTCTTCCACCCTAGGATTCCTGATCTCACCTGCTCTGTTCCAACTTTTTGGCTCCTGTTCATTAACCATTTTGTCTCACTTTATGTCCTGCTACCTCCCAGACACCAAGTTTCAGATGCTACCGTGATTCCACCATGACTTCTCTGGGCTGAAGCTTTTACCAATGTGTCCTGGAACCTCACCTCTCCAGAGCTCTACCCCACTAGAGAAAGAGAGAAGCAAGTTGAGGGTAGGGATTGACCTGCCAACACCCAAGTCCAGTGGAGAAGCAATTACAGAAGCCAGAACTCATGCCTTCTGTAACCCCAAAACAAATCTGATTCAGACTTCCAGTGGGGGAGAAGTGATAGGAGGAAGAAGACAAGAGGGCTCTCAACTCAAGCTCCATCAGGTCCCACAGAAAGAGGACAAAAAGGGGATGGATAGTTGAATGAAGTAATAACGTTATATGTGGCTTAGAGGGCAAGAGAGGACTGAATCTAGAAGAAAAAGGGGGCAAATATGTACAAATGTAGATAGATAGGTGTAGAGATGGTTAACCCATGTTTGAAACCTTGGGAGAACTGCAGTGGACTGCAAAGGAAGAATCAAGGATTCAGAACTCTGGTGGTGGGAACAGTGTGGAATTAGATCCCTATTGACATGTAATATTATAAATTAATATTTAATCACTAATAATAAAAAACTTAGCAGCAAAATTTGTAGTAGTCAAAGCCTGGAAACAATATAGGTGTCCAACAACAGATGAGTGGCTGAGAAAATTGTGGTATATATACACAACAAAATACTACTCAGCTATTAAAAATGGTTAATTCACATTCTTTACCCCATCTTGGATGAAGCCTGAAGGAATCATGTTAAGTGAGCTAAGCCAGAAAAAGAAGAATAGATATGGGATGATCTCACTCATAGACAGAAATTGAAAAAGAAGATCGGAAGGGAAAACACTAAACAGAACTTGGACTGGAGTTGGTGTATTGCACAAAAGTAAAAGACTATGGTGGGGGGGTCAGGTCTTGGGAGATGATGGCAGATGAGGCCCTAGTGGGGGTTGAATTGTTATGTGGAAAACTGGGAAGTGTTATGCACATACAAACTATTGTATTTTACTGTCAACTGTAAGCCATTAATACCCCAATAAAGAGTTTTTTTAAAAAAAAATAAAAAAAGAAAACAAATACTACTCAGCTATTAAAAGCAGTCAATTCACCTTCTTCACCCCATCTTGGATGGAGCTTGAAGGAATCATATCAAGTGAGATAGAAAAAGAAGGATGAGTAAGGGATGATCCCACTCATAGACAGAAGTTGAGAAAGAAAAACAAAAAGAGAAACACAAAGCAGAATTTGGATTGGATATGGAGTATTGCACCTTCCTCTTGGAGGAAGGGTAAATTTTCAGGTCCACTTTTTTTGCATGAGGATAGGGACACAGACCTTTGATGGTGGGAATGGTGTTAAAATATACTCCTATTAATTTATAATTTCATAAATTCCTATTTATTTAATAAATCAGGGGAAAATAGATTGAATATATAAAGTTCTTTAAATGCCTAGATTTCAGTTGTGAATATATATATATATATATTCTTTTAGTCTAAGCATTTGATGTTTCAAATTTTTAAACTGATTGAACTCTAACACTGGGAATTACAGTTTTCTTTCAATTCCATCATAGTATCTTTTTAGGAGGCCAGAACAAAAAAGTCAATCACAATCATTGATAAACCAAAGATATATTTCTCTTTTTTCAAGACCTTTTTCTGATTCATTGTGGTAGTAGTTCTATTTGCTCTTGATTTAACCATTTTTTTTAATGTTGTTTGTATTTTTGTGTTCTGTCATTCTTCAGTTGTTGTGTTCTGAGTACAAGCCACACTAAACTAAAGTATTTTCACAAATGCAGTCACAAACCTCAGAAATCACAACAATAGCAACTGAAAGCAAATATTGATGTAGTTCAACCAATAGCAGTTAGCCAAACAACACCCCCAGATCAAAAAAGAAAAGAAAGAAAAGGAAAAAGAAGAGAAAGGGAAAAAGACAAAGTAATAACAGACAATTATGCAAATCTACTGTCCACTATAAGTTCTAGAGATAGCAAGAGAAAAAGGAAAGGAGAAAAGAGAGACAGAGAGAGAGTGAGTCCACTCTGAGTCAGATTTCTTCCACAGAATAATTCATAAATGAGTGTCAGTGAATTCAGAAAGCAAAAGAAGGAAGAAGGGGAAAAAAAAAGACAAGTGAAAGGAAAGATTTTTTTTTTAATTAGCTAGGAGGGGAGAAAAAAGAGGGTGGAGGGAAAAGGGAGAGAGAACAAGTTCCTCCCACAATGGGTAGCACACCCAGTCACATATCAATGGAAAAAACAACAACAGTTAATTTTGGTCAACCTGAGGAGGAGGGAAAAGGGACACACACATATAATAAAAGTAATAATAAAATAAAAGAGTAAAAAAACCCTCAAAGTCAGTCTGCAGCTTGGACCATTCCAGATTGGCTGCACACAGCCTGGTCCTCTTCCTAAACAAAGCAAAGACAACCAATTATAAGAAGTATAAAAAATAAATAAATAAATCCAGCTAGTCTTTCCCAGGCAGGTCTAAGGCCTTGATTGGTCAGGTATTCTGTCACTCAAATAGAGCTCCAGCCCCTTTCAAAAAGAAAAAGAAAACAAACAAACAAACAAACAAAAAGCTTGGACTTACACCCCTGGTGGACCAGGGATGTAGCTCTACGGGAAGCCTGCTAGGAGCAGCTGGCCAGCCTATGGGGGCTGGTTTTGGGGTGTGGGGGGAAGGGTGAGTTCAGAAATAATCAAGCCAAAGACTTTCCTTTCCTTTGCCCCTTTGGCCTCTGTTTGCCAGCCCAAGAATGGGTTATAGGACTTTTTTATTGGTGTCACCCTGAGCACCCCTTGCTCTCCCTTACCACCAATGGTCAGAAATCCTTCCCTCTCCCAGGTTGACTGCTGCTTTTTCCTGGAGCTCACACCAGGTGATGTCACCAAGTTGCTGTTTAGACTCTGCCCCCCCTCAAATCCTTTTTTCTTCTTAAAAAAACTTCAAATAATTTTGCTTATTGAGTTTACTACAGACTGATAATTGTGTAATAAATTAAAACCTGTAGGATACTTAAGAGACCTTTCATTTTTAGTTTGAAAATATGTGCTGTTTTTTTCTTGGAAATGTCTTTTAATGGTATATAATATGATATGTATAGGTATATACTACATGGTAGATATATATTATATAATGTGTATTATGGTTCTGTCCTCATTTTCTGGAATATTAGTTTATGCTGCCAACACAGTCTCACTTAGAAGAAGTGAAATCTACTCTGTGCCTTAGACCTTGCCTTCGATGTGGATCAACAATGGTAGGGAATGTTCCATTCTCCGAAGGAAATTTGCACAACATACTCTATCTACTACCCAAGGAAGATGAGTCCTGAAATTAATGCAGCCTGGAATGTTCCTATCCATGACCACAGAATGCCAGCTCAGGCCTACAGGGATATAGAGGTTACATAGGCTCCTGTGCTGAATATGGGCCCCAGGTCAAATTGATGGGGTTTACAGTTAACAATATTTATATACTTTTCCCGTATTTGGGAGCTACTTTATTCCCTGATCCAGCTTTTTCCAACTATGACACCATCTCCTCAGACAATAGCCTGGGTCCACCTGCATATTAGCTGTCAGGTGCAGGCAAAAACTAGTAAAGTCATGGGCCCTTTGAAATATAGCTAAAATAAACCTAAGTTTTACCAAAATGGAGACCTCCAAATCTTCATCTGCAATATTCTTGCCTTATGTTTCATGATTAGTCAACAGTTTGTTCTGCACTATATCTTAACTCTTTCAGCCACCAGGTTCCAGATGCTATCATGATGCCAACCTGACTTCCTTGGGCAGATGGCCCCACCATGTGTCTTGAAGCCCCACCTTCCCAGATCCCTGCCCCCTAAGGAAAGAGAGAGACAAGATGGGTGTATGGATCGACCCGTCAATGCCCATGTGCAGCAGAGAAGCAATTACAGAAGCAATACCTTCCACCTTCTGCACCCCATAAAGATCCTGGGTCGATGCTCCCTGAAGGATAAAGAGTAGGGAAGTTATGAAGGGAGGAGGTTGGATATGGAGTTCTGGGGGTGGGCATTGTGTGGAAATAGACACCTCTTATCCTATAGTCTTATCTATATTTCCATTTTATAAATAAAAGTTAAAAAAAAGATTAGAGAAACTTCCAGTGGGATACAGAACTCTAATGGTGGGAATTGTATGGAACTGTACCCCCAACCTCTTATTCTATGATCTTGTTAATCATTATTAAATCACTAATAAAACATAAAAATTGAAAAAAATTACTATATGTCACCATATTCTTAATATGTATCTTCCTTATTTTTATAGAAATAAATTTCAAATTTTTTATCATGTACTGGGATTTAATGGTTTATTTTACAGTTGTGGACACATGGGTATAATTTCTCTTTTCCCTAGGATATATGTGTCCAAAACACTCTCACCTCCAACTTAGGTACATTTCTACAATCATACACTAATATCAAGAACTCTCTCCATTCCTTCTCTTCCCCTCCTTCCCCAGAATACTTTCTTTTGGTGCAAGATACCACATCCAATCCAAATTCCCTTTTGTGTTTTTGCTTTTCTGTTCTTGTTTCTTAAGACCTATCAGGTCATCTGATAGTTGTTCAGTTTTTGGCTTATCTCACTTAGCATGGTTTCTTCAATTTCCATGCGTGATGAGGCAAAGGATATTACTTCATCATTTTTAATTTTCAAGAAGTATTCTGTGATATATATATATATAATTTATCATATCTATATATAATAAATTCCTTTGTAACTCATGTGTTCTTTGGGGTCTCAGTTGCTTCTAAGTTTTGGTTATTATGAATTATGCTGCTATGAACATAGCTGTACATATATCTTTGCATGGATGTTTCTGTTTCCTTTGAGCAAATTCCCAAGAAACAAATTGTTGGATCCTATGTAGGTTTATTTCTAGTGTTCAAAGAAAACTCTAGACTGTTATCCATAAGAATTAGACCATTTTAAATTCCTATCAATAGTGTAGAAGGCTTCCTTTACCCCCACATCCTCTCCAACACTTGTTTTTTCCTTTCTAATGTATGACAGTCTCACAGGTACAAAGTGGTATCTTATAGTTGTCTTTATTTGTATTTCTCTGATAGTTGATGACTTTGAGCATTTTTTATGTCTGTTGGACCTCTGGATCTCTTCTTTGGTAAGGATTCTGTCCATTTTTGGTCTAATTTTTTAACTGGGCTGTTTGCAATTTACTAAGTTAAAGAAAATACAAATAACTTGAGTTTACTAAGTTATTTGTATTTTCTGCTTATTAGTCCTTTATCTAATTTATGACATGTAAATATCTCTAATTCTGTAGGCCATCTTTCTGTCTAAGAGGTGGTTGTTTTTTGTTGTACAGAAGCTTTTCAGTTTGGTATAGTCCCAAAGCTTTATTTTTGCCTTTGTTTTCCTTGCTGTTGGATGTGAGTCTTTGAAGACACTTCTGAAGCATAGATTATGGAAGATTCTGTTTATGTTTTCTTCTAGGTATATAATGTTTCTGATTTAGTGTCCATGTCTTTGATCCAATGGAATTGACTTTTGTTCACAATGATATATGGTTGCATTCATCAGCATGTTTCAGCCGAATTTTACCAACATCATTTGTTGAAGAGACTTTCTTTTCTCCACTTGATGTTTTGGGTCCCCTTGTCAAAAAATTAATTGGTTATAGGTATGGGAACAATTTCAACTTTTCTATTGAATTTTTATTATAAACTTACTCCACTTGTCATAGTACATACTTGTTATGTGAAAACACTTTTCTCAAATCTCTGGATATTAATTAGATATTTTCATTAAATATTTTAACTTCTCTCCTGCATTATGAATTAGCTGTTTTTATTCCTGTGATTAGCTCAATCTGTCTGCTTGTTTACACTCATCTTTCTCTGCCATGAGTATTTTTCTCAAATATTTCATAGTTCCTGGTTGACTGCTAAATTTCAGTGAGTTTCTAAAAATGTTAATATCAACAATTTTGAGTGGTGACAACATGAATTAATTTTATTTATTTTCTCTGTGCCACCACCACCACTCCCACACTGCATTTTTCATCATTTACATTTTACTAGGAGTGTAAATAAACACCATTCCCACCACCAAAAGACTGTGACCCATCCCTGCCACCCACTCCCACCCCCCACTGGCCCAGGAAGCTGCATGTCTACCCCTCACCACAAGGTTTTTACTTTGGTGCCCTACTTACAATTTGGTCAGGTCCTGCTTTTAGTTTCCCTTTCAGATCTTCTTACTCAACTTCTGTTGATGAGTGGGATCATCCCATACTCATCTTTATCTTTCTGACTTAGCTCACTTAACATAATTCCTTCTAGCTCTGTCCAAGATGGGTCAGAGAAGGTGGGTTCATTGTTCTTGATAGCTGCATAGTATTCCATTGTGTATATATACCACAGCTTTCTCAGCCACTCATCTGTTGTTGGGCACCTGGGTTGCTTCCAGGTTTTAGCTATTATGAATTGTGCTGCTATGAACAAAGGAGTACACACCTCTTTTTGGTTGGGTGTTATGGAGTCCTTGGGGTATAACCCCAGGAGAGGAATTACTGGATCATATGGAAGGTCCATGTCTAGACTTCTAAGAGTTTTTCAGACTGCTCTCCACAGATGCTGTACCAATTTATAATCCCACCAGCAATGTAAAAGGGTTCTTCTGTCCCCACAACCTCTCCAGCATTTGTTGTTGCTGTCCTTTTTGATGTATGCCATTCTTACAGGAGTGAGGTGGTATCTTAGTGTTGTCTTAATTTGCATTTCTCTGAAAATCAGTGACCTAGAGCAGTTTTTCATATGTTTGTTAGCCTTTTGGATCTCCTCTGAGGTGAATGTTTTGTTCATATCCTCTGCCCATTTTTGGATGGGGTCATTTTCTTTCTTGGTGCTAAGTTTGCTGAGCTCTTTATATATTTTGGTGATTAGTTTCTTGTCTGATGTCTGGCATGTGAAGATCTTCTCCCATTCTGTGAGGGGTCTCTTTGTTTAATAATTTCTTTGGCTGTGCAGAAGCTTTTCAATTTGATGTAGTCCCATTGGTTTGTTTCTGATTTAGCCTTCCTTGCAATTGGGTTTGATTCATCAAAGATGTCATTGAGGTGTATGTGGGAAAGTGTTTTACCAATGTTTTCCTCTAAGTATTTGATTGTTTCTGGTCTGACATCCTGGTCTTTGATCCATTTGGAGTTGATTTTTGTTTCTGGTGAGATAAAGTGGTTCAATTTCATTCTTCTGCATGTTTCAACCCAGTTTTCCCAGCACCATTTATTGAAGAGAGCCTCCTTCTTCTATTTAATCCTTTGGGCTACCTAATCAAAGATTAGATGTCCATAGGTGTTGGGATTTATTTCTGGGCTTTCAATTCTGTTCCACTGGTCTGTGTGCCTATCTTTGTTCCAGTACCATGCTGTTTTTATGATGATGGCTTTATAATATAGTTTAAGGTCTGGGAGTGTGATGCCTCCATTTCTGTTTCTTTTCCTCAAGATGGTTTTGGCAATTCTAGGTGTTTTCATGTTCCGGATAAATGATTTTAGTGTTTGTTCTATTCTTTTAAAGAAGCTTGGTGGAACTTTGATGGGTATTGCATTAAATTTGTATATGGCTCTGGGGAGAATATTCATTTTGATGATATTTATTCTTCCAATCCATGAGCATGGGATATCTTTCCATTTCTTGGTATCAGTTTCTATATTTGAGTAGCAACTCATACTTTTCAGTATATAAGTCTTTCACTTCTTTGGTCAACTTTATTCCTAGGTATTTGATTGATTTTGCTGAAACAGTAAATGGGAGTGATTTCTGGATGTTTTCTTCTTCTTCAGATTTAGTGTTTGCATAAAGAAATGCCACTGATTTTTGTACATTGATTTTGTAGCCTGATACCTTGCTATATTGCCTAATAACTTCCAGTATTTTTCATTTCTAAAATTTCTAAATTTCTAAATTTCTAAAATTTCTAAAAATGTCCAAAAAGTCTAGTCTGTCAATCTCTTCATTCAATTCTCTTGTATCTTTGTTGATTCTCTGCTTTGTTGATCTGTCTAAGTGTGAGAGTGGGGTATTGAAGTCTCCCACTATTGTTGTATTACTATTGATGTATTTTTTAAATTCTTTCAGTAAGTGCTTGACGTATTTAGTTGGTCCCTCATTGGGTGCATAGATGTTAAAATTGTTGTCTTCTTGTCTGATTGATCCTCTAATCATGTAATGTCCTTTCCTATCTTTTATTACTTTATTTAATTTAAAATCTATTGTGTCTGAGATGAGAATGGCTGTTCCTGCCTATTTTTGTGGTCCATTAGCCTGTATGACAGTTTTCCATCCTTTTACTTTAAGTCTGTGTTTATCTTGTTGTGACAGATGGGATTCTTGCAAGCAGCATATGGTTGGGTTATGTTTTCTGATCCATCCCCCCACTCTGTGACTTTTGATGGGTGAGTTTAAGCCATTTGCATTTATTGATATTATGGATTTAACGTATTGTAGTGCCATTGTTCAAAATAAATTTTTTTTGTTGGCTCTGATATATTGCTAGTATTATAGTGATGTTCTTGTTTATGAGAGGTCTTTTAGAACCTCTTTCAGGGACGGTTTGGTGATGGTTGCTTCCTTTAACTGTTGTTTGTCTAAGAAGGTTTTGATCCCTCCATCTAGTTTGAATGAAAGTCTAGCAGGACATATTATCCTTGGCTGAAACCCTTTTTCATTCAGGGCTCGATAGATGTCTTGCCATTCTCTTCTTGCTTTTAGAGTTTGAGTGGAGAAGTCTGAAGATAATCTTATGGGTTTTCCCCTGTAAGTGACTTTTTGTTTCTCTCTTGCAGCCTTAGGATCCTTTCTTTATCCTTACTCCTTCTCACTGTGACTATAATGTGTCTTGGTGTCTTCAGGTCTAGGTTGATTCTGTTTGGTACTCTCTGGGCCTCTTGAATCTTGATGTCCTTTCTGTTATTCAGGTCTGGGAAGTTTTCTTCTATTATTTCCTCTAGTATGTTTGCTTCCCTTCCTGTCTTTCTTCCTCTGGCAGGCTAATTATACGAATGTTACTTCTTTTGAGATCATCCCATATGTCTCTGTTCTTATTTTCAGTGTCTCTCAATCTCTTTTTAAGCTCTTTCATCTCTTTCTTCGTTTTCTCTATTTCATCCTCTGTCTGACTAATTCTGTTTTCTGCTTCTGTTAGTCTGCTTTCCCTTGCCTCAGTTTCTTTCTTCATTACAGCTATTTCAGCTTTCAGTTGTCTAATTGTCTCAAGATAATCAGTATTTTCCTTGGGGTTCTCAACTGTTGTTTCCCTAATACTGCCATTCCTTTCCTCCAATGTTGATTTCATTTCTGTGATTAATAAGTTTATTATTGCTTGCATACTTTTCTTATCTATGGTTACTTCTGGCTGATTTGTAGTTTCTTCTGGGCTCTTGTCTTCATTCATCTTATTAGCAATTTTATTTGTTTTTTATATACCCATTTTTTTGATTTATGTGTTTCTTTTTTATGCTATGTAGTTCCTCACTTGTTGTGTCTTGAGTACAAGCAACACTGTTCTAAATACCTTTATGACAATAGCACTCACCAACCTCAGGAATTACAATACCAACTGAATCAAGTGTTAAAGCAGTTTAATCACTACCAGTTAGCCAAACAATGTCTCCAGTCTGTGAAAAAATAGTAACCAAATCCCAGTGATGAGGAAAGAGAAAATAAAGAAGGGATAGCAAGAATAGACAGTTATGCAAATCTACTATCCACTCTATATTCTAGGGATAACAAGAGGGGGAAGGGAAGTAGAGCAGAGATACACACATAGAGAGTCCACTCTGAGTCAGATTTTTTCCCCAAAATAATTCCTAATTTCAGAATGGCAAAGAAGAAGGAAGAAGTGTATGAAAAGATAAAAAGGAAACAAGAGAGAGAAAAGAGAAAAGATAAGAAAAAGAGTTGTAATTAAAGAGCAGTGAAAGGAAAGTTTTTTTGATTACTTTATTTTTAATTTAATTTAATTTTTTACTTAGCTAGGAGGAGGAGGAAGGGCAGAGTCTGTAGAGGAGGTAGGAGTAACAAGACAAGTTCCTCCCTCAATAGATAAGATGCCCACTACCCTAGCATTGAAAGCTAACCTAAGAGTTAATTCTATTCACTAAAGGGGGGGAAGATATATGCCTTTATATAATATTAATAATAAAATAGAGCAGGGTAAAAAAAAAACCTGTCCCAGATTACCTGAAACCTCATGAGCAGTGGTAGCTGATTGTTAAGAAAGAAAAATAAATAAATAAATAAAAATTAGGGAAAAAAACTCAGGACTAGACAGATAGCTAGATAGCTGAAATAGACAGTTATGCAAATCTACTATCCATTGTATATTCTAGTGGTAGCTAAAGGAGGAAGGGAAGTTGAGCAGAGATACTCACAATGAGAGTCAGAATTCTGAGTCAGAATTCTTCCCCAAAACAATCCCAAACGTGTGTCAGTGAATTCAGTGAAAGCACACTGTTTGATGGTGTGGGGGAAGGGGCCTGTGACTTTGGAAGCTGTAGGATTAAAGAAGAAAGGATGACAAGAATGAGAAAAAGAAAAGAGAGAGAGAGAAAAAAAAGGAAAAGATAAGAAAAAGAACAGTAATAAAAGAGCGATGAAAGGAAAGAGTTTTTTATTTATTTATTTTTTATTATTTTATTAGCTATGCATGGCGGGGTTGGCTACTTAGAAAGAAAAAAGGCCAGAGGTTTCAGAAGGGTATAGACTTAGAATGAATGATACTCCCTGGTGGGACAGGAATCTTGGAAATAAAGAAGCTCAGCAGGGGAGCTTGCTAGGAGCTGGTCCCCAATGACTGGTTATGGGGGGGTAAGGGAGAGGAGGTACACTTTGGAAATAATAATTTAAAAGAAAAAAATTTTTTTCTCTTTTTTTCTTCTCTATTTTTTAACCCAAATTAAGTTATAGTCACCTCCTTGGTGTCCCCGCTAGGACCCCTTATTGACTGGCCTACTAAAGGCAGAAAATCCTACCGTTTCCAGAGGATGTGGTCAGAGCTCTAGCCACTAGCAGCTTCTCAGTCCGCCATCTTCTGGGAACCCCAAAGAAGGGCTTTTATAGGAGCAGCTTTCGTGAGAATGGAAAGGGGGAGGAGTAACCATAGCACTCCAGGATAGGATAATAACTCTCATGAGAATGGGAAGGAGGGAGGAGTTACCAAAGCACTCCAAATATCGAGGGGAAATAGACAATACCCTGAGGGCACAACATGGTGGGACAGGTGCTCTGAGAATGTCCCAACTCTCACAGAAACTAGCAATAGCCTGAGGGGAAAACATGGCAGATGTGACTGCATCTGCACAACTTCCCAGCATCTCCCCCTTTCCTTTTATCTAATGGCCAGGGCAACAGTCTATAAAGTCTATGAACTACCCAGGGTCAGTGTATGAAAAACCAGCAATGTGAAGGGAAGGAAGCTGCTGTAAAATTGTCTAAAGTGTCCAAAGGGTATACCAGCAAGTCCGATAGAAGTCTCAGTCCAAAGTAGGCAACTATGGGGAGAAATGGCAGGGGATGAAATGCTGCATGAGTAAGTTCAGCCTCTGGAATTCTGTTTTTCTGTAGAGAGTGAGCTGGAACCACCAAAACGTGACAGGCAAAGCAGAAGCAGGAAAGGCAGACAGGCAGTAAAAAAGCTCTGTCCTTGGAGTCTGTGAATCAGGTTCTTCAGATTGCGTCAGGAGACATCTAGGGTTTCAAGGGGGGTGTGCCACTGTAGTTGTGCCATCTAGTGAGTGATGTCAGGGTGTGCAGGGGTCCAGATGGTTTTTTCTGGGATTCCTGTGGAAGAAACACAAACAATCTGCTTCCCGTGGTTAGCAGGGCATCTGATTTGAATTTTTATAGAAAAAGAGGTTTGGTGCCTTAGCCAACTGAGTATTGGGTTATGTATCTTTCCTATTTATTATTATTATTATTATTATTATTATTATTATTATTATTATTTGTCATGGTAATCAGCCATTATCTGGAAGCTCCTGGGTGATTCATGGGGAAAAAGAACTTATCTTTTAACAAAGACTCTAAGGTGTAGGGAAGCGGGAACTTATCTTTTTTTTTGTATTTATTTATTTATTGCCTTTTGTTGCCCTTTTTGTTTATTGTTGTAACTATTATTGTTGTTGTACTGATATTGTGGTTGTTGGATAGGACAGAGAGAAATGGAGAGAGGAAGGGAAGACAGAGAGGAGAGAAAAAGACACACCTGCAAACTTGCTTCACTGATTGTGAAGAAACCTCCTGCAGGTGGGGAGTCAGGGGACTGAACCGGGATCTTTATGCCAGTCCTTGCACTTTGCACCATGTGTGCTTAACCTGCTGTGCTACTGCCTGACTCCCAGGAACTTATCTTTTAACAAAGACTCTATGGCCATGCCAATAGCAATCTTGAGGGCACGTGTGGCTCCCCACATGTTCCCTTTTCTTATATCATGTTTTGATGTTTGGCAGACTTTGTTTTGTGGCAGGGTGGACTGTGCCTGTCTTAGGTTGGGGATCAGCCTTCCGTCTTACCCATCATTGGAATACCTGGTCATTTTTGCCCAGTAGTAACAGGTGCCCTGTCTTAGGTTGACTGGACAGCACTAGTTTCCCCTTTACCCATGGTGGGCGTTTTCCCCTTTACCCTCTACATGGTGGGCGTTCTGATGGAGGGGGGTAAATCCTCCACAGCAATTCCATATTCTGCCATGTCCAGCCTATGATAGTGAGCTTGTATAGGTTGCATCTTTTTGGCATCAATCTGTTGTTGCAAAAAGGCCATGAGCTTGTTAAGAATCATAGGACCTACTGTGAGCAGAAGAAGTAAAACAAGCAAGGGTCCCACAGCTAAGGGTAGACAGGTAAGGAATGGGAATGTATCCATTGGTATGAAGAGGTGGGATCATATCTCAAGTCTAAGGGAAGCAGTCAGTGGATGTGATGTCCAGGGGAACAGCCATTTGTCTTTGGGGGTAGTAAAGGATGTCTGTGGCATGGGTGATGTTATAAAGGGAAACATCTTTAAATTTTTGGCTGACAAAGGCAGGCCTACAGTGGCAAGACAAGATACACCAGTTAAGTGTACAAGAATATGTGAATGTTGTTAATTCACATAGGTTGAATATGGAGGAACTTCTTACAGTTTAATACCTTACCATATGAACAGATGATTCTTCATATGAAGGCTTGATAGCTGCAATCACTTACTTGTGAAAAAAAAAAACTTGCAACAAGTTAGAGGTTTACTATAATTGATACCTCGATGATTATAATTGGTTCAAATATCTTTATGATTTTGATTGAAGGTCATCTAATGTTACCTCTCGTAGCAGTCTCTACAGCAGGATCTTCAGACCAATTTTGGTTAAATATATATTTTGATTTTTTAAACCATTTTTGCTTTGGACTATAAACAGACTCAGGTTACTTAGAGAGTTAACGCATGTTAGTGACTATGGTTTTAACATTTAGAGTACTCTGAGCAGATGGGTCATACAAAAATTTTTGGTCATTTGACACACTCACAAAACACAACTGGCCAATCATAATATAAGACATTCAGGGAAAGGGTAGGAGAGAGGTCTCTGTGAGCCAGATTTTCCAGATTCTGCCATGTCATATTATGGATCCTGGGATGTATCCTGCATCTAGTCCTCTTGTATTTCTTGTTCTTTAGGGATAGCAGTGCCATCATGTGGTTATTGTTGGACATGGCGGGCAGGAACCCAGACAGGTTTAGTAATTATGTGGGAAAATGCATGCAAAACCTCTTCCCATGGTCAATAGAGGGTCAGGCCCTTTCCAAATTTTATTGAGTGGGTCTTTCCACTTGACCTTAATAGATGGGAGAGTAGATGGTGTTTGCCAATGAAGAATAATAGGAGGTAGGTCCAAATTATTGTAAATATTAAAGAGATTTAATGTAGCTTTGCTAGCTAGATATTGGGGGGTACATTCCTCCTTTATCTTTATTTAATTGAGCCTTAAGGGTTTGATGGGCCCTCTTGACAATGCCTTGTCCCTGTGGATTATAGGGAATGTCTGTGGTATGAGTAATGTTCCAGAGGGAACAAAAATCTTTAAATTGTTTGCTGGTAAACACAGGTCAATTGTCAGTTTTCAGTTTAAGAGGTAAGCCCATCACAGCAAAATAGGAAAGCATATGGCTTATAAGCTTTTCGAGCTTTCTCCCTTCTGAGCTGTTGCCCACATAAATTTAGAAAAGGTATCAATTGAGACAAACACATATTTTTGTTTGCCAAAGTTTGGTATGTGGGTGACATCGATTTGCCAAAGAGCATTAGCTTTTTTTTAATATTTTATTTTATTTATTTATTCACTTTTGTTGCCCTTGTTGTTTTATTGTTGTAGTTATTATTGTTGTTGTCGTCGTTGTTGGATAGGACAGAGAGAAACGGAGAGAGGAGGGGAAGACAGAGGGGGGAGAGAAAGATAGACACCTGCAGACCTGCTTCACCGCCTGTGAAGCGACTCCCCTGCAGGTGGGAAGCCGGGGTTCGAACCAGGATCCTTATGCCAGTCCTTGTGCTTTGCGCCACCTGCGCTTAACCCACTGTGCTACAGCCCGACTCCTGAGCATTAGCTTTTAAGCCTCAGGGGTTAACCCCAAGAGTCTGAATAGGAGGTGTTTTTATGAGACTTGCACAGGAAGAGCATGTAGCAAGGATATGTTTCAACTGTGGTAAAGGAACATCAGGAAATCAAGCTTGAAGGCCTTTAAGATTAACATGGGTTAGGGAATGAAAGTCAGAAGGATCAGAGACAGAGACTAGGAGAGTTTCTGTGAAGGCAAGGCGGTCAGCTGCAGCATTCCCTTCAGATAGGGAACCAGGAAGAGGGCTGTGGGAACGAAGGTGTTGAATATACAGTGGTTGGGTTCGAGAACAGAGTGAAGAGGCAATTTGAATCAAGAGAGGGGAGAGTGGGTTGTCATCAATTCTCACATAAGAATGAGAAAGCCATGGAAGTAAGTTAACAGTATACACACTGTCAGAAAAAAAGGTTGAAGGATTCTGGTAAAGCTTTTAATGCAAGGAAAACAGCATAAAGTTCTTTGTACTGAGGGGAATTCTCAGGAAGCTCAGTAAAGAGAGGTTTAGGGGATTGTTTGTCTGGGTAATATATAAGAGCAGCAGCTCCCTTTTTTCCACCATCAGTGAAGACTGTAGGAGCAGAGGGAATGGGGTCCCGAGAGAAAAGTTTAGGTACTAGTAGAGGCAGAAGAGATAAAGAAGCTATCAATTTATTAGAAGAAAAATGGTTATCTATTTGTCCTGGAAGCCCCACGAAGTTTATGGCAAAGCGGGAATGATGGTGTATGAGCCACTCTGTATCTGTGAGAGAAAAGGGAAGAATAATTAAATCCGGTTCTTTCCCTAAGACCTGCACAGACCTATTTCTTCCATGGCGAACCATGAATGCTAATGCGTCTATCTCAGTGAGGAGTCTTGGAGCTCCACCTACTGGCATGTGAAGCCACTCGAGAACCCCATGGTTCTGCCACAATGCCCCTACTACTGTGGGGGTGGAGTTAAAGATTAGAAGGTTTACCAGAGAGGAGGGGGAGAATCGAACAAGGTGCATGTCCTGGAGGGCCTGGTTAACCCTTTCCAATGCCAAGGAGGCCTCGGGAGTTAACCTACGTTTTGAGGAGGGCTGTTTGTTTCCTTTTAACAGGTCAAACAGTGGTTGGAGGCATCTTGTAGGCAGATAAAGATACTTCCTAAGCCAGTTTAAATTTCCAAAAAAACTTTGTAAAGAAGCAAGAGTAAGGTTAGAAGGAAAAGTAACACTAGGTTTTAAGGGATGAATTTGCGTTAGAGAAATCTCTGAACCTAAGAAAGATATTGGAGGAATTAGCTGTATCTTCTCAGGAGCTACATTAAGGCTGCTTTTCTTTAAGGCAGGAATGAGAAAATCACGTAAGGCACAGAGATCTGTATCTGAATTTCCCCATATTAATATTTCGTCCATGTAGTGAATTCATTAAGGCCCTTATGAATATATGGAAAAAGGGCAGGTTTAACAGCCTCTTGACAAATTGTAGGACTATTGGCCATGCCCTGGGGCAGCACCACCCATTCAAATCTATCAGCAGGGCTGGAGTTATTTATATAAGGAACAGAGAAGGCAAAACGGTTACAATATCTCGGATGCAAGGGTATAGAGAAAAAACAATCTCGTATATCAATAGCTATGATTGGAATTCCTGTGGGAATTGCAGAAGCAAGAGGCAAATCCCATTGGGGGGAGCCCCAGACCTGCATGGTTTTATTTACCACACGGAGATCTTGGAGAAGGCGCCATTTTCCTGAGTGCTTTTTAATCACAAAGACAGGAGTATTTCATGGGCTTCAAGAATGACAAATGTGTCCCAAGGATAACTGCTCTCGGACGAGCTCTTTTAAAATTTCTAGCTTATCCCTAGGCAGAGGCCACTGTTCCACCCAGACAGGCTCATTAGAAAGTCATTCTAAGCAGGGAGTTTGGTTACGAACAGTGGCAGTTAGTATTGGGGGTGCTGATTACATCTGGTCTTGCAGGAGCGGGTGCCTCTGCAGAGGCATCTGTGGATATCCTAACATCAAGACGTTCTAGAAGATCCCTGCCCAATCAGCTACCAATGGGTGGAAGTGTCCAGTAAAACCTTCTGGTTCTTCCCACATGAGCGAATCTCATGTGAGAAAGGATTGAGTCATCCCTCCAACTCCGTGTATACAGGGTCCCAGGAAGAGGTCCCAATTTTGGGGAACCTCTGCTTGCCTTAAAATCGTCTTTTCTGCCCCTGAGTCAATCAAAAAATTAAAAGGACTATTGCCAATCTTTACTGTCATAGTAGGGTGACCTCGTTCTAAAACAGGAGTGGTCCACAAAATCTCAGGCCCCGAATTTGTACCATTCAGGGGCGTGCCATCTTTATGAAATTTGGACCAACAATCTCTCTTCCAATGAAAACCTTTCTGACATCTAGGACAAGGTGTTAGTGGCCTCTGGCTCCCTGACTGAAGGAGTGAGATGAGAAGCAACTAAAAGTAGACTAAAGGGATTCATCAAGTCAGTTTATGGCTATTTTTCCATTTCCTGGGTGTACAGTAAGTAATTTCAGCTCACAGAACATTGATTTTAGCCCCTCAAACTTTTAGACTGGTTTGGTAGCATGAAGTAAGTGAAAGTTTCTAAATATCTCTGTTTCCTTCATGCCATAACAAATAGGTGAGAGAAGGGAGCAAAGAATTAGTAACTGTCATCATATTTCTAATTTTGCCTACTTGTTTAACCTGAGAGGAAGATGTATAAATCATATGATTATAGTAAGTTCAATTATCTGGTGACTTGAATACAGTTAATCCTCTAAAAGTAGTGCTTTTACGAATATAAACAGACAAATCCTGATTCCTTTTAAATAGCTATGGATCTGACCACCTGTAACTTTATAATTAACCCTATATTTCAAAGAGTGAGATATACCTGCGAGAGGCCTTTAATGGGAAAAGAGCTGGTTGTTGCCAATGCTAAGCACGGGGTCTCACTAAGCTCAAATGGTTCTAGGCTTGGCTGGGGTCCAGCCGCTAGGTAAGGAGCAAGGGACATTGCCCATGTGTGTGTGTGTGTGTGTGTGTGAGAGAGAGAGAGAGAGAGAGAGAGAGAGAGAGAGAGAGAGAAATAGACTGGGAGAGAAACTGGGGAGTAACACAATGTAGAAAAACATACCAACAGCTTGGATGCTTTGCTGCTGCGAGGTGGTTTCAGGGAAATCTGCCTCATTACCTCAAATTTCCTCTCATAGCATCTCATTGTATCTCCACTGTGGAAAGTTCTACAGGAATAGCAAATGGAAGGAGCAAAAAGAAGAGTTGATGGAACTCAAGAAGCCCTGTCTTTGTCAAATATTTAGTTCTTCCTGGAACATGTCGGGGGAGACAATTATTGAAATGCCATCAATATTTTTCAGGTGATTAAATCTGATACTAATCAAATAAAAATACAATGAAAGCTTAAAAGGTAGCTAGTTATCTTTTTTGGGGGGTGGGGGGGGAATTAAGCAGGCTATTTAGAATGATTCACATGGCATGTTGGAGGCATTTTACAGGCATTACGCATTGGTGACTAATGAGTATTCCCTCCTTGTGGAAAGGCATGATGCATGTGGTGAAGGTTCATGCTCCTCTGAAACCCTCATTTATCAGTTGTACATTAACTCCCATCCTCCTGATGGACCCTTCCTCTACTTTCTTATTCAGTACACTGGAGTGTGTGGCAGGTTAAAAATCTCAAAATCCTGAGTGAGAAAGTCATAAGTGCCTTATTTATCCCTGTAGATACTGTTTCAGTAGTCACATTTTCCTCCTTCCTCTTAAAATCCTAACAAAAAACATATTTTCAGGAAACAGATGGCACCAGACTGGAGCAATAGCTCACTAGATGGAAATGATATGATCCAGCTTCAAGCTCTGACACTCCATGTGTTATGTTATGACACCTGAGAGGGCTCTAGTGAGCTCTCTTTCTCTCTGAATGAAAAAAAAATAGCCCAAGCAGTTAAACTGCTTGTGCACAAGGTGCTTATGCCTCCAAATATATATATATATATATATATATATATATATATATATATATATATATACTAAATAAAAGTAAGACAGATTAAAATTCTATTTTTCTACAATAGAATCCAACATAATTTGTTTCTTTTAGTTAATCAAGTTATTAAGGAACTGCAGACAACTTGAGGGTACTGTGTTCTGTATCTTTATTTTGTGAACAAGAAACTTAGACCAAGCAAAAGAAAGGGTACTGAGTGAGATGACTTTGATGAAGACAGAGTTGGAACAAAAATTCACAGGTCCTGAGTGCTGGCTATTTCAGTCTCTAATCATAGTACTATACAATTAACTGTAATTTCATTTAACTTCATTGATTCTGGAGTTGAATGACCTAAATTCAAGTCCTACCCCCAGACAATTTCTAGTCCTGCCTCATCAGAAACTGAACCACTGATAAAATGTAGAATAGTCATCACTAGAGTCTCATGAGGTTAGTATAAGAAGCAAATGTGTTCTGACACAGGAAACATTTCATGAAAACTGAGTCACACTAAAAACATTAATCATCTCTACCACTTTCTAACAAGTAGCTTGCCAAATTTTTGCATGTAGGACTTAATAGAATTTTGTGCCACCCAGAAATATTAAAACAGACTGGCTTTAAAAGCACTTACAATTTGAAAAAAAACACATGTGGGCTACTTAAAATGAAAGAATTTTTTAATGCTATACACATTTCTTGAGTACTTCTTTTTCTTTTCTTATTCATTCTTTCTTTTTCCTTTTTTTTTTTGGTAGCTGGACCCTATTTCAATACACCTCTTATTTATTCTTCTTGAAGTACACCAAATGCAGTTTGAGAATTAAGTGATATGTTCCAAGTCACTGACCTGATGATTGTATACCATGTAGTTTTCCCCATTCAGTGGCACGCAGAGGTTACAATTGAATCAGAATAATGATCCATAGGAATTTGCCAACAGGTGTCCATGAAGATCCAATGATTCAGCAATCTAATTGCACAGTATAATGACAATAAGTTCCACTCTTACTGACAAAGCCTTGAACTATAATTTGCAGAGGCAATGATATAGTTTCCCATTTCACAGAGGAGGCTCAATGATATAAAGCACCTTTGTTTTTTTGTTTTGTTTTGTTTTAATTATATTTATTTATTTATGTATTGGATAGTGACAGGAAAAATTGAAAGAGATGATAGGGAGAGAAACAGCGATACACTGGCAATACTGTTCCACCACTTGTGAAGCTTTCCCCCTGCAAGTGGGGACTGGGGTTCCAGAAAACACTGCTGAGGTTGTCTGCCCAAGGAAGTCAGGTTGGCATCATGGTAGCATCTTCAACTTGGTGACTGAAAAGCAGTAACATATAAAGCAAAACAAATTGTTTAATAGGAACATAAAGGTAAGAATATAGCAGATGATATTTGGGGTCTCCATTTTGGAAAAAGCCATTAGGTCTATTTTAAGTATATTCCAAGGGGCCTATGAATTTACTAATTTTTACCTGAGCCTGACAGTTATCATGCAGGTGGACCATAGGTATTGTCTGTTTTCAGAGTTGGAAAATAGGGGTAGAAAGCTGGATCAGGGAAGACAGTAACTTTTAAATATAGGAAAAGTATATAAATATCATTAACTGTAAACCCCACCAGTTTGATTTGGGGCCCATATTCACACAGAAGCCTGTGTAACTCCACATCCCTGTAGGTCTGAGCTCACATTCCATGGTTGTAGCTCAGAACATTCTAGGCTGCACTCATTGCTGGGTCCATCTTCCTCCAGTGTGAGACTATTTTGGCCCAACCTCCCTTCAGAGAATGGGGCTGTCCATACATATCACTGTTGATTCACATTGAGGGCAAGGTCCTGTAGGGGCCCACAAAGAGGTCCATTATGTCATTCCTGGTGGAGATGACCAGTGACAGTAGACACCCTTGTTCTTGCTGATGATATGTTAGCATGAAGAAAGGAGGGAAAGTGGGTCTTGGTGTATCATTCAGACTCCAGAACTAGCTCAAGTCAGATGCTCAGGGTGGGACACAAAGAGGGTTATGTCTGGAGAGGACTATAAATCTTATTCTTTTCTCCAGATGTGAGCAGAAAGGGCTGTGAAGTTTAGACACATTTACTGATAATATTTGCCAGCTGCTGCCCATATGGGGCTCAGATCCAATCTCCAGTAACATCTTAGTTTTCCTGTCTTATTGTACCCATGGACCTCAGGACCACTGCAGCAAAAGCTTTCATGATTTTTTTAACTTAGACATAAGGTGCAAAAAGGACTCCAGCCCCCCAGGCACCTTGGAAACTCACAAAACATGATTTGACTGACCTCAAGAGTTTAGAGCTCAAGTGTAACAATAAAAATATAAGAAATGGATGTAGTGGTAGGAAATACTAAGCTCAAACACTGCACTTCATAATAGAGATTTTATCACCAAAGCACTGCTCTACTCTGATTTATGGAGATAGAACCATATGGATAGAACCATGATAGAACTGGGAATAGAACCTGAGACTTCATAGCATCAGTCATGAAAAATACAGTTTATAATAGTTGGTCTATAATGAATCAGTGAGTCAAAGACAGTCTTAATTTAGCATGTGCCAAGTCATTATTGATCAGGGAGTAGAGTTCAGGTTTCAGCTCTGCCAGTAATGACTCCAGTAACTTAGCCTCCAGAAGCTTGGCTTTTCTCTTGCATAGAATGAACCACTCAGCTCACAGAACTGTTTTGTAGTGTGCAATGTAGCAATGGCTGTGAAAGTAATTGGCAAGCACTAAATGCCATAAATTAGTAAGATTATGTTATGATGCAAATAGTTTTTGCTAACTTTTTTATTGAAGCAACAATTTATAAGACCATCTTTTTAGGAGTTCAATTTCATACCACTTTGTGATATGTGTTACCAAATCATACCCATAACCAAAGTACAAATATCCCTCCACCAATTTCTACAGGATTTCTTCCATACTTACATATCTCTTCTCTCTCCTATTTCTCCTCTCTCTTTCTCTCTCTCTCTCTTCCTCTCTCCCTCTCCCACTCTGTCTCTTCCTCTCTCTCTCTCTCTCTCTCTCTCTCTCATCACCCTTTGACAACTTCAGTTCTATAAAGTCAAAAGTTTTGTTTTTGTTTGACTTTGCCTGCTCCCTTGCTTTGTTCCTTCATACCCACACGAGTGAGATCATCGAGTATTTGTCCTGACTTATTTCACTTAACTTTATGTAAGATTAATGGAGACATTAGTTTGGAAATGCATCTTTAGCATTGAATCAAAAAGTGAAGAACTGAAAGAAAATTTTGTCATACTTACAGCCCAGATTTGTTCAAATACTGGTGGCACATGGCAACATCTTTGGTGCTGTGAAGTCTCTTCTCTCTATGTCTCCTCCTATCTCTTTAAATGAAAAAAAAAAAAGTTAGCCCAGTAGCTGTAAAATCGCACATACACAAGGCCCTATTCCAAAATGAAGGAAAAAAAAAGTAAGTTCTTTACTACCTAAAAGGAACACAGGGGGGAAAAAAAGTCTTTTTCTCTGATCCTTATTGCCTCTCTCCTCCATAATTTCCACATATTCAAACAGAGTGAAGGAAAAAGAGATTTGAAGCGTTAGTGGCAAGTGATAGTTAGATGGAGTAGGTGCAACAAGAAACTTCACTGAAATTCAGCTAAGAGGATCTCTTCTCAACTTAATACTAAGCTCCCCAAAGGTGGGCTTCTTGCTCTTTGCTATTTTCTGAGAAGTCAGCATGGTGCAAGGGGTGTAATAAGTGTTTACTGACTATATTTAGAAAAAGGCATGAGTGAAGGAGAAGGTGGAGGAGCAACAGAATGATTCCATGACTGAGAGCTGCAATAAGAAGAGAGCAGAAGGCAAAGAGATGGTGCTGTACTCAACTCATCCTGTGACTTCATGTTCTCATTCCAACTGCTGACTCTTTCAAAAGCCAAGACAAAGTTTTGCAGCCTGTCTCACCGTTCTCCTTAACTTTTAGAAATTAAAATTATCACAATCCTTATCCTTCACAATTCTTGTCCTTGGGACTCATAGTGCCAGCAATGAGCCCCAACAATAACCCTAGAGGCAAAAAAAACACCTTTTTTTAGGGGAGCTAGGCAGTGACACACTCTACTGTGTGCAAGGACCCAGATTTAAAGACTTTCTTTATCTATATATTTTTATTTATTATTTCTTTTAGATAAAGACAGAAAGAGAAATTGAGAGGGAAAGGGAAAAGAGATAGGGAGACCCCTGCTGCACTGCTTCAGTGCTTGTGAAGCTTCCCCCATGCATTTGGGGACCAGGGACTTGAATTCCAGTCCTTGAGCACTGTAATATGTGCACTCAGTCAGGTGTGTCACCATCCAGTCCCTAAAAGTTTTATTCCTCCGCTAGCAGTAGACACAGTAAAAAGCATAGCAAAAGACACTGGTTCAAGCCTCCAGCTTCCCACCTGCAGGGGGTTTGCTTCACAGGTAGTGAAGCAGGTCTGCAGGTGTCTTTCTCTCCCCCTCTCTGTCTTCCCCTCCTCTCCATTTCTCTCTGTCCTATCCAACAATGACGACATCATCAACAATAGCTACAACAAATTTTTTAAAAGGCAACAAAAAGGAAATAAATAAATATTTTTCAAAATCTTAAAAAAAAAGAACTAACCACCATCACAATTCCATATATATAAAGTCAATATATAAATGTACTGTAATATAGAAAGGCTGAGTCTTTAGACAAGCTGACTGTAAAGTGCAGTGGCAGAATAAGCAAACAGGAAGTCAGAAGAATTTTAAAAATGAAAAAAAAGTAGAAAAGTAGTAGAAAGACTTGCTAGCTATGAAAGCACCTTGTGACAGATGAAATAACTAAAGTAGTAGTGAACTAAAAGCGTGAAATCATGACACAGAGGTTGCTTGTTTTTAACTAATAACTAGTTTTAATAGAGCCCAATTTTATAGGCAGTATGCTATGATCTAAAGGTTTGTGTCACTACTATCCCCCAAATTCATATGCTAAACTACTAATCCCTAAAGTGACAGCATCAGAAGTCATTTGAGAGGTGATTCAGTTGTGAAGGCAGAGCCTATGTGAATGGAATTAGTGGCCTTATTAACAAAAGTCTTCTTCAAGATCCCATGCCACTGCCAGCTGTGAGGGCACACCTAGAAGTCAGCAGTCTGCAGCCTAGAAGATACCCTAACTATGCTAGCACACTGACCTTGAATTTCCAGTCACCAAAACTGAGAGAAATAAGCTCATACTGTCTAAAAACCACTCAGTCTCTAATATTTTATACAGAAATGTGAACAGACTGAAATAAGGATCATGTGCTCATACATTAAAAACAGATATTTTCAGGACTAACAAAAGAGCTCACCTGGATATTGTACCTGCTTTAGCATGTACATGTCACATGTTCAAGCTGGAATCATACCATGTGGGAAGAAGACTTGGTGTGTGTGTGTGTGTGTGTGTGTGTGTTTGTGTGTGTGTGTGTGTCTGTCTCTGTCTCTGTCTCTGTCTCTCTGGGCAAGTCAGACCTGTGAACAACAAAAAAAATAGGGTTCCCCTAGCAGAAAGTGGGTGAATATTTGATTTAACTCTGGCCTTTGTGACTCTGGTTGAGTGTTTTAGTTTCTTCTTTCCATTGCAAGTTGCCACAAACTGAGTGGTTTAAAATAATGTAGATCGGGAGTTGGGCGGTAGTGCAGTGGGTTAAGCACACATGTCTCAAAGCGCAAGAACCAGCGTACAGACCTGCAGGGAAGTCGCTTCACCGGGCGGTGAAGCAGGTTTGCAGATGTTTAACTTTCTCTCCCCCTCTCTACCTTCCCCTCCTCTATTTCTCTCTGTCCTAACAAAGCCAGCAATAACTACAACAACAATAAAACAGCAAGGATAGCAAAAGGGAAAATAAATAATAAAAAAGATAAAATAATGTAAATCTGTTATCTTCTGGTTGTGAAGGTCCTAAGTCCAAAATGGATTCTTCAGGACTAATACTCAAGATTATCAACGGCTGTCTTCCCTCTGGTTGCTGACAGTGAGAATTTTTGTTTCTTTGCCTTTCCCAGTTCCTAAAGGTTGCCTCAAATTTTAGTCTCAGTCCACAGTGCCATCCTCTTTTTGTTTCCATCATCATATATAGTATGCTAATTTAACATTCCTCCTTCCTTAGGTGACCTTTATGACTACATTGAACCATCAGAGAATGTAGTTTAACTATTATATTTTTTTTCTTTTAAGACTAACTTAAAAACTGTGAGTCTGGCTAAGGGTTTGTCAATTTTGTTTAACTTTTCAAAGAACCAACATTTGTCTTCATTGATCTTTTGTATGGTTCTCTTATTTTCTATGTCATTTGTTTCTGCTCTAATTTTAGTGATTTCTGTCCTTCTGGTTGCTTTAGAGTTCTTTTGTTCCTCTTCTTCTAAGCTTTTAAGGCAATCAGTAAGGTCATTTACTTGAGCTTTTTCTTGTTCTCTAATTTTTACTTGCATGATTATGAGTTTTCATGTAAGTACTTCTTTAGCTGTATCCCAAATATTTTGATAGGTTGTGTCTTCATTTTCATTTGTTTCTAGGAACATTTGAATTTCTTGCTTGAGTTCCTCATTGGTCCAGTGGTTACTAAGCAGTATATTGTTGAGTTTCCAAATTTTGTGACTTTTAGTAATTTTCTGTTTGTTGTTGAGTGTTTGCTTTACTCCACTGTGTTCTGAGAAGATGCTTGAGATGATTTCAATGCTCTTGAATTTCTTCATATTTCTTTTGTGGCCTAGCATGTGGTTTATCTTTGAGGACTTTAAAAAAAAGTGTATTCCAGTTTCTTGCGGGTGAAGAACTCTGAAAAGTGTGAATGAAGAGTAAGAGTAAAGCACCCATTTTGGCATATGTATAAGCCAAGAATTAAACATGGGGCTGAATGCATACCAGTCCTGCACTCCACCTGCAGAGCATCTCACTACACATTAAGCATTCCAACTGAAGAACAACAGCATGAAACCCAGGTGTTGAGCACCAATTGAGTGACAGAGAAAATTATGAGATATATATCTTCCACTCAGCTATTATAAATGACAAATTAATCTTCTTCACTCCATGTTGGATGGAGCTTGAAGGAATCATGTTAAGTAAGATAAGCCAAAAAGGGAAGGGTGAATATGGTATGATCCCACTCATGGACAGAAGTTGAAAGATAAAAACAGAAGAAAGACAAAGAAGAACTTGAACTAGGTTTGTTGTACTGCACTAAAGTAAAGGACTCTGGGGGCCTGGACGGTGGGTAGGAGAGCTTTCAGGTCCTGGTGCATTATGGTGGAAAAGGACCTACGCAGGGAATTAGAATGTTTTGCAGAAAACAAGGAAATTTTACACACATATCAACAACTGTATGTATTATTGACTGTAAACCATCAGTCTCCTCCAACAAAAAAGAAAAACTTAAACAAATAAAAAAGAAAAAATCAGCGTGATAATATCCAAAGGACTCTTTTGCCATGAATAATGGCATATTCAGAGGTTCCAGGGAATAAGACACAGACATCTTTGGAGCATTCTTCTGCCTATGATAGTTGGCCTTCTGGAAAGCTTATTATAAGGAAGCTACTATCTACTATCAAGGTGTAGAATTAGAAATAACCAGGTTTCTATATAATAATAATTTGTTACTTAAGAATGGGTATCATTGTGGGGTTTATAACCAAAACCCAGCTATAGGTGTGTTTCAGAGAATACAGCTGTAATGGATTAGGCAAGGCATACTCTAAATAAACTTGGTCATTTGTTTGACAGGAAGCTTCAAATAGAATGTTGCAACATGGGGCCTTTTCATAACAATCAGCAGAGATTACTTCCATGTATCTTTCTTTATTGAATCAATAGGAGACAGACAACAGGGTGCTGATGTTGTTTAGTAGTCACCTATAAGAAAAGATCCTATAATGGAAGCTCTTTCAAAAGCGTACCTCACTAAGGAGTTGATATAGGCTGCTTGTTTTCCACCTATAAATGTGATGGGACTAGGTAGTGGCATACCCCAATAAGCACACATATCACCACCTATAAATTTGAGACAAGGTGGAGTCTGTTTGAATCAAACTAAGTCCTGCACTAGTTGTGACAGAGAAGCAAAAACCAGGTTTAGTCCCCTGTCATAAACAACTTGAAAACTGTGGTTAGAAGGATTCTAGTAATTGTTTCCAATTATTGAACACTAGGTAGCATGAGACTATGATTGGAGAAGGCACACAAATGAGGAGAGCACTAGAGCCATTGGAATTTTCTTCCTGGAGATAATTTTACATACTTTATTGCTTCCACGCAAGTGTTGGCTCAAGTAGGATTTAGTATTCCCTGGTGGTTTCTGTGATGTTTGCAGCAAAATGCCATACATTTTTCATCAGTGTGTTCCTCTTCTTAACATTTAATAGGGACATGCCTATTAATTGTGTACCAACTCACAAACAACTAATCTGAGATGCTAAGGAGTGGAGTGACTCCTTACAAAGAATATGTGTGGGCTTTCCATACAAAGAAATGTATGGGTTTTCTTGTTGTTTATGAAAAGTCAATGGCCTTCATGACCACCCATCAGCTTCAGCAGGTCTTATTTTCAGACCAGTTCTAATCAGAACCATTCCTGAAATACTATTCCACACATATTCCTTGACACAAACATCCTCCTCAGTCTATAGTGACACTCTATAACTGTATTTATGAAGTTCCTGGAGATTATGTCTCAAAACAATAACTTACAACATCATGATTTTCTTTATCTTCACCTGTCTCACACACCATGACGAGAATCAACTTTTTAGTTCAAGAACCATATTTAATGTTTCTATAGTTCCACACCTACTACAATTACCAACTTATTCTTCAAAAAATGTTTGGAAAAGTAATAGATAAATGCATGAATGAATATTTTCAATTATTGTCTGCACTGAAGTTCCAACTTTCTGTAATATAACAGAGGATTGACTGAATCATATGTAATACCAGTGGAGGAAAGACTGACACCAACAGTGAAAGTAAATAGTATGTCCACACTTCCAGGAGTTGTGTGTATGGAGTAGCAGCTACCAGATCAGACTCTTCCCCAAAACAAAAAGTGTCCACAACCATGAAACTTAACAAAAGTCACCAACTACAACTGAGACATCCACAGAAACACCACAGTCTCAGGTAGGTGCTTACATACTTGCTTGGGTGAGAAGGGGTATGGAACTGAATACAAACACAAGCAATTTAGAGTTCCTGAAGAGTACATATTCCCTCTATGTACAGTAGTAGTCAAAATAACACACAATGCTGGCAGAGAGATAAGGGAATTTATGAACTTTTAATCTATGACCTTAGGGAGCTTAGCCTACTAAATTAGAGGCAAGGATACACACACACGCACACACACACACACACACACACACACACACAGAAAAAAAAAGTAATTTGTGGCCAAAGGAAGTCTGGTCTGTCACCAAAACACAAAAGTAATTTGTGACATCTGGCAGTTATTAAATAGTAAAGTCATCCAAGCTTCTGTGAACACAGTTTCAGTCCAGCAGCAGACCACTGAGGCTTGGTTTCAGATTAAAATCATGCAGGGAAACCATATACATGCACCACATGGAGCACAGAACATCTCAAGGAAACAAAACAAACAAAAAAATGACAACCAAAAAAAAAAAAAAAAAACTAACCCTAAGCCCTACCCTTCTGCCATGCACCAAATGAACAAAGTGAAGCTCAAAGACCACAAGAGTAGCACCACCTGCCAGCCATCATTAACCAGCACAATAAATGCATAAACAGAAACAATTTACCCAATGTGCCAAATCAGACAGATAGAAATGAAATGGAAGGGACCTCCAGAGGAGGGGCTACTGAGCAGCAGCAGCTGTGTTTTGCTCCTCTCCTGCCCCAGGTCAACTAAGAAGGAGATCATCTGGAAGCAAAACAGGCCAGGACTAGAAAGACTTCAGGAACCCACCAAATCACCATAGTGAGTGATTAAGCTAAGAAGCCTACTTATAGTTTAAAAGCCCTCAGGCTCTCATTCCCTATAGGGAAGAAACAGAGCAAAAGAGGCTTTGAAGCCACTGTGCTTCAACTCAGGGATTAAAATAATATTGAAACAACTGTCAATGTCCACAACTGTAAACCTTTAAGAATCCAGGCAAGATGGATCAGTAATTTGAAAACTACCCAGCAAGGGACTTCATAACATACTATATGGAATGATTAAATAAGAAGAAATGTTGGAGAAATGAATCAGGACAAGAGTCCAGCTAAAAGCCCCCCAAAGGTTGAAGCAAAAAATAATGAGTTCAACATCCAGACACTAATCAAGGTAATAGTCACAGGAGTGAGTAAAGAATTTGAAAGAATTGTCATCAGAATTGCAGAAACTGCTGGGCTAGTGTAGGGGTGCTTCTTCCCGGGGCACATGCTCCCTGTGTTGGAGAGAACTCGACTGGACTCAGCCTGGGCTGCTACTCACTCAGTGATGCAGGAGACAGATAACTCAGGAATTCGTGGTGGCATGGTAATACTATTCTTTATTCATGCAGGAACTCCAGAGTCATGTGTTGCACCAAACCACAATGGCTGCCTCCAGCTCTGCATGCCAGCCCTTCTCCAGGTCAGAAAAGCCAGGAACAGAAGTGGGCTTTCTAGGGTAAAACCCGAGGTGGCAAGTCGGGAACAAAGATGTCTAGGAAAGGGGTTGGAGAAAAGAAAGAGTGGGAAGGTAGAAAGCTTCCATGGCAACGGTTGCTAGGGTTTTGACTGGCAGGATTAAAGTACCCTGCAGGCAGGGTGGGTCTCAAGGTAGAAAGATAGATCAAAGGAATGGGTGGGTAATCTTTCAAGCAAAACAATGATTATGTAAATAGGCCATAGTGTCAGCAATGGAGGATGGAGAAGGGAGGCTGACCAACAAAAACAACAAATGAGACTGGAATAAAACACTAATTATCTCAAAGTTATTAGAGAGCTGAAAGCTGAAATAGCTGAGCTAAGAACACAGTGAGATGAACAAGCTAAAACAGTATCAGAACACAATAACAAAATAGATGAACTCCAGAAAACAGTAGAGGGGAGAGAGAATAGCATCAATGAGGATGAAGACAGAATTAGCAAGATCGAGGATGAATTAGAGACAACTAAAAAAGAAATAATAGATCTCAAAAAGAGATTAAGAGATGCTGAAAACAACAATAGAGAACTATGGGATTATTTCAAAAGAAATAATATATGCATTATTGCCTTACCAGTGGAAGAAAGAGAGGTAGGGGAAGAAAGTATTCTTCAGGACATAATAGCTGAGAACTTCTCTAGTCTAAGACAACATAAAAGAAATAAAGGTTCAAGAAGCCCAGAAGGCCCCTAACAAAATTAATGCAGACTTAAAAACACCAAGACACATCATATTTAGAATGGAAAGGAATAAGGATAAAGAAAGGATCCTGAAGGCTGCAAGAGAAAAACAAAGAGTCACCTACAGAGGAAAACCCATAAGATTAGCAGCAGACTTCTCCACACAAACACTACAGGCCAGAAGACAATGGCCAGATATCTATCGAGTGCTCAATGAGAAAGGCTTTCAGTCAACACTACTGTATCCTGCTAGACTGTCATTCAGACTAGATGGAGGCATAAAAAACTTCTCAAACAAGCAACAGTTGAAAGAGTCAACTATCACCAAGCCTTCAATGAAAGAACTTCTGAAATTTCTCCTATAAACAGACCACCATAAATATGCCATATATCAGAACACTCTAATAATCTAAAAGAATGGCATTAAAATATCTTCAAACTTTGATATCAATAAATGTCAATGGCCTTAACTTACCTATTAAAAGGCACAGAGTAGCAAGATGGATCAGAAAACACAACTAACAATATGCTGTCTGCAAGACAAACACAGACTCAAAGTGAAAGGATGGAAAAATATCATACAGGGCAATGGCCCACAAAAAAGGCAGGAATAGCTATTCCCATATCTGACATGATAAAGTTTAAAGTAAATAAAATTTTAAAAGATAGGGATGGACACTACTTAATGCTCAGAGAATCAGTAAATAAAGAGGACATACAATTATTAATATCTATGCACCCAATGAGAAGCGATCTAAATACATGAAAGAGATACAGCAATATATTAATACAACACAGTCATAGTAGGGGACTTCAACACCTCACTCTCTCAACTTGACAGATCAGACAGAAAATCAATAAAGACATGAGAGGGCTAAATGAGGAGATAGGTAAACTAGAACTATTGGCCATTTTCAGAGTAATTCATTCCAAGAACCTGGAATACACATTTTCCTCAAATCCACATGGGTCATTCTCAAGGATAGACCATATGTTAGGCCACAAAGACAGCATCAGCAAGTTCAAGAGCATTGAAATCATCCCAAGCATCTTCTCAGAACAATCAACAAAAGATTATCAATAGTCCCAAACTGTAGAAACTCAACAGTACACCACTTAACAATTTCTGGGACAAAGAGGAAATCAAGGAAGAAATCAAAATGTTCCTGGAGTTCAATGAAAATGAAGACACAAGCTCTCAAAATATTTGGGACACAGCTAAGACAGTACTGAGAGGGAAGTTCATAGCCATACAAGCACACATTAAGAAACAAGAAAAAGCTCAAATAAACAGCCTGATTGCAAATCATAAAAACCTAGAATAAGAAGAAGAACAAAGGAACCCTAAAGCAAACAGAAGGACAGAAATCACTAACGTTAGGGCAGAAATATTGAGAAGAAGAAACATTGAGAAGAAGAAACCATACAAAAGATCAAGGAAAGTAAATGCTGGTTCTTTGAAAGAGTGAAAAAAAAATGACAAACCTTTACCCAGACTCACAAAACAAAAAAGGGAAAAGACCCAAATAAATCAGATCATAAATTAAAGAGGATGTATCACAAGAGACACTGCAGAAATTCAACATATCATGCAAGACTTCTATGAACAACTATGTGGCACCAAGCTAGAGAACCTGGAAGAAATGGATGATTTCCTAGATACCTATAAACTTCCAAAATTAAGTAAAGAGGAATTAGATAATATGGACAGGCCCATCAAATCTAATGAAATTGAAACTGTTATCAAAAACCTTCCCAAGAATTAAAGTCCTGGACCAGATGGTTTTACAAATGAATTCTCCAAAACCTTCAAAGATAAACCTCTACTTTTAAAAGTCTTCCAGAATTTGAAGTCGTTGGAATACTCCCTTTCAGCTGCTATGAAGCCAACGTCACTTTGATACCAAAAGCAGACAGGGACACAACCAAAAAAGAAAACTACAGATCAATATTTCTGATGAACATCTATGCTAAAATATTGGAACACATGAAAAAATGCTCCAAGTCTCTGATTGTCAGAGAAATGCATATAAAGACAACAATGAGATACCACTTCACTCCTGTGAGAATGTCATACATCAGAAAAGGTAACAGCAGCAAGTGCTGGAGAAATTGTGGTGTCAAAGGAACCCTCCTGCACTGCTGGTGGGAATGTCAATTGGTCCAACCTCTGTGGAGAACAGTATGGAGAAATCTCAGAAGGCTAGAAATGCACCTACCCTATGATCCTGCAATTCCTCTCCTGGAGATATATCCTAAGGAACCCAACACACCCATCCAAAAACATCTGTGTACACATATGTTCTTAGCAGCACAATTTGTAATAGCCAAAACCTGGAAGCAACCCAGGTGTCCAACAACAGATGAGTGGCTGAGCAAGTTGTGGTATATATATATATATATATATATATATATATATATATATATATGTATATGTATATGTATATGTATATATATATGTATATATATAATGGAATACTACTCAGCTATTAAAAATTGTGACTTCACCATTTTCAGCTGATCTTGGATGGACCTTGAAAAATTCATGTTAAGTGAAATAAGTCAGAAACAGAAGGATGAGTATGGGATGATCGCACTCTCTGGCAGAAGTTGAAAAACAAGATCAGAAGAGAAAACACAAGTAGAACCAGAACTGGAATTGGCATATTGCACCAAAGTGAAAGACTCTGGGGTGGGTGTGGGGGAGAATACAGACCCAAGAAGGATGACAGAGGACCTAGTGGGGGTTGTATTTTTATATGGAAAACT
The DNA here is from genome assembly GCF_950295315.1 of Erinaceus europaeus. Lineage (NCBI taxonomy): Eukaryota > Metazoa > Chordata > Mammalia > Eulipotyphla > Erinaceidae > Erinaceus > Erinaceus europaeus. The sequence continues at coordinate 29,572,249 of NC_080174.1, read as the reverse complement.
GGGGAATGTTATGCATGTACAAACTATTGTATTTATTGTCAAATGTAAAACATTAATTCCCAAATAAAGAAATTTAAAAATAAATAAATAAACAATTTTTTTAAAAATTGAGGTGATATCTGCTCACTTGTCTCTGGTTTTTCACCAAAGGAAAAGAAATATGTATGTAGATTGGACCCCAGGCCCTGCCCATGAGAGCTAGAGTGGGACTATTCAACCCTTTCAAAAGAACTAATCTTCATTCCCTTCTGGCTTATATATCTAAGTCATAAGCAGAGCTTTAAAAAGCAGAGCTTTAAAGCAGAGATTTTAAAAATTTCCCAATAAAGAAATTTTTTAAAAATAAATGATATGGAAGGACTCCCAGAAAATTCAAACATAGAGAAACAGAGAAAGACTACATTTAAGATCATTATGAGGAATGTCCAAAAATCTAACTCATATTCAAAAGCTGAAAGAATATTTCACTAAGGAGTTAGGAAACTTAAAAGACCTTTAAGCAGAATTCTCTAAAAAACTAGAAAATATGAAAGAACTCCAGAGTTCTCTTTGAAATTAGAAAAAATGAAATAAGAACTTCAAGAAGAGTTCACTAAGCAGTTAGAAAGCATGAAAGAAAAACTTTAAATGGTATTTCTAGGAGTAAAAACCATTTGGACTGCAGTATAAGCTCAGGTAGAAAGCTTAGGAAGTAGACTAACTCATGCAAAAGAAATAATATCTAAACTAGAAGATAAAAATATCCCACTCTTTCAACTTAAAGATGAAGGAGAAGGTTTAGAAAGAAAGAAGTAACCCTCTGTGAAATTGCAGATTCCATCAAAAGGGAAACAAAAACAAGATTGAACAAATGGGATTATATCAAATAAAAAAGCTTCTATACATCAAAAGAAAGTTTGATAAGGAAAAACAGGAGAATATCAACTGGGAGAACATATTTTCAAACCACACTTCAGAATAGAGGTTGATAGCAAACATCTATAAAAAATATTATTGGTAGGAAAAGTGTGGTATTTTAATCCTATTATTTTATAATCTCATAAATAAATATTAATTTGACATGTTAGAGAGGTAATAGATTTAATACTTCAAACTGTTTAACTGCTTAGAACATAGCTCTGAATATACATATTTTCTTTTCCTTTTAGTATTGATTTATTCCCTTATGTTGTCCTTGTAGTTTTACTGGTGTAGTTATTGCTGTCCTATCCAACAATGTTGTCATTGTTGGATAGGACAGAGAGAAATTGAGAGAGGAGGGGAAGACAGAGAGGGAGAGAGAAAGATAGACACCTGCAGACTTGCTTCACCGCCTGTGAAGCAACTCCCCTGCAGGTGGCGAGCTGGGGGCTCAAACTGTGATCCTGTGCTTTGCACCATGTGCACTTTAGGCTAAGTATTTAATGTTTCAGATTTGTAAGACAATTCGATTCTGACACTGAACTTAAATTTTTCAAGGAGTTCTAAAAATATATTTGTGTATATAGTGTTTTTTTTTAATATGTGAGTTACCTACAACCTTAGGCCAGATAAACTAAAAAACTATTTGGCCCTGTAAGTACCTAAGATATGGTAATTAGCAGATACTCCTAAAAGACACAAGCATAGTGAGATAAAGCATATTACAGTAGAGTCTAACCATTGGATTTTCATAGAAAAACTCTCTGATCCCTTACTGTCATACTGCCTCTGTTGACTTCAACTAAATCAACAATACTAGTGCTGCCATACCATGTTATGCTGCTACTGACTTGTTACTGCAAATTGTCATCAGAGATATCAAGCCCAAGATGCAACCTCTCAACTCCTCTAATCTGGTGAGATCTTTCCTAACACATGGGACTACAAAGTTCCATTTCAGATGGCATGTCATCTAACAGTGTTGCAGATATTACATATGTTTTGTCCTGTTTTATATCTTACCTCTTTCAACCACCATGTTGCAGATGCTATCATGATTCCATCCTCAATTTCTTTGGCAGACAACCTCACAATTATGTTGAGGAACTTCACCTCTCCAGAGTCCTACCCCATTAGGAAAAGATAGGAACAGTCTGGAGGTAGGGATTAACCTGCCAATGCTCTTGTCCAGCAGACAAGCAATTACATAAGCCGGAACTCCTATATCATCAGCAACCCAAAAGAGTTTGGGTCTGTACTCCCAGTGGGGGAGAAATGGCAGGGTGAAGACAACCTGAGGGCTCTGAACTCCAACTTCATCAAGACCTGAAGAGAGAATAGAGAATAGATAAAAAAGGAAGGACATTTGGAAGTAGCAATAGGTGTAGATATGATTTAGAAAGGAAGAGAAGGCAGGATTATAGAAAAAATACATATATTAGTCAACTCATATCTGCAACCTTTAGAGAACTACTGTAGCTTCCAATGGAGAAAAAGGAGATTCAGAACTCTGGTGGAGGGAATGGTACATAATTATATCCCAGTTATCTTATAATTTTGTAAATCAATATTAAGTCACTAGAATAGTTAGTGTGACTTATAAAGGAAGAAAAGGCAGGATAATCAGGGGGAAATAGGCAAATATATAATATAGATGTAGTAGTCAACCCATATCTTGGAGAACTAATGCATTTTCTGATGGATGGAAAGAGGACACAGAACTCTGATGGTGAGAAATGTATAGAATTATCCATCTGATATTATATAATTTTGTAAATCAATATTAAATCACTAATAAAAATAATAATATACATAATTTTTTAAACTAAAATAAATAAATTGTATCTCCTAAAGAAATCACATAGTGCCTATGGAATAGTACTGAGATTCTTCAGAGAATGCAACATTCCCTACCATTGTTGATCCATCTTGAGGGCAAAGTCCTATATGGGCCCATAAAGGGGTCCATTATGTTATTCCTTATGGAGATGACCAGTGACAGTAGAGAGAGGGATCTGTTAGAGATCTAGGCCCATCATGTCTGTGTGACAGTCTTAGGACTTCTTGACTAGTGTTCCAGGTGATGGGGTGGCCTGGTAGTGACTAAAAAAGTCATCATTAAAGTATGCCAGTCTCTTTGCCTTTATTCAGCTTTTTATAGTCCTTATTTTGTCTGACAAGGTTAGCTGTGCTTGGAGCTGGGTACATACAGTACTTTGTGATCATTTGCTGATTGACTAATGGAAATATGCAACCTGCCTATAGACAAGCCTCAGAATAGTGCACTATTTTCTTGCTCAGACAATGAACCTGTTCAAACTCTGTCCTTTGTAAGTCTTTCTTAGTCTGAATGAAATGTGCTGTTTTAGATTAATGTACATATGCACCAGAAGTAATGTCAGATTCTTTCTTCTTTGCAAAGATGGGTTCTTATTATCATCTTCATTATTTTCAAATTCTGTTTGTGCTAACATATCACAGGATAGAACTTTGCTCTGGATTTAGGCACAAGTATGTCAGTTGAGAGTATCCTTTTGAAATTAGAGAAGGGATATCGTGACCCTAGCCTCAGCTCTCCTGACAGTTATTCCCAAGATTTAAGCAGGCTCACCCCCTCACTATCACCTTCTCTAACCACCCTGAGTATGGATCTAAGCAGAGTGACTGTGAAGGTCCCTTCTAACACAAGTCTTCTGTGAGGTTATGTTACAATGACTTTACCTGTGCCTTAGGTTTGCAACTAACAGTACACCCTAGCATCCAAGAGATGTATTACGCAATCCACATCAACCTTATGTTACTTCTTTTTAATTTTTATGTATTTTATTTTGATGAGAGAAAGAGAAGAGAGAGAGAAAGAATTAGAACTATAGCACTCCTCAGCTCTGCCTTATGGTAGTGCCTAGAATTGAGCCTGGAACCTCAGAGCTTCAGGTATGAAAGTCTTTTGCATGACCATTATGTTGTCTCCCCAACACAACCTTTTATTTGTAATCTCAGGAATAACTCAATTTTAGATACTGGGTCAGCAAACTAAGAAAACATTTACTATTTTATACCAAAAAAGGTTACTACTATGCAGGCTGCATAAACATCATTTACTTTATAATATATAAAGACTTTCACAGTTTCTACTAAACATGCAAATTCTTGGGTATGGTGGCTATATATAATCTTATAACCCAAATACTTCAGACAGACCAATCCTATTATAGCATGGAAAAGATCATGTGAAGCTAAGCTAGCAAAGAATATAACATGAAATCATGAAAACAGTATTGGATTTATAATTTATGCACCTGTGTGACATGAATTGTTTCTCATATACAAAATGAAATAATAAAATTCTTTCTACCTGTCTTATAGATGACAAATCAAGAATATCTTAGGGAAATCTATTATAAGTAAAGTACAATAATGAAGTTTAAAATTTTATCTTGAGTCTTCCTATTGTTACTTGGACAGTAACCTTTAAGCAGAAACAGGCTCATAAAAGGAAGGGAGAAGTTTTGAGGTTGGAGAAGAATGGTGGCCACTCTAATATGAAGCTACAAATGCCATCACTACAAATAGGAGTATCCTGTTCAAGCAACTGTTTGTTCCAATTGTTTTCAGATCACTATCTAACCAACTCTAACCCTAGCACTAAAAAATTGCTACAACAACATGGTACAAACCAGTAAATATTTCTGTTATGAAAATTATTAGTGATGGTGTAATAAAGATACAATCTTAAGACTTTATATACTGGTGCTGGGTAGTGGTGTATATGGTAAAGCATGCACATTACCACACTTTAGGACCTAGGTTCAAGCTCCTGGTCCCCACCTTCAGAGTGAAATATTCAGGAGTGATGGTACAAGCTCTAGATGTTGAAGAAGTTTCTGATCCAAGACTTCCTGATACTCATTATTAGAAATCTTGATAGTTACCTGTTGTATGCTTTACATTAGGTTGTTCTAGCTCTCCCCCTGCCAAGAAAATTGGATCAGCCCTGCTAGTTTCATGGGCCCGCTTGGCCGGGCTAGCTTCACAGGCGGGTAACAGAGACTACCAGAGACATATGGCTGGGCAGGGAAGCTGTATTTCTTTATTCAGGAACAACGATTCATAAACTAAGACAAACTAATCACCAAACAGAACTCTGCTGCCTCTTTCCCCCGCAGCGCCAAGCACTCTCGAACTCTGGAACTCTCTCGGGGTTCCTTGGGGCGGGGCCAAGCAGGCCCACGAAACTAGCAGGACTGATCCACTTTTCTTGGCAGGGGGAGAGCTAGAACAACCTAATGTAAAGCATACAACAGTTACCTTTTATCCGTTTGCAAAGTATTCGTCATTAATCTTCCAGAAACATTCCCTTAACTAATAATACCATAAGGCCTATTTTTCTCAGGCTGTTTCCCTTACTACAAGAATACTGCTCTAGGATGAAGTCTGAATATGTCAGAGAGTTCTGTGGCCCACAGGCTAATGGGTGTCACAGACATGTGATTATCCATAATTCTGACTTCTAGCTGCTGTCTTTAGGGTCTGGAGATCGTGCATGGGATAACTGGAATAAACTCAATATCTTATGGTGCTATATAACCATCTGTTATTTGTGCCTGAACATTTACTCCTGATGTATATTTCACTTTGAAAAAAAAAAAACTTTAATCATCCCTATTCCTTTTGATGCAATGCATAACTTTACAAATAAATACTCAGGAGAAGATCAGGATGAGTTCACAGAATGGACATTATTTCAGCTCAGGTTGTTCTCAGTGTCCTTCCAGACTTCTTCAGATAAAACTGAATGATGACTGAAGTTTTCTCTTTCTCTCTCTTCCTCTCCCTCCCGCTCCCCTTCTCTCTCCTTCTCCCCCTTCTCTTCCCCTCCTCTCCTCCTCCCCCACCTCTTCCCTCTCTCTCTTAAAAAATGGCCACCAGGAACAATGGAGTCATCATTCAGGCACCCTGGTTAAAAAAATCATAACTGTACAAGCAAGAAGAAATCATTTGAAACAAGTTATTCCATGTAGACAATGACTCTGTGTTATAGTCTCCAAGCAAGAGTGGAATAGAACTACTATTCAAACTGAGTTACACTTTGGAGACTGATAATGCTCTACTGAATCTGGGGAGAGCAGAGCAGGGCAGGCACTCAAACTAAATTTAAAATGCTTGAGTCCTACTAGTGCAGACAACTAGTTGTCCTGATGCACCTGAAAGTGACTAGAAATAGAGAAACATCTTCCAAAGTAGCTCACCCAGCTAATGGATAGCCAGTTAGTGCTGAATCTTAGCCATGACCTTGACCCTACTCCATGTGGGTCTTCTGATAACTATTCAAGTATCCTCTATATAATTTGATGGCTGGCTTTCCATAGAGTGAATAAGCTAAGCCAGTAGAGCTAAGCAGAACTGTACTGCTTTTTAACTTCAGTTAATAAACATATCTATCACAATAAGCACACTCAAGTGATTAAAAAGAGCTTCCCATTTTCAAGGAGAGGGAACAAAAACTCCATCTCTGGCAATGCATTAACTTCACATCATAAGGAGACAGTCTGGTATGGGATATATATTGGTGCAGCTAGGTTTGTAAAATATTCCTCAGTCACAAAGTTGATATAATGGATGACTAAGCAGTGATTATTTTCTTTTTTTAATTTTTTTTTTGGTTTGAGGCCTTCATAGTTCCTTGTAACAAAGTTTATAGTCATTTTTGACATATTCTTTATTACTTTAAAAGAGTGATACCAGAAGCAACTGATATGGATAGGAGTCCTTGAGCTCAATTCATCTTTAGCATACTACCTGTTAACAGAGTACAGAGTATGCTAAAGATGAATTGAGCTCAAGGACTCTCAATTTCAGGTCACATTTTCCCTCCAGGGCCAAATATGTACTCTACTTTGGGGATCTGAATTTCATATATATATTTATTTTTCTGCAAAATAAGATCTTTTTATGAACACACAATTCTCCAACTTTATTCTCCATCAATAAATTATAAATAAACTTTCCTAACAGTACACGCACATCATCTTTATTCCTTGAATGCTGTCATACTACTTGCTACTAGTTTTGTCTTATTATTTAACTATTCACCTATAAGTATACATTTAATATGATTTTGATATTTTCAAAGTAAATAATTTTACAAGTATCATTCTGGAACTGAAATCTTTTACAATATGCCAATATTGCAATACTCTCAATTTCAAGAAGCAGAATTTCTGGGCCATAAGGATTTTTTAAATATTTAATACTGCCAAATTGTTGTTCAACACATACTATTGTTCACTGTTTTTCTATTTGAAATATCTTTTTCTTCTTGTTGTTGAAAGGTTAATTTTATTTTTTATTAACTTTTATTTATTTTACAAAATTACATGTCAGCAGGGGTTTAAATTCATACCATTCCCACTACCAGGGTCCTGAATTTTCAGTCTCCCCACTGCAATCCACCACAGTTCAACCATCATCTCTACAACTGTCTACATTTATACATAATTGCTCCATCTTTTTCCCCGATCCAATACTCTCTTCCCCTCCAAGATACTCAAGACATCATGACTACCTCCATATGTCCCTCTCCTTTCCTTCTCTCTCTCTGGGTGCTGATGGAGCTGGAGTTCAGAGCCTTCTTATCTTCATCCTATCACCTCTCCCCCCTATTCCCCCGGGAGTATGGATCAGGGCTGTTTTGAGGTGCAGAAGGTAGGATTTAGAGCTTTTATAATTGCTTCTCCACTGAACATGGGTGTTGGCAAGTCTATCCATACCCACAGCCTGTTACTATCTTTCCCTAGTGGACCAGACTCTAGAGGTGTGAGTAATCAGGACACCTTGGTGAGGTAGTCTTCCCAGAAAAGTCAGGATGGAATCGTGATAGAATCTGCAACTTGGTGTCTGGAGGTGGCATGACTTAAACTGAGACAAAATAGTTAATGAAGAGGAACTAGAAAGTAGGATTAGAGCAGATGAGATCAGGGATCTTAGAGTAGAAGAAAGCTAGGAAGTCCATTTTATACATGTTCCCGGGGGCACACACATATGGTAGTTTTGCTTGAGTTTGATAGCTAGTCTGAAGTTAACTAAGAATACTGTCTGAGGGAGTCGGGCAGTAGCACAGGGGTTAAGCGCATGTGGCACAAAGCACAAGGACCTGTGTAAAGGTCGCGGTTCGAGCCCCTGGCTCCCCACCTGCAGGAGAGTCGCTTTACAAGCAATGAAGCAGGTCTTCAGGTGTCTGTCTTTCTCTCATCCTCTCTGTCTTCCCCTCCTCTGTCCATTTCTTTCTGTCCTATCCGACAATGATGACATCAATAACAACAACAATAATAACTATAACAACAATGAAAAACAACCAGTGCAAGAAAAGGGAAAATAAATAAATATAAAAAAAATTTTAAAAAGAATATTGCCTGACAGAATGGTGTCAGAGTAGAGAAAGGGCTAGAAAATTGGATTAGGGTACTGAGTCACTCCAGTTCTTAAAAAAAAAAAAAGAAAGAAAGAAAACCTGTGAATAAAATTAACTATTTCCTCCATTCACCTGGTCATATATATTCACCAGAGACTGTGTAACCTCTAAGGCTACATTTATTTCAGGACCAATATTTCTCGAGTGGCAGGGCAGGATACCCCAGTCTCCCTTCAGATACTGGGGCAATCCCTCCCATTAATGCTTTATTGTGAGAACAAGGTTCTGGGAGGGCCTATAAGAGGCCATTCATGATGGAAGTGACTGGTGGTGGTGGAGAGAGGGATCCTTTAGAGGTCTAGGCCCATCATATGTGTGTGTGAACTAAAGGATTCCCTGACTAGGGCCCCAGATGATCAGATGGTGTGACATTGACCAAAAAGAATATTATTAAGTGGGCCATTCTCTTGCCCTTATCCAACTTTTGTAGTTCTCTCTTTATCTGATGATCTTAGGCTTTCTCTCAGTTGTTTAGACATTGAGTATCATTTGTTGAACCCAACCAGAATCAGATTTTTGGGTGTTGGAACTTTAACTTAAAAGGGGCTTTGGTTGTGGCACATAAATGATTCATGAGATGCTGGGAACAGGTTTAAACAATTCAAGGCTTTATAAAGGGGTAAAGGGCAAATATCTAAGTACTGCAAAATAAGTAGCTCCATTTAAGGTTAAGTAAAAAAGAGGTTTATTCATAAAATCACTGTAAATGAGAGGGGAGAAATCTAACTAGACAAATAGGTGAAAGTCCAAAGTCTGAAACTGTTACCCAATTTCACCATGTGAAAGGATCAGGATCAATCTGGAGCCACACCAAATGGCAAGTGACATGATAATGGTAATAGAATCAAAAGACTGAGCTGCTGCAAGTCTGTCCTTAAATACATCCCCATGGCAATCTGCTCTGCCTCAGGCTGATGTCATTCATATGCTAATTATTCCAAACTCCTGTTGGGGTCACAGCATTTGGGATCTGTCTTCTTTTTTTTAAATTTTTTATTTATAACTGAAAAAAGAAACACTGATTAAACTGTAGGATAACAGGGGTACAACTTCACACAATTTCTACCACTAGAACTCTGTATCCCATCCCCAACCCTGATATGTTTCCTATTCTTTTAACCCTCTGGGAGTATGGACCCAAGATCATTGTGGGATACAGAAGGTTGAAGGTCTGGCTTCTATAATTGCTGAACATGGACATTGACAGGTCGATCCATACTCCTAGTTTGTCTCTCTCTTTCCATAGTGGGGAAGGGCTCTGGGGAATTGGAGTTCCAGGACACACTGGTGGTGTTGTCTGTCCAGGGAAGTCTGGTCGGCATTATGCTAGCATCTGGAACATGGTAGTTGAAAAGAGAGTTAACATACAAAGCCATACAAATTGCTGAACAATCATGGACCTAAAGGCTGGAATAGTGCAGATGAAGAGTTGGAGGGTCTTCTATTTTGTAGATAGCTAGTAGGCATATTTTAGTTATATTCCAAAGGGCCTGTGGCTATATTAGTTTTTTTCTTTTTCTCCCTGAGTCTGAAATCTGATATGTTGGTGGATCCAAGTTATTGTCTGGGGAGATGATGTCATGGCTGAAAAAAGGGCCAGAAAGCTGAATCAGGGAAGAGAGTAGCTCCCTAATACAGGAAAGGGGTATAAATATTGTTGATTGTAAACCCCATCGATTTGATGTCATCTGGGTGGGCAGATGACATAGTCAGCCTAGGAGCCTGTGTGTGACCTCTGCATCCCTCTAGATCTGAGCTTGCATTCTGTGGTTATGAGTAGGAATACTCCAGGCTGCCCTAATATTGACCCATCTTCCTCAGGTGTAGCATAGAGTATGTTGTCCACCATTATTGATCCAAGTTGAGGGCAAGGTCCTAAGGGGGCCCACAAAGGGGTCTATTGTGTTGTTCCTGAAAGAAATGCCTGGTAACAATGGAGAGAGGGATTTATTTGAGGTCTAGGCCCATCTTGTCTTTTTGGGAATCTCAGGACTGCCCAATTAGGGCCCCAGCTGATGGAGTGGCCTAATAGTTACTAAAGAGTCATCATTAATGTATGCCAGTATCTTACCCTTATTCAGCTTTTGCAGTCCTTGCTTTGATAAGGTTAGCTTTGGAGTGAGTGAGGGCACTGTAATAGGAAGTAGGTGAGGAGGGTATCTAAGTCCAAGTAGACACTATTGCATTATGAACTTGATACTTACTCACTACAGACTATTATGTATTTTTGCTTTCAGGTATATATTTTGCCCTAATTTATGGATACATGTGAACATATGCCCTATCTCATAGAACCTGGTCTATATCTAAGTTTTGGGACTTTGTTAGGAATTGAACCTCCTGGAATGATATTAGAGACTACCGTGAAAGGAAAGGTCTCACCTGAGTGATGAGGGTAAAGGGTTGACATTCCATGCCTGACATCTCTGGACACAGTCTGAAGTGAAGCATGCTGAGGTGGTGCTTGTTGCATTGATTAGGTTGGGATTGGCAGATGCAGTGTCATTTGGTATGACTTGAGAGAACCATGCAGGAAAGTACAACCTAGAGGTTCTAGGACTGGGGGAAATATAGGCTCTATAGAGGAAGCAGGAGGTTCCTGCTGTCTGTCTTAGGGTTTAAGAAGACAATAGATAGTTATTGTTATAATCACATTATTTTGCAATTGGGTTAACTTTGGAAAATCCCTTTGTTAGGATTTACTGTATCATACACACCATCACCATAATTTATGTCCTTTGACATTTTTTGTATATAGCTATGCCACCGGTTTCTTCTGTTCTCCCAGGTCTAGGCTTTTAAGAGAGTCAACATATCAAAGACTCAGTCTATGTATTAAAAGGACTCAGTCTGTGCTTTAAAAAGTTTGAGACATTCAAGCAGTTTTTCCCCTCTCATATTACTTAGTGATTTATATGTCTACAAATTAATAGGAATGTACATAAACACCATTCCCACCACCAAAAGACTGTGTCCCATCCCACCCCTACCCCCCTCCCCCCCACCCCATGAAGCTTTGGGCTTTTATTCTAGGTTGGCCAGATAACTTGGTCTAAGTCCAATCAATTAAAGAATTTATGATGCCTTCTTTAGTCACTTCAACCATTACTAAGCACTTTGACTTTGATTTATAAAATTGCCTCTTGCTTTTGGATAAATGTACACCTGTACCCAGTACCCTAAACCCTAGCTTATATCTGGTATCTGTTAAGTGATGTACCATCTAATATATGTGTTAGAAAAGGTCTCATCAGATTTTAAGAGTTGAAAGTAAAACTATCCTGTTTATGTGTGTTTGTAATCCTATAGGTCTTTGGTATAGGTTGTAAATTTTATACAGTTGACTAAAGGAGATTTCTTCCCTATGTAATTAGGAAACAGGTAATATCTGCCCTTTTCCAAAACAAGTAACAGGAATTGTAGGAATTCCCTCATATGACTGAATTGTCAAGGACAGTCTCTCCTGACCTACCTTAAAATGAGGGGAAATATGTTCATGGACATAGAAGAATTAACATCATCAAAATTACTAGTCTACCCAAAGCCATATACAAAGTTAATGCAATCCCCATCAAGATCCCAACATTTTTTAATAGAATAGAATAAAAACTACAAATGTTTATATGGAACCATAAAAGACCTAGAATTGTCATAACAATCTTGAGGAAAAAAAATAGCAGAATTGGGGGGATCACACTCCCAAATATCTAACTATACTAAAGGATTACTGTAATTAAAACAGTTTGGTACTAGAACAAAAATAGACACACTGGTGGTGGGAATGATCTGGGATTATATGCCTGTTTTCTTATAATTTTATAAATAAATGTTAAATCACTAATTAAAATAAAGTGTATTAAAATAATAATAACAATTAAAAATACCCCAAGTCATTAATTGTTAGAGAAATGAAAATAAAAGCAGCAATGAGATACCCTGTGAGAATATCTTACATCAGAAAGGATAGTAACAACAGATGCTGGAGAAGTTGCAGGAGTAAGGGAATATTCCTATACTGCTGGTGGGAATGTAAATTGGTCCAATCCCTTTGGAGAGCAGTCTGGGGAACTCTCTGAAGACTAGAAATGCATTTACCCTATGACTTGGAAAATTCCTCTTCTGGGAATATATCCTGAGGAACTAAACACACTCATCCAAAGATAACTATTTCTACCTATGTCCATAGCAGCATAGTTTCATGAGAAATGTTTAAAATCTGGTATACAGAAGGCTGATATGTTCAAAATATCAATCAAGAATCTTGTGTCAAATAGAATTGTCACTCAAAAGTGAGGAGAGAGATTTCTGGATGTAGAGGCAAAAAAAGATAAGGAAGAAAGAAAGAAGGAAGGAAAGTAGGAAGTAAAGAAGTGAGAGAGGGATGGGGGAGAAGAAATGTAAGGAAATAATTAAGACATTCCTAGAGATACAAAAGCTGAGGGAATTTATTCCCAGGAGAACATCTATTTGAGAAATGCTGAAGGAAGTCAAAATAAAAGTGCACTAGTCAATGACTCAGAGCTTCATGGATGAAGAAAAGGCAAAGTATGGAATAATTAAAAAATATTTTCAGGGCCAGGTTGTGGTGCACCTGGTTAAGTGCTCACATTACAGTGTTTAGGAACCTGGGTCCAAGCCCTTGGTCCCCATCTGTAGGGGGAAGCTTCATGAATGGTAAAACAGGGCTGCAGGTATCTTTCTCCCTCTGTATCTCAACTTCCTCTCTCAATTTCCCTCTGTCTCCATCTAATAATAAATAAATAAATAAATAAATTTTAAAATATTTGCAAAATGCAAGTTTCATAATAAGCCAAACTCAAAAATATCAATATTCAAGCATTTTAATAACAAATTTAATAATAATAATAATAATAATAATATGCTGGTTATAAAAAAAGCAAAAGACCTGAAAAATAATTCAAATAGCCATCAAAAATATGCAAAGCAATTCACATTATTAATCATAAGAGAAAAGCAAGTCAAAGCCCCAATATTATATATCACCTCACATATGTTAGGGTAGCTACTATTTATTTTTAATGGTCACTTATGTATTTTTAAAAAATGCTTATTTATTCCCTTTTGTTTCCCTTGTTTTATTGTTGTAGATATTATTGTTGTTATTGATGTCGTCATTGTTGGATAGGACAGAGAGAAATAGAGGGAGGAAGGGAAGACAGAGGGGGGAGAGAAAGACAGACACCTGCAGACCTGCTTCACTGCCTGTGAAGCAACTCCCCTGCAGGTGGGGAGCCTTGGGCTCCAACCAGCATCCTTAGGCCGGACCTTGCGCTTTTTGCCATGTGCACTTAACCCTCTGGCTAGCACCCAACTCCTTACTTATGTATTTTTTATGATAGAGAGGTGAAAGAAAGAGAGGAGAAGCAGGAGGAGGGAAAGGAGGATAAGGAAGAATATTACAGCTCAGTTTTGGCCTAAGGTAGTAGCAGACATTGAACCTGTATTCTTAGAGTCCTCAGGTATACGTTTTTACTCAAATAGGTTTCAATATCTTCCCAGTCCACAAAATCAATTAATTTTTAAAATATTTTAATTTCCCTATTATATCTTCCCTCTCCTCTCAATTTCTCTCTATCTTAAAAATAAAATACAAAAAAGGGGGGGTGACTATTGGGAATCATCGATTCATAGTGCCAGCACCAAGCCCCTGCAAATAACCCTGATGTCAATTAAAAATATATATATACTTAGGGTTTAAGAAGGCAATAGGTAGTTATTGCTGTAATCAGATTATTTGGCAATTGGGTTAACTTTGAAAAATCCCTTTGTTAGGAATTGCTGTATCATACATATCACCATAATTTATGTCCTTTGACAGAGTAATGCCATTGGTTGCTTCTATTCTCCCTGGTCTAAGCTTTTAAGAAAGTCAACATTTTGAAGACTTAGCCTATGGTATGTGCATTAAAAAGTTTGAGACATTCAATCAATTTTCCCCTCTCATATTAATTAAATAGTTATTTATATGACTACAAGTTACTAGGGGTGTACATAAACACCATTTTCACCACCAAAAGACTGTGTCCCATAAACCCTAAGACAGCAGGAGACTTCTGCTTCCTCTATAGAGCCTATATTTCCCCCAGTCCTAGAACCTCTAGGGTGCGGTGCACTTTCCTGCATGCTTCTCTCAATTCATACCAAATGATATTCCATCCGCTGATCCCAACCTAATCAACGCAAGGTGTTGTTAAATTCGGGGGCTCCAGCAGGCTGGGCTAGCTTTGCGGCGGTAGACAGAGACTCGATGACACACAGCTGGGCCGGGAAGCTGTATTTCTTTATTCACGAACAACAATTCATAAACTAACCCAAACTAATCCCCACACAGATCTCTCTTGCCTTCTCCTCCGGCAGCCGCGCCAAGAACTCTCGAACTCTGTAGCATAGGGGGCGGGGAGAAAGAGGGGTGTGAAACTAGCAAGGGCCAAACCAGTTCAGGTCCACGTGGGTGCCATTTGTCGTTAATGTTCCAATTCTCTCAGAGGTGGGGGGAAGGAGATAAAACCAATATGAAACATACCAACAGCAAGGAATACCTCCTCAGCATGCTTCACTTCAGACTTTGTCCAGAGATATCAGGCATGGAATGTTAACCCTTCAGCCTCCTTACTTGGGTGAGAACTTTCCTTTCATAGGATTCTCTAATTCCATTTCGGGTGGTTAACTTCCTATCGAAGTCCCAAAACCTAGATATAGACCAGGTTCCATTAGATAGAGCATATGTTCACATGTATCCATAAATTAGGGCAAAATAAATACCTGAAAGCAAAAATACACAATAGTCTTCAGTGAGTCAGTATATGCAGCAAGCAAGTAGAAATACCTAAAGAGACACCATAAAGTTCATAATGAAATAGTGTAGACTTAGTAGATAACCTCCTCACCTACTTCCTATTATACTTCCCTCACTCATTCCAAAGCTAACCTTATCAAAGGAAGGACTGCAAAAGCTGAATAAGGGCAAGAGACTGGCATACTTTAGCAATGGCTTTTGGGAGTTGGGCGGTAACACAGTGGATTAATCACAGGTGAATCAAGGTGCATGGACCTACATAAGAAGCCTGGTTGAGCTCCCAGCTCCCCACCTACAGGGGAGTCACTTCACAGGCAGTGAAGCAGGTCTGCAGTTGTTTTTCTCTCCCCCTCTCTGTCTTCCCCTACTCTCTCTATTTCCCTCTGTCCTATCCAACAGCAACAATGACATCAATAACAATAATAATAATAACTACAACCATAAAACAAGTGCAACAAAAGGGAATAAATAAATATTAAAAGAAAGAATTTTAAAAATTGACTCTTTAGTCACTATCAGGCCACCCCATCAGTCGGGCCCTAGTCAGGGAGTCCTGAGATTCCCAAACAGACATGAAGGGCCTAGACCTCAAAGAGATCCCTCTCTCCATTGTTACTGGTCATCTCTATGAGGAATAGCACAATAGACCCTTTGTGGATCCCCATAGGACCTTTCCCTCAATGTGCATCAACAACAGGAGAGAATATTCCATCTTCTGAAGGGAGGCTGGACAACATACTCTATGTTCCACCTGAGGAAGATGCATCCTGAAATTGTGGCAGCTTGGGATGTTCCTACTCATGACCATAGAATATGAGCACATATCTAGAGGGATGCAGAGGTCACATAGACTTCTAAGCTGAATATGGGCCTCAGATCACATCAAATCGATGGGGTTTACAGTCAACAATATTTATACATTTTACCCATATTTGGAAGCTACTCTCTTCCCTGATCCAGGTTTCTGGTCCTTTTTCTAGTCATGACATCATCTCCTCAGACATTAACTTGGGTCCACCTGCATATCAGATGTCAGGCTCAGGGAAGAAAAAAAAACTAGGATAGCTACAGGCCCTTCGAAATATAAATAAAATAGTACCACTAACTATCTACAAAATGGAGACACCCCCCCCCCAACTCTGAACTATTCCAGCCTTTAGGTTAATGACTAGTCAACCATTTGTTTGGCTCTATATGTTAACTCTTTTTTCAGCCACCAGGTTCCAGATGCTAGCATGATGCCAACCAGACATCCCTGGAAATATGACCCCAGCAATGTGTCCTGCAGTCCTGATTCCCCAGAACCCCAGCCCACTAGGGGAAGAGAGACAAGCTGGGAGTATGGATCAACCTGCCAACTCCCACATTCAGCAGGGAAGCAATTACAGAAGCCAGACCTTCCACCTTCTGCACCCTATAATGACCCTGGGTCCATACTCCCAGAGGGATAAAGAATAGGAAAGCTATCAGGGGAAGGGATGGGATACAGAGTTCTAGTGATGGGAATTGTGTGGAGTTGTACCCCTCTTATCCTATATTTTTGTCAGTGTTCCCTTTTTATAAATAAAAAATTTTTTTAAAATACACAAGAGAAAATGAGATAGGAATTAAAACATATCATTATAAAAAAAGTTTAAGTATAAAAGAAGGTAGGGTAGTAATAAAGAGAGCATGAACAAAATGCTATTAGCATATAAACAGCAAATACCAAAATGACAGAAGTTCTTCATTAATGGGATTTGTTTTTAATGTAAATTAAACCTATAATCAAAAGACAGAAGTTAGTAGAATGAATTTTAAAAAGGCTGCTTACCCAACTGTATGTTGTATTCAAGAGATTCACTTTAGATATTAAGTTAAAAATGGAGACATTTATGCAAAGCAAAACCCAAAAAATGCAGACAAAATATTGGATAAAACTGACTCTGAGTAAAAAAATAAATAACACCAGACAAAGAGTATTGGGTATTAATAATAATTTAATTAAGCCAAAATATATGTCTATTATAATATTCATCCACTGGATAACAGAATATTAAATACATGGACCAGAAAAGTAACAGACTGAAGAGAAAAATAGATAGTTTCATGAGATATACTGGAAACTTCAATGACTCATTCACAGTAATAGACAGAACAATGAGATAGAAGTTAAGTATGAAAATAAATGACTAAACAATACAATAAATCACTTAACTCTAACAGACATACAGAACATTCTATCCAACAACAGATTATACATATTTCTCTAGTGTGCATGTGATGTTATCCTGGATACACTATTCTAAAGTTGACAAGGATGTAGAGGAATAGGAAGACTTGGCACTGTTGATGGGAACATAAAAAGGTACAGCAGCCATGGAGGAAAGTATGGCACTTTCTCAAAAGAAGAAAAAGCATTTACCTATTAAATGCTTGGGTACGTACCTAAGATAATTTAAAGCAGATTCTTAAAGAGATTACTACATCCATACATAATTCAAGATTACTCACAGTAACTAGGATGAGGAGGCAACCCAAGTTTCTATCAACAGATGAATGAATAATCAAAGTGTTATACATTTACAGTAGAATGCTATTCAGTCTTAAAAAGGAATATATACTACTGCATGGATGAACCTTGAACAGTATGCTATGAAATATCAAACATGTATGATTCCATCTGAATGAGGTGCTAAGAGTAGTGAAACTCAAGAGGCAAAATGAACAGTTTATAAGAGCAATGCTACCCCTGGCTTTTTGCTAGAATTCTCTGCAGAAAAGATGTTCTCCATAAGCACTTTCTATCTAAGGCTAGGTTTTTAATTACAAACAAACCTGTCAAGGGACCAGAGAGGCCTCAGAATCCTCCAAGATGCACGAGGTTAATTTGAAGACATGATTCACATATGCATTTCTTTTTATTATTATTATAATTTTATTTATAAAATGGAAACAATAAGACTATAAGATAAGGGGGGTACAATTCCACACAATTCCCACCACCAGAACTCCATATCCCATCCCACCACCTGACAGTTTTCCTGTTCTTTATCCCTCTAAAAGTATGGATTCAGGATCATTATTGAGTGCAGAAGGTGTAAACTCTGGCTTCTGTAATTGCTTCCCTTCAGAACATGAGCATTGACAGGTAGATCCATACTCCCAGTATGTCTCTCTCTTTCCCTAGTGGGGCAGAGCTCTGGGAAAGCAGGGCTCCAGGACACATTGGTGTGGTCGTCTGTCCAGGGAAGTCAGGTTGACATCATGGTAGCAGCTGGAACCTGGTGGCTACACAAAAGAGTTAAGATATAAAGCAGAACAAATTGTTGACTAATCATGAACCGAAAGGCTAAAATATTGCAGATGAAGATTTTGGGTCTTCATTTTGGAAAAAGCTAATAGGTATATGTTAAGTATATTCCAAGAGGTCCATGACTTTACCAGCTTTTGCCTGAGCCTGACATTTAATATGCAAGTGGACCCAAGTTATTGTCTGGGGAGATGATGTCATGGCTGGAAAAAGAGCTAGAAAGCTGGATCAGGGAAGAGAGTAGCTCCCAAATATGGGGAAATATATAAATATTGTTAAGTGTAAATCCTATAGCTTTTATCTGGAGCCCATATTCAGCACAGAAGCCTGTGTAACCTCTGCATCCACAGAGCTTGCATTCTGTGGTCATGAGTAGGAACGTTCCAGGTTATACCACTTTCAGCACTAATCTTCATCAAGTGGTAGGTAGAGTATATTGTCCAACCTCCCTTCAGAGGTTTGTCAGTGTTTCCATTTTATAATTAAATAAATTAAAATTAAAAAGTAATCTCTTTAAAGACTGGGAAAGGGGGGGGGCTTTGGCTGTGGCATAATGGATTTGGCTGAGAGATAGCTTGGAGTAGGTTTAAACAATTCAAGGCTTTATTAGGGTGATACAAATTACAAATGCTACCATGACACTAACTTGAATTCCCTAGGCAGACAATCTCATAAATGTGTCCTGGAACCCCACCTTCCTAGTCCTACTAGGAGAAACAGGCTGGGAGCACAGATTGACCTGTCATTGCCCATGTCTAGTGGAGAAGCAATTACAGAAGCTAGTCGTCCCACCTTCTGCATCCTATAAAAATCTTTGATCCATACTCCCGGGCATAAAAGATAGGAAAACCTCCAGTGGAGGGTTATAGGATTAATTGTGAAAGCATGATAAGAGCATAGGGGAACTCCCATCATAAAGATGGAACCTGAAAAGACACCCCACCTGTCAGTCTCTCCCTTTCAGGGATTGAGCATTGAGGAAAAGCTTTCCTGACTCAGTTTTCCCTTGTCAGTCTCTCAAGCATCACAAGAACCTACACCCCCCCCCCAACACTTAACTCATTTCCTTATTATAAACCAAATGGTTTACCTGCATAAAGTTTACTATAGTTCACCTGTGTTTGATTACACATACTCCTTTCTGCCTTGACTAAAAGGCCTTTCTTTCTATTCACCTACTCCTCCACTTTGGTCTAACTCCTCTATCTTATCTCTCTGCCTTCAAGGCTCTTTTCTGTCTGCTTCTCTCTTGCCACTAATCACTCCAGAACTCCCCTTTACCACTTTACCACTATCAATTCTCTTCATTCCTTAGAACTTTTGCCACCACTATTGCCTCATGTGAAAAATGTCCTTTGTTCCCTTCTGCTACTTAAACTCTGCCTTCTGTGCAATAAAGACAACATTTGTGATTAAAATGGTCTCCTGGTCCTTTTCTGTTGTTAGCCACTAGAGTTAACACGAGGGGCCAGTAACAAGGCTTACCTTGCTACAAGGCCCCCCACATGAGTACCAGCAGAGGGTGAGGGGATATGGAACTCTGGTGGTGGTAATTGTATGGAATTGTACCTCTTTTATCCCACAATCTTGTTGGTCATTATTAAATCACTAATAAAAAAGTGTCAAGTGGTAATTGGTCCCCCCATGGAAACATAATTTGCCTTCTTCTAACTGGTGATGCACAGGAGATCTGGGAGAGAATAAGGGAGCAGACAGCAAAGATTTTAAGGACTTTATTAGAATAAGTTAAGAAACAGTCACCAAAGGGTGGGGGTAGGCAGCATAATGGTTACACAAAGAGACTTTCATGTCTGAGACTCTAAAGTCCCAGGTTCAATACCTTGAACAACCATAAACCAGAGCTGAACAGTGTTCTAATCATATTCCCAACCCTGACACCATATCCCCAGATAATAACTTTCACCCACCTGCATGTTAGCTGTCAGGCTCACACAAAAATTAGTGAAGTTATGGAACCCTTGGAATATACCTAAAATAGACCTACTAACTTTTTCCAAAATGGAAACCCTAAATTTTCATCTGCTATTTTTGCTGTTAGGTTCCTGATTATTAAACAATTTTTTCTTTATATCTTTTTTTTAATGCATATGCTACTATGACACCAACCTGACTTCCCTAGGCAGACTACCTCACCAATATATCCTGGAACCCCACCTCTCCAGAGTCCTGTCCCGCTAGGGAATGATAGAAACAGGCTGGGAATATAGATCAACCTGCCAATGCCCATGTTCAGCACAGAAGCAATTAAAGAAGCCAGACCTTCCACCTTCTGCACTCCATAATGATCCTGGGTCCATACTGCCAGAGAGATAAAGCATAGGAAAGCTTCCAGTGGAGGGCATGGGATACAGAACTCTGATGGTGGGAAATATGTAGAATTTTACCCCCTTTATCCTATGGTTTTATTGATATTTTATAAATAAAAAATTTTTTTAAATAAGTAGTCACCACAATAAGGGAATGGTGAAGAGTAAAAAGGAATATCTGCCTCACAGTGAGACAGAGGGAAGAATGTCAGCAATGTGTCCTTAGCCACTATGATTCAGGAGCAGTGTTCTGTCATACTCAATTGCCAGGTGTGGAAGCCTGATCTTTTGATATTCACAATGACTAGGATCTGACTGCTAGTTTTTGCACTTGCAAATGTTTTAAGCCTGGGGGTTTTCATTGGTCTACATATGAAACATCAGACTGCAAAACCTTATTTGCTACAGAGCCCACCTGTAGTCATTGTTTCTCCCCTTGCTGGTCAGCTCTCAGCTCAGCTCAGCTCAGCTCCCTGGTCAAAGTCCCAACTGCATCTCCTCTCCCTTCCTCCATGCCGCTGCTTCTTGCACTTCTTTCTCTATTCCTGATATATATGGCCCAGAGTCAAAGGTATGCTCCTGTCAAATCATTTGCCTCCTATTCTTCCCTTAGGATACATTTTCCCTTTCTTTGTTGCTTAGTAACAGGAGTTGTGGGAAATATAGTTTTTCTATATAAAGGTAGAAGCCTTAATTCTTTTAGGGTCATGAAGAGAAAATAAAGGCCTAGAAGTGACCTATAACAATGACACATAATTTTGAGAAGGTTTGGAATTACACCCTGAGACATAGATCATCTTGTAAACCAAAGTTATCTTACTGAAAAGAAAAAAATTTAAAATCTCAGTATGTGACAAATATATAGGCATTCACAATCTTGTAAACAAAAACCACTTCAGTTAGAAAACAGAAGAAGAAGAAAAAAAAAAAAAGACTGAGGATATAGTGATTCATTAAACATGAATGCCTAAAGGCCCCTAGAGTTTCCAGATTCAATCTCCAGCACCACCAAATGCCACAGCTGAGCAATTATCTGGTCTCTGTCTTGTGAAAATAAGTAATTAAATATTTCTAAATATTTTTTAAATGAACTGTTTAAAGAGAAAAGAATCTTAGCATGCAAAATATATAAAATATACAGATAAAGAATAATAAAGCAGACTCTTAAAAGACACACTTTTCAGGACTGGGAGGTGATACACTCAGTTAAGTGCACATGTTTCCAGGTGATTTGAACCAACATCCAGAGTCAGGTCCCCACCTGCAGGGCGTGGGGGAGCTTCACAAGCTGTAAAGCTATGCCGCAAGTGTCTTTCTTTCTCTCTCCCTCTATATCTCACTCTCCCATCTAATTCCTTACTTTCTCTCTATCCTGTCAAATAAAAAGAAAGAAAGAAAAAAAGGAAAAAGAAATGACCACTGGGAAAGGTGGATTCACTGTGTAGGCTCAGAGTCCCAGTAATAACTCTGGAGGCAGTTAAACATACACACACACACACACACACACACACACATACACACACACACACACACACACACACACACACACACAAACACAGTTTTCTCCCTTTTTTATTAAGATGTAATAGAGTTTTAAAAAATTATAAGGTTGCAGGGATATATCAGTGTAAGTCACCACACCTTCCACCAAAGATCTCTGTTCCATCTCAGTCTCTACCATAAACAACAACAAAAAAACAACAAACACCATAAAACTGATAATTCTCACAAAATCCAAGACATAGCTGGTTAGTTTTATTTTTTTTTTTTTGCAAGTTCATTTTAAAAATTACATTTTTGCAAGGACTGGCCTAAGGATCCTGGTTCAATCCCCTGGTTCCCCACCTGCAGGGGAGTCTACAGGTGGTAAAGCAGGTCTGCAGGTGTCTTTTTCTCCCTTCTCTGTCACCCTCCTCTCTCCATTTCTCTCTGTCCTATCTAACAACAATAACATCAAAAACAATAATAAAACAACAAGGTCAACAAAAGGGAATAAATAAATAAAAATATTTTTAAAAAATACAAAAAAAATTACATTTTATGCCACAAAATGTGATCTCTGCAGAGAGGCTGTACTCCAGCAGTACTGTACAACTTAACACTCAGTGTTTATAAGAAATGTTACACATGTAAAAACTATTATATTGGGGGTCGGGTGGTGGCGCAGTGGGTTAAGCGCATGTGACGCAAAGCGCAAGGACCGGCGTAAGGAACCCGGTTCGAGCCCCCAGCTCGAGCCCCCGGCTCCCCACCTGCAGGGGAGTCGCTTCACAGGTGGTGAAGCAGGTCTGCAGGTGTCTATCTTTCTCCCCCCTTCTCTGTCTTCCCCTCCTCTCTCCATTTCTCTCTGTCCTATCCAACAACGAATTGCGTCAACAAGGGCAATAATAATAACCACAACGAAGCTACAACAAGGGCAACAAAAGGGGGGGGGAAATGGCCTCCAGGAGCGGTGGATTCATGGTGCAGCCACCGAGCCCAGCAATAACCCTGGAGGAGGAAAAAAAAAAAAAAACTATTATATTTTATTTTACTGTTAACTGTAAACCATTAATTCCCCAATAAGGAATTTTTTTTTAAGAATGTATTTCCAGATCTCATAATAAAACTATAAAGAGAAAAAAATACTCAGTTTTTAATTACAAACAAAACTGGCCTGGAACAATTGAAATTTCAATATCCTCTTGAATTATTACTTCTCTCAAAATAATATACAAATGAAAGCAGCACTATTTACAAATAAAAAAGGCAAACTTCTGTAGGGATTTTTTTTTTCTGAATAAGTAGAGAAACTGCCAGAGGTCTACTCTTTAAGGCAGCTACCAATACCCTAAACTATAACACTCTCAGGTTCCAGAAGCTGTAGGAAGAAGAAATATATAATATACAAGGAAGCAATTTGTCCTATTTCTAATTATGCTATTTTGAAAGATGTAGAGCTTGTATCTAATTATTAGTGATGACATGTACATTTGAAAATTAATGATGTGAGATTGGAAGAAAGCTTATATCTCCTTTGTGCTTACACATGCAAATACATTTGAATTAAAAACATATCACATTTTCCAATTTCTCCTTGTGCCCACTCACTGCCCTGCCCCAATATCATTATTATGGTGATTGATATTTCCTGTATTTAATTACCATGCATAACTTTGCACTTGGAAGGACATTAAATAAAGAAGTCCTAAGTAGATATTTTAAAATGGAAAATCCACAGTCATGAGACCTATCTAATGAAATCATTCATGAAAATTCAATGTACTAGCATAGTGTACCTATTATATGTACTGATACTGAAATGATTCCAACAAATGGAAATGTTATGTGGATTGCCATTGTAATGAGTAGCTAATGAAAAGATGGGTGTCACTGGCACAAAGGCTACCCTAGCAGAAAGCAAGAACAAAAGAAAGTGAAAAATTATTAATTTTGACCACCTGTTTACAAAGATTCTGGTAACCTGACACAGAAATGATAATAAGTAAATAAATAAATACCTGATTTGGGGGAGGTCTTGTCTAAATTACAATTAATATTGTATTGGACTAGATTTAAAATGTCTTCCAAATTCCACATGCACTGTCCTGAAGTCCTTTCCAGGTTTTTTGTTTGTTTGTTTGTTTGTTTTGCCTCCAGAGTTATTGCTGGGTCTCAGTGCCTGTAATATTAATCCACTGCTCCTGGAGGCTATTTTTTCCCTTCTGTTGCCCTTGTTGTTTATTGTTGTCATTACTGTTGGATAGGACAAAGAAAAATCTAGAGAGGAGGGAAAGACAGGGAGAGAGAAGGACACCTAGAGAACTGCTTGTAAAGCGACCCCCTGCAGGTGAAGAGCCAGGGGGCTTGAACCGGGTTCCTTACTCCAGTCCTTGGCACTTTGAGACATGTGGCTTAACCTGCTGCGCTACTGCCCCGTCCCCTCTTTCTGGGATTTTAATGAGCAGTAACCCTTCCCTCTCATAATGAATGGACAGCTTTGATGGAAATCACCTGGCCTCCATTCTTGGTCAGATGTCCAGTCTCTAGAGTCTCAGTTTTAAGTCGCTCATAAGCCACTCTCTCAATTTCTTTCTTTCTTTCTTTCTTTCTTTCTTTCTTTCTTTCTTTCTTTCTTTCTTTCTTTCTTTCTTTCTTTTTTATTTATTCCCTTTTGTTGCCCTTGTTTTTTTATTGTAGTTATTAATGTTGTTATTGATGCCGTTGTCAGATAGGACAGAGAAGAATGGAGAATGGAGGGGAAGACAGAGAGGGGGAGAGAAAGACAGACCTGCAGACCTACTTCACTGCCTGTGAAGTGACTCCCATACAGGTGGGGAGCCAGAGGCTCAAACCGGGATCCTTATGCTGGTCCTTGCACTTTGCACCACGTGCGCTTAACCCGCTGTGCTCCCGCCCAACTCCCCAGTCTCTCAATTTTTATTGATAAGGTAATTAAATGCTTATATTATTAGAGTGTAGAGCCCTCACAACAAAATCAGATTGCAATTATATGCAGTTGACTTGAGTCATAAAGTCAGCTAGCACTTCTCTTACAGTGGAAATCTTTACCCCCATTACTATTACACCCCCTAAAATTCATATGTTAAAATCCTAATCCTGGGACTAGGTGGTGGCACACAGGATTAAGCACACACATTACCATGTGTAAGGATTTAGGTTCAAGCCTCTAGTCCCTACCCACAAGGAGGAAGATTCAGGAGTGGTAAAGCAGAGCTGCAGGTGTCCCTCTTTCTCTCTCGCTCTCTATCACCCCATTCCTTTTGATTTATGGCAGTGTAATTTCCACTTGGACCAAAGAGATAATCCAGCTCTTTATACAGACCCCAATCATTGTCCTATGTTTTGGGGTACCTTAATAACTATCCCCTCCCATTTCTTTGCAGGAATATTTCTTTACCCTCCATCCTATCCCCTCCCTCCTTGAAGAGCTACTCTGTTTATAATAAACAAACTTCCCTGTAAAACCTGAATTCCTTGATCTGTCTCTCTCTTTATTGATGCTGGCAATTCTTGGGTGTATATGTCATAAAAACCAGAGAAATAAAGAACAAGTCCAGGCAGAAATTTGTCTCAATAATCATTTTAAGGGATGATTCCTTTGACATATACTACTAATTATTTAAAAAATGTAAATTTAATTTTTGAATATTTATTTTGGGGAAAATCATTTGGATAATGATAAATTACCAGTGATAAATTATTAATCAAGAACTTGTACACTAAAATTACATAATTTACTTTCTCCCCAGAGAATAACAATTTCGTTAGATATTTTAAATTTTTTTAAGATGGAACCAGGTGGTGGTGCACCTATTTGAGGACACATGTCACAATGTGAGGACCCAGATTAAAGTCCCCAGTCCCCAATTGCAGTGGGGATGTTTCATAAGCAGTGAAGTAGTGCTACAGATATCTCTTATTTTCTTTCCCTCTCTATATTCCCCCTTTCTCTCAATTTCTTTGTCTCTATCAAATAAATAAATGATAAATAAAAATTATTTGCCTCAAATATATTTGTACATTCTCCTTGTAAGAGAGAATTCTTCTTTTATGCCAAAGTTGGAGAAAAAAACTGATATGTTGATCTGTGTTCAAAACTCAGAATAAAAGCAAAATGTCTACGCTAGCTTAATAACATTCTACCTACTATCTTTCCCATTAGACATTTACCTTGCTTCATTACATAGGTATCTGTCACTTAAACTTAGCAGATATAGTCTCCCCAGGGGACTTTTGTGCCAGCTGTTCCCTCTGTTTGAAGCCCCTTTCTACCACCTATATTCTCTCTTTCACACTTTTGCCTCCTAGATGTCTTTTCTGAGCATCATATTTAAAAAGATTTGATGGACCTAGGCCTCTCTCCATCATCACTGGTCACTTCCATCAGGAATTTCATGATAAGTCCTCTTATGGAACCCTCAAGAACCTTGCCCTAGTTGTATATCAGCAATGGTAGGGACTGCCCCACTCTCCGAAGAGAAGCTGGGTTAACCTACTTTGTCACTAGAAGAAGACTGGTCCTGAAATGAGTGCAGACTAGAATGTTCCTAGCTGTGACCATGGACTGAGAGCTCAGACCAAAAAGGACTTATGTCACACAGCCTCCTGTGAAAAGTATGAATATATATATGGACTCTAGTTCAGATCAATGGGGCAATTAATGGTATTTAAATATTTTCCTCATATTTGGGAGCTACTCTCTGCCTTAATCTACCTTTTTAGTCCTGTTATCAACCCTAACTCTATCTTCCCAAACAATACTTTTAGTCCACCTCCATGTTAAGCTAGCATCAGACTAAAGCAAAAATTACTAAAGTCATGGGTCATGAGAATACATATAATATAGAATTCCTAGATTCTATTTGTTTTATAGCCTACTACCTTTCAGCTAACAAGTAGTAGATGCTACTATGACTCCATCTTCACTTCCCTTGAAAATCAACCTCACCAATGTGTCCCAGAACCTCACCTCTCCAGAGCCCTACCTCCCTAGTGAAAAAATAAAAACAGGCTGGGGGTATGAATTGATCCGCCAATGCACATGTCCACCGGGAAAGCAATTAAAGAAGCCAGATCTCCCACCTTCTGCAGGCCATGAATTTTGGTCCATATTCCCAGAGGGATAAAGAATAGGGAATCTTCCAATGGAGGGGATGGGACTAGGAATTCTGGTAATGAGGGCTATATGGAATTGTACCCCTTTTATTAAATTACTAGTAATTCAAAAAATAATAATAATCAGTGTCTTTCTACAATCATCCCCCAGTTACCCTTACCCTGTTCTATTTCATTTTTCATCATGCATCTACTTCTAAGACATCGTTAAATGTATGTATATATATGTATATATATATACTATGACTATATATCATATATTTATCCTCTGTAATAATAATTTTGTAATTATTTATAATATTATATAATTTATTTTACTTTATTGGTACTGAAGTTTCATTATTCTTAATCATCTCTTTCAGACAGAAAGATAGAGAGATGGAAATATGCCATAGCACCCTAGCTCCCTCCACTGCAATGGTAGTCAGTCTCAAACCTGTCCTGTGAGCATGAAAAAAATAGACAGACTATCCAGGTAAGCTATCTTGCCAACCTGATTGACTAATTTACTATGATTTATTTTTAAGCTCTCCTTAGCTAAAATTTAAACTTTTCCATATCAGGGAATTATTTGCCTTGTTTGTTTACTATGGTACCAGGACCTAGAATTCTTCTTGGAATATTCAGGTAAAACTAGATATATACAAGAAATATTTGCTGAATTCATAAATAAATTATTGAGCATTCAATGAGAAAATGGTTTCAACCAAGAATAGTATATCCTAATAGACTACCATTCAGTCTAGTTGCAGGGATAAAAAAAACCTTCTCAGACAAGCAATAGTTAAAGGAGGCAACTATCACCAAGCCTGCCCTGATAGAAGTTCTAAATGACCTCTTATAACAACATCACCAAAAATCCTGTCATATATCAGAACACACGAAAAGTACTGAATAATGGCATTGAAATACTTTATATCCACAATATCAATAAATGGCAAAGGCTTAAATTCAGCTATTAAAAGGCACAGAGTAGGACAGATCAGAAAACATAACCCAACCATAGGGGGCCTGCATAAATTCCACCCAAATCAACAAGACAAGCACAGTCTCAAAGTGAAAGATGGAAAACTATTATACAAGCTAATGGACCGCAAAAAAGGACAGGAACCACTATTCTCACTTCTGACACAAAAGACTATAAAATAAATAAAGTAATAAAAGATAGTCATGGACATTACATAGTACTCAGAGGAACAACATTCAACCAAGAAGTTTTAACAATTATTAACATATATGCACCCAATGAGGTTCCATCTAAATATGTCAAACGCCTACTGAAAGAGCTACAAAAATACATCAGTAGTTGCACAGTTTTAGTAGGAGACTTAAATACTCACTGTCACACTTTGATCATCTAGGCAGAGAATCAATAAAGAAGCAAGAGAATTAGTTGAAGAGATAAACAGTCTAGATCTTCTGGACATTTTCAGAATTCCATACCACAAGAAACTGGAATATACTTACTTTTTGAATCCACATGAAGCATTTATAGATCATATTTTGGGCCACAAAGACAGTATCAACAAATTTGAGAGCACTGAAATCATCCCAACATCTTCTCAGACCACAGTGGAGTAGAGTTAACACTTAATAACAGTCCACAATGGAGTAGAGCCAACAACAACAGTCAGAACGATAGTCCCAGTGATAACCCTGGAGGCAAAATAAATAAATAAATAAATAAATAAATAGTGCTTCAGGTCTCTCTTTGTCTCTCTCTGTCTCTGTGTGTGTGTCCTCCTCTCTATTTTCTCTTTCCCTCTAAGTTTCTCTCTGTCTCTATCCAAAATAATAAATAAATAAAATATATTTTAGAAAAGAAAATATCATCTTCCTGGACACCTGTGAAGATGAAATAGAATTAATTATTTAGCCAACCTCTGCCAGGGTGCCATCAACAACAGCAACAAAAAACCCTGCTGAGTGATGACACTTTTATATGTTGGAATACTATAACTAAAATTACTCTTCTGTAAATATTTTGCAAATGAAAAATGCTTAAGACATAATATGAAATGAGGAAAAAATATAAATTAAATATACTATGATTCTAATTATGTTTGTACAAACTGAAAAAAGATAACTCAAAAAATTCAGTTATTTTTTTCTTGCATGATAGGACTGTGAATAATTTATTTCCATATAAAATCTTCATTTTCTGATATTTTTCAGTAAGATTGCTGATATGCTGTGGCATGACTGTTGGATTACTGTTTACTTTATGGAACAATTTTGAAAAAACATATCAATTTTTTTTTAGGAAAACTAAAACATTGTGGTCCAGGAGGTGCCACAGTGGATAAAGAAAACTAAAACATCAAAATTGCAGGGAGTAAACTCTTTGCAACTTTGTGAACTATAAGTTTTTTATTCTCACACTCTGAAAGTAATTTTCATCTTTGTGGTATTATTACTACCTTTATTTGGTAATTTTAAATGGTTCAAAGACAACAACCTTCTCCACTGCAGGTAGGGGCTGGAGGCTTGAACCTAAGTCCTTGAGTATGGTAATGTATGTGCTCTACCAGTATGCCATCAACTGGGCTTTTGAAAGTAAACTTCTTGAAACTGTAGGACTGCTTATTAATGATGTGTTTTTTAAGTTAGTGTTAAATGTGACCACAGGGGCAGGGGAAAATGTTCAGGGTAACAATTGAGCTCTATAATTAATTTTTGACATGAATAAGTGAAAATGTATAGATTGAGTAAGAATCAACCCTTTTTTCCATTTCACTCTTCATACAGAATTGGACTTTAGATAATCTTTTTCTAACTTCTTATACATATAAAAGCATCCTTGGCATTCATTTCCCACCCCCACTGCTTATATTCTTCCAGCCATCTACTTAGCCACCTCCAACCTAAACTTGAAAACAAGGATCCTGGGCAAAAACTCTAGGGTTGATTGAATGCCTGGTGTCAGTGTGTACTGGGTGAACTTGTAGAGTGGATCTGGTCTCCAGATCTCAGAGGCAGGTATGTGTGCAGCAGAAGACAGTGCCCACTCAGGCACTGAAGAAAACAAGAAAGGTAGACCAATTTTGAAGGCTACAACTAAAAGTTCTCATTTGCTTTCCAGAGTAAAACTGAAAAGCTACTCAAAGATTCTGATCTATGTTGTGAAAAATTTTTACTCTTTGTAGTTTTCCTAATGTGACAAGGAGTGCTACTGTCCATTTACTGACAATATAGACTGAATAGCCCCTGGAGCTTTCAACTCAAAACTATTTAACATTTAGCCCAATTAGTGTGTCTTGACTGAAAATGTGCCTAATGGTACCTCCTGTTATTACATTTTTTTTTGGGGGGGGGTATCAATGTTTTACATTCAATAAGTACAATAACATTCACCAGTTTCCTATATAACAATACAACCCCCACTAGGTCCTCTGAATCCTTCTTGGACCTATATTCTTCCCACCCACGCACTCCAGAGTCTTTTACTTTGGTGCAATATGCCAATAATTCCATTTCAGGTTCTACTTGTGTTTTTCTTTCTGATCTTGTTTTTCAATTTCAGCCTGAGAGTGAGATCATCCCATATTCATCCTTCTGTTTCTGACTTATTTCACTTAACATGATTTTTTCAAGGTCCATCCAAGATCGGCTGAAGTCACCATTTTTTACAGCTGAGTAGTATTCCATTGTGTATATACACAATACCACACTTGCTCAGCCACTCATCTGTTGTTGGACACCTGGGTTGCTTCCAGGTTTTGGCTATTAAAAATTGTGCTGCCAAGAACATATGTGTACACAGATCTTTTTGGATGGATATTTTGTGTTCCTTAGGATATATCCCCAGGAGAGGAATTGCAGGGTCATAGGATAGGTCCACTTCTAGCCTTCTGAGAGTTCTCCAGACTGTTCTCCACAGAGGCTGGACCAAGTGACATTCCCACTAGCAGTGTAGGAGGGTTCCTTTGACCCCACACCCTCTCCAGCATTTGCTGCTGTTGCCTTTTCTAATGTATGACATTCTCATAGGAGTGAAGTGGTATCTCGTTGTTGTCTTTATTTGCATTTCTCTGACAATCAAAGACTTGGAGCATTTTTCATGTGTTTCTCAGCCTTTTGGATCTCTTCTGTGGTGACTATTCTGTCCATGTCCTCCCCTCATTTTTGGATGGGGTTATTTGTTGTCCTGTTGTTGAGTTTGGCAAGTTCTTTATATATGTTGGTTATTGTCTTGTCTGATGTATGGCATGTAAAGATCTTCTCCCATTCTGTGAGGGGTCTCTTGGTTTGGGTAGTGGTTGTTTTGCTGTGAAGAATCTTTTTAATTTGATGTCATTCCATAGGTTTATACTTGCCTTAGTCTTCTTTGTAATTGGATTCATTTCATTGAAGATGTCTTTAAAATTTATGCAGAAAAGAGTTCTGCCAACATTTTCCTCTAAGTATCTGATAGTTTGTGGTCTACCATCCAAGTCCTTGATCCACTTGGAATTGACTTTTGTATTTGGTGAAATACAGTGGTTCAGTTTCATTCTTCTGCATGTTTCAACCCATTGTTTCCAACACCATTTGTTGAAGAGACTCTACTTTCCCCATTGAATAGTCTGAGCCCCTTTGTCAAAGATTAGATGTCCAAAGGTGTGGGGGCTCACTTCTGGGCTCTGAATTCTATTCCACTGGTCAATGTGTCTATTCATGTTCCAGTACCAAGCAATTTTGATGACAATGGCCCTATAATACAATTTGAGATCTGGGAGTGTGATGCCTCTGGTTCTGTTCTTTTTTCTCAAGATTGTTTTGGCAAATCTAGGTCTTTTCTCATTCCAGATAAATATTTGTAGCATTTGTTCTATTCTCCTAAAAAATGTGCTTGGGATCTTGATGGGGATAGCATTAAATTTGTAGATGGCTCTGGGTAGTATATTCATTTTGATGATGTTAATTCTACCAACCCATGAACATGGAATATCTTTCCACTTCTTTGTGTCTTTTTCAATTTCCTTGAGTAGTGACTCATAATTTTCGGTTATTACTTTTTAAAAAAATATTTAAATAAATTTACCTTTTATAATCAAATGACATAAAGATTACTGCAAAGCAAAAAAAAATTAGAAGCTTATCATCATTACTTGATTCTACTCTGTGGTGTTTTCTGCTTCTTGAATCACTAGGACAATCAGAATTATTTTCCCCTTCTGCTTCTTTATGACCCAATATACAAAAAAGACATCTAGAAAGGGGCACTGAAAATGTATTACTCTAGGAAAAATCCAAACCATTAATATTTACATACCTTCCATTTTTGTTATTCAGTTATATATGATTTATGTAATATTATAAATGGGAAATCAGTGGACAAAGAGATGTGATACTGAGGTTTAGAAGTACATAAAAGTTTATTTGGTAAACCATGCTCAGAGAGGTTTTCCCGTTAAATTTCTGAGCCCTTTCTCACAGTGAAGCTCTTTCTTCTATCATAACAGTCTCTTACACAAATACTGACAGAATACAGAAAGAGAATTCTTCTAGACTTCGACTACACTATCATTCATAGTCTAAGGTTAAATACATGACAGTGGGGGAAGAGGTAGTTGAAGATTAACAATTCAAATCTCTCAGGTTCTTGCACACATTAAGCAGGGAGGGGGTTAAAGTATGAAATTTATAGATGTCTTTTTACATCAGTATTTTTGTATGTGACTATTCCTTTCTTTAGTTAGAATAACTTTATGAAAGTAAAAAATTTAATTCAAGCTAAGATCAGGTGGTGCAGGCACAGTCAGTTCAGCACAGATGTTACCATGCCCAAGGATGTGGGTCCAACCCCCTGGTCTCCACTTGCATGGGGTAGGGTGTTCATTAGTAGTACAGGAGTGCTGCAGGTGTATCTTTTCTCCTCTGTCTCTCTTTCACCCTCCATTCTTAATTTCTCTCTGTCCTTTCAAATAAAATAAGGAAAAATTCAAATCAAGAAGCATTATAACAAAGAACTTGTTATTTGATAAAGGAAAAGAAGGGGCTCTCCTTTCACTTTCCTGAACTCCAACAATCTCATTTTTGCCCTTTCTCCACTACAGACATGACAAATCCTCACTACTAAATATCAGACAAGTATTACTGCACATTCTAATTCTGTCTGCATATGAAATTAACTAATTAGAGAAATGGAGCTGTAGTAAAGACAATTCTCTGTAACAAGGCCAAAATAGAACAAAGTTCTGCTCTTCTATTGCTGGACTAGCTTTGTGGGCAGGAGACAGACAACCAGGGACTCATGGCTGAACTGGGAAGCAATATCTCTTTATTCATGTGGAACGCAGCACAATCTAAGCTAAGCTATCTCTAATCACAATCCTGTCCTTATATATACTCTCCAAGTAGGGTGGAAACAGGATGTGATGTAGAGAGGGTGGAGTGAAAAAAGATTGGTGTAAATTAGGGTGTACTAGGAGAGGGGGCAGAGCAAAAAGACATCGTGAACCAGTGGGGATTAAACCAATGCCCTGCAGGCACGGTAGTGCTTAGTTAACAGTGGTTATGTAAATAGAATACAGTGTTAAGCAGGGGGATTAAACCAATGAAACAGAAGGGGTTTTAGAAGCGTACCAACAATTCCTCCTTTCTTTTTAACAAATGGCCATAGTATCAGGAGTATGGGGTGAACAGAAACCTATACTATACAGGCATTTGCAAAAGAACTGGCACAAGACATGGAGGAACAAGTAAGAGAGCAGCAAGAACCAGTGTGATGCCAAGGGGAGGCCTGAAGGGGGACATTTCCTACCTCAAAGGGCAAGGCCTAGCAGGCAAAAGGGCATTTCTTGCCTCTGGGGGTATCTATCACCTCAAAGGACGTTTCCTGCCTCTGTGGGCATCTCTTACCTCAAAGGGCATTTCCTGCCTCTGGGGCCAGGGCCTGGAGGTGAGGAAGCGTGTCCTATAGAGTCCCAAGGCTGCAAAGTCTATGGACTGCTGCTGTCAGTCTTTGAGAAACCTAGCAGCGTAAAGGGAAGCTGCTGTAAAGTTGTATAAAGTGTCTAAGAGGTGTACCAGTAAGTCCAATAGAAGTGTCAGTCCAAAGCAGATGACCACGGAAGAAATGCCAGGGGATGAAATGCTGCACATCTGTCTCGATGGGGAATGTCAGCCACTGGAATTCCACTTTTCTGTAGAGAGTGAGCTTTGTAGTCTGTGAATCTGTTTCTTCAGGTCATGCCAGGTCACATCATTGGTTTCTGGGGGTGCGTTGTAGTCATGCCATCTTGTGGGTGATGTCAGAGAACAGGGGTCCAAATGGATTTCCAGGGATTCCATTAGAGCAGATGCTTTTTCATGTGAAGACTTGACAGCTGTAATTCACTTACTTGTCAAACAAAACTTGTAGCATATTAGAAGCTTACTATAATTGATAACTCCATTATAATTGGAAGTCCTTTGTAGTATGATTTTAAGGTTGTTTAAACAGTTTAAACTCAATAAAATGTGGAAAGGTAAACAGAAGAACCATGGCTAGAAGCCTTAGGCGTGAGAATAATTAACATAATCATTGCACTATCTGCCCTGCCCATAACTCATACAGTTTTCAGGATTAAATGTTTCAGACTTATGCCAAGACATAAAAAAAAAATCAAAGGAGGAAAAAACAATTTTTTGGATTGTTTCTGGATGTCTCTAGAAATCATGGCTGCATGATTTCTAGAAATAAAAAAATGCATCCAGCATTTTTTTAAGTCAGTGTCATACAAAAATTAAGTCATTCAAATCACTCTCTTATGAAACGCAACTGAAAGCAGACAGCAAACTTAAGATATTTAGAGAGACCAATAGGAGGAAATCGAGAGAAAAGCCATAGGTAGCTTTTGCTTCTTTCACCTTGAACCAGATTATCCAGATCTCACCATGTAGCATCATGAGTCCCCGGAGGGCGTCCTAGTCCAAGAAGTTCCTCGAAATTCCATTTAGGGTGTTTCTGACTGTTCCTGCAGGATTGCAGGCATCTATTTTTAAAAGTGTCTTCCCATTGAAGAAAGAATCGAATCAGGAGGGTAGAACTAACCACATTTCTCCATTCTTGGGGACTTCCAGGGTACATGAGAATGCTCTTCAAGTTAGAGTAGTCCTTCTCCACGGGAAACATGCTAGAGGAAATCCAAAAAGTCCAAGGAGAAATTTTCACGCATCTCCCAAGCTCTACGATCACAGTCATAAGAAACCAAAGTGTGGCCCAGAGGAAAATGTAGTCCTTCTCCTCGGGAAACATGGGAGAGGGAATCCAGAAAGTCCAAGGAGAAATCTCTGTGCATCTTCCAAGCTCTACGATCACAGTCATAAGGAACCAAAGTTCCCGGTCAGGGAACCAAAGTGTGGCCCAGAGCAAAATGTTCCAGAGACAGATAAACTGTCTCACGAAGAAAGAGTAGAAGCTTTGGAAAATCTCTTCATAAGTAGAAAGGCAGGCCATGGCGGCTTTATTTATCTGGACTTCTTTGGTCTGCTGCATGTGTGTGGATCCGAGATTCCTGTCCCTGTTCGGGTACCATTATGCCGGACTAGCTTCACAGGCAGGAGACAGACGACCAGGGACTCATGGCTGAGCTGGGAAGTAGTATCTCTTTATTCATGTGGAATGTAGCGCAATCTAAGCTAAGCTATCTCTAATCACAATCCTGTCCTTATATATACTCTACAAGTAGGGTGGAAACAGGATGTGATGTAGAGAGGGTGGAGTGAAAAAAGATTGGTGTAAATTAGGGTGTACTAGGAGAGGGGGCAGAGCAAAAAGACATCGTGAACCAGTGGGGATTAAACCAATGCCCTGCAGGCAGGGCAGTGCTTAGTTAACAGTGGTTATGTAAATAGAATACAGTGTTAAGCAGGTGGGGTTAAACCAATGAAACAGAAGGTGTTTTAGAAGCAGAATTAGAAGCATACCAACACCCTATGAGCAATATGTCAAAAGTCAGGGTTGATTTCCCCTTCCTGTCTTGGGCAGAGGGAGCTCTTTTCCAGAAGTTTCTGAACAACAGACTTTTGACAAATCTGCTTCTAAACACCATCTATCATTAGTTGTTTCCTTTTGCTTATTTTTGCCTGTTTGTTTTAGAGACAGAGAGGCAGAGAGAAAGAGAGAGACAGAGGGGAGTGAAAGAGAGTATAACACTGAAGCTTCCTCCAATTCAGTGGAAGCTGAACTTGAACATGGGTCATATGCATGCAAATATTGCTCCTTTGGAGGGTATCTGGTAAACTTTAGGCAAGCAACAAGGTGGCCAGTCACCTATTGCCATTTAAGGGCTCTTCAGTTAGCACCTGTACCCATAAACACATACAAATGCTTATCATATGCCTAAAATGCTGCTCCTGCTATATCCCCCCATACTGAGCTCTGTTCTACCATCTTGCCTAAGACAGTGGATATTCTTGTGCATGATGCTGGAACAGAGCTTCATAAAGCCCAGAGAATACCTAGTTATAGCTTATGTCCTGTACACTATAACAACTTTGAGAACTGGGACATATACTTATCTTACTCATGCACAATGAAAGAGCCAGGTTATTGTACAACTTCTATCACTAAAGGCACTCCCTCTTTGAGTGCTTCATTATTTCATATGGTCTCACTTTTGACATTGGGAGACAAGTTAAGTAGTATCATGGAGAATGCACCACTATGGGAGTGGGAAGCATCACATTATAAGTCTGGCTTTTCCACCTAAAAGTTCAGTGTCATAGTCAAATCACTGAAG
Source organism: Erinaceus europaeus (assembly GCF_950295315.1). NCBI lineage: Eukaryota > Metazoa > Chordata > Mammalia > Eulipotyphla > Erinaceidae > Erinaceus > Erinaceus europaeus. The sequence continues at coordinate 29,535,117 of NC_080174.1, read as the reverse complement.
AAGGCCTCATGCTAGTGCTATCATAGGGATCAAATGAGAAACACATATCTGTCAGTCAGTTTTGGTGCATACCATCCCATGCCCAAACATTAAACATTTAGGAACATTAAAAAAATATTGTATGCAAACTTGACAAGTTATACAATGTAGTTTGGTGACTAAGGAGAATGAGAGATATAATTTCACAAGGTTTTGTCTCCCGGCTGTTCAACTATGGAAAAATAGATGTTGAGCATCTGGATGTAAATGATCAAATAAAGCAAAATAGTTAAGTCTCCCACTAAAAGAGGGTATTTGCTGTGTTCCTGGCCCTAAGTCTTGCATCAGAAAAATCTCTTTTCTAAGTTTCCTTTCAGACCAAACATACTACTCTGAAAGAATTTCTACTTGCTGCATGCTCTTTTGTATGTTTTCTTTTTTTATTTATTTATAAAAAGGAAGCATTGACAAAACCATATGATAAGAAGGGTACCACTCCACACAGTTCTCACCACCAGATCAACATATCCCATCCCCTCCCCTGATAGCTTTCTTATTCTTTAATGTTCTGGGAGTATGGACCCAAGATCATTTTGGGATGCAGAAAGTGGAAGGTCTGGCTTCTGTAATTGCTTCCCCGATGAACATGGGTGTTGACAGGTGGATCCATACTCCCAGCCTGCCTCTCTCTTTCCTTAGTGGGGCAGGGCTCTGGGGAAGCAGAGCTCCAGGACACATTGTTGGGGTTGTCTATCCAGTGAAGTCTGTTTGGCATCATGCTAGCATCTGGAACCTGGTAGCTGAAAAGAGAATTAACATACATAGCCAAACAAATTGTTGACTAATCATGAACTTAAAGGCTGGAATAGCATAGTTGAAGAGTTGGGAGGTCCTCTATTTTGTAGATAACTAGTAGGCATATTTTAATTTTATTCCAAAGGGCTTGTGGCTATACTAGCTTTTTTCTTTTTCTTTTTTCCCCTGAGTCTGAAATCTGATATGCAGGTGGATCCAAGTTATTGCCTGGAGAGATGATGTCATGGCTGAAAAAGGAACAGAATGCTGGATAAGAGAAGAGAGTAGCCCCCTAATATGAGAAATGGGTATAAATATTGTTGACTATAAACCCCATCAATCTAATTTGGTCTGGGTCCCATATTTTTATTATCTTTATTTATTGAATACAGACAGCCAGAAATAAAGAGGGAAGGAGGAGATAGAGAAGGAGAGAGACAGATATCTGCAGCCTTACCTCACCACTCGCAAATCTTTCCTCCTGCATGTGGGGACTGGGGGCTTGAATTCGGGCTCTTGCACATTGTAACCTGCACTCAACAAGGTGCACCACAGCCTGACCTTCTGCTGCATGCTTAAAAAAAGTATTTTTTTAGATTTTTTATTATCTTTATTTATTTATTTGTTGGATAGAGACAGCCAGAAATTATGAGGAAGGAGGAGATGAGAGAGAGAGAGAGAGAGACCTGCAGCATTATTTCACCACTTGTGAAGCTTTCCCCCTGCAGGTGGGAACTGGGGTCTTGAACCCAGGTCCTTGCACATTGTAACATGTGCATTCAACAAAGTGTGCCACCACCTGGCCCAAGATTTTTTTTCTTTTTTTAGTGATCATTTGCAGCAAAGAACTTTAGAAAATGCTACTGAGAGTTAAAAGAGAAAAGACCACAAAATTTAGATTCTAAATATTGCTCAGTATGCTCATTTAACTAGATCATTTTCACTTTCTGCCCTATAGCATCCAGAGAAAGAAAGGCATCAGATAAGGAAAAATAAGATTTACTAGTTCCCTAAAGAAATATGTGAAATAGGGGATCAGTATAATACAGGATAATACCTTAAAACAAAGTATGGTATTAATTGTATAAAAAAAAAAAAAGACTGTTGACCCCATTAGGGGAAGGGAGGGAGTATGAAGAAGCAATTACAGAAGTCAGAACTCCCACTTTTTCACCCCAAAAAGGATTTTAGTCTATACTCCCAGAGGAGGAGAAAGGATAGAAGATGACCAGAGGGCTCTGAAGACCAGTTCCATCAGGACCCAGGTAGAGAAGAGGAAAAGAGGAAGAACATTTAGAAGTAGGTGTATGTGTGACTTAGAAAGGAAGAGAAGGAAGGACCACAGAAAAAATTGGCAAATATATATAAATATAGACAGTTACAGAAATAAAAGTCAATTCATATCTGTGACCTTGGGAGAATCACTACAGTTTCCAGTGGAGGGAATAAGGACACAGAATTGTGGTGGTGTCACCAGTGCTGAATTATATCTCAAAATTTTGTAAATCAATATTAAATCATTAACAAAAAATAAATATTTTTTAAATTGGCTGTGCATTATATCATTTAAACTTTAAGATCTGTGACTGTTTTTTTTTATTGAGGGTAGTTAAGAATTTACAGTCATTGACTCATATGTATAATTTCCTTTATGTACCAGGACCCCAGAGTTCTCTTCTGTCCTTCCCTCTCCCTAATTCCCAAGACTCCTTTGCTTTGGTATAATATACCATTCCCAGTCCACACTTCACTTTGTGGTCTCCTTCCCTGACCATGTTCATTAAGTCCCACTTATAAATGAGATCATTCAGTCGTTATCTTTCTCTTTTTGGCTTATTCCATTTAACATGATGTCAAGTTCCATCCAAGATGACTCAAAGGAGATGACTTCATCAACTTTAACAAGTGAGTAATATTCTGTCATGTACATATACCACCATTTTTTAAAACCACTCGTCTTTCATTGGATATCTGGGTTGCTTCCAGATTTTAGCTATTTTAAGTTGTGCTGCTAAGAATATAGGAATACATATATCTCTTCTGGTAGATGTTTTTGTTTCCTTTGGGTAAATCTCTAAGAAAGGAATTTCTGGGTTATAGGGGAGGTCCATTTCTATTGTTCTGAAAAAATCTCTAGACTGTTTTCCGCAAGAGTTGGATCAATTTACATTCCTACCAGCAGTGCAGAAATGTTCTTTTCCCCACATCCTCTCCAATATTTCTTTTTACCTTTCTTTCTAATGTATGACTTTCTTACAGGTGTAAAGTTGTATCTCATTATTTTCTTTATTTCCATTTCTTTGACAATCAGTGACTTTGAGCACTTCCTCATGTGTCTGTTGCCTCTTTGGGTCACTTCCTCAGTGAATGTTCTTTCCACATCATCACCAGATTTTCTTTTTTAAAAAATATTTATTTATTCCCTTTTGTTGCCCTTGTTGTTTTATTGTTGTAGCTATTGTTGTTGTTGATGTAGTCGTTGTTGAATAGGACAGAGAGAAATGGAGAGAGGAGGGGAAGACAGAGAGGGGGAAAGAAAGATAGACACCTGCAGACCTGCTTCACTGCTTGTGAAGCGAACCCCCTGCAGGTGGGGAGCTGGGGGTTCAAACTGGGATCCTTACACCAGTCATTGCACTTTGTGCCACCTGCGCTTAACCCACTGTGCTACTGCCCGACTCCCATCACCAGATTTTGTAATGGGATTGTGTGTGTGTGTGTGTGTGTGTGTGTGTGTGTGTGTGTGTGTGTGTGTATGTGTGTTTTCTCTTATGCTGAGCATACTGTCTTAAATATTTTTTGGTTATTAGTCCTTTATCTTAAATGGTTTGTGTAAAGAGAGAGAGTGTCTGGAGAGTGTCTTTCTGTTAGGGTGGTGGTACTCATTGCTATGCAGAAGTTTTTCAATTTTTATTTTCATTATTAGATGGTTTTTTATTCTTTTTTTTATTTAAGAAAGGAGACATTAACAAAACTATAGAATAAGAGGGGTACAATTCCGCACAATTCCCATAACCCGATCTTTATATCCCATCCCCTCCCCTGATAGCCTTCCCATTCTCTATCTCTCTGGAAGTATGGATCCAGGGTCCTTGTGGGTTGCAGAGGGTGGAAGGTCTGGCTTCTGTAATTGCTTCCTGCTGAACATGGGCATTGAGTGGTCTATCCATACTCCCAGTCTGCCTCTCTCTTTCCCTAGTAGGGTGGGACTCTGAGGAAGTGGAGCTCCAGTACACAATGATGGGGTCGTCTGTTCAGGGAAGTCTGTTCAGCATCTTGCTGGCATCCAGAACCTGGTGGCTGAAAAGAGAGTTAATATACAAAGCCAAATGAATTGTTGAACAATCATGAACTGGAATAATGCAGATAAAGTGTTGGGGGTCCTCCATTTTGTAGATAGCTAGTTTATTTTGTTTTCTTTGCTGTTGGATTTGAATCTTCAAAGACCTTTTGAAGCATAGGTTATAGTGTTCTGCCAATGTTTTCTTCTACGTATTTGATTATTTCTTGTCTAACATCCATGTTTTTTATCCACTTGGAGTTAACTTACATGCATGATGATCTGTTGTCCAATTTCATTTGCTAGCATGTTTCGGTCCAATTTCCACAACACCACTTGTTGAAGATTTTTAATGTTCACATTTGACAGATGAGGAACAAATCATTGGAGGTCTGTGAAGGATAATTGGCATACACAACAGTATGATACTAGTTAGGAATTAATGTTTGGATCCCTGGAGTTTCTTTCTAATCCTTCTTCTATGGTTCTCACTGTATCACCTTTACACTGTCTACTATTTAGATTTATGAAAACCAAATATCTAATCAGATGTTTACCTGGAATAGAGTGGACACTTTATGCTGGGCATTCTAGGGAAATATGCTGTGATGATGGATGGGAAAATATGCTATTGATGGACGGAAATCAGTCGTGTCATGTCCCTCAACTCCAGATATAATTAGTTCTAGGAATCAAAAGAAGAACACCTAAAATTTAGATGAACACTGTAATGTGAAACATGTAATGTGAAAATGTAAAATATAGCCAATCATCTCTCTTAAGTGAGTAACATTTCAGATTGAACCATAAAATGAACTTTTGATTCTATACCCCTCTGTGTCTTTTTTTCCCCCTCACTAGGAGCTATCTAATATTTTATTGGGATGACTTTGTCAGACTGACTTCAAATATGCTACAGGAAACTTTATCCACTTCACATTTGCCTTATAGATAACCTTAAAAGTTATTTACCTAGTATTATAGATATGCTTGAAGACTACTTATTCCTTATTTACAAAGTGAAACTATTCAAACTTTTAATAGAATTCTAGATGACATGTGTTGTTAACTAAGGGCTGACCAAGTGCAAACTTTTTATCTTTCCCATCCATAGGCTAAAGCAAGATAAGATAGTTTTCCTCAGACACTTGCTAGGATAGTAATGCTAATTAGTGCTATCTGCCACCCACTCAGGGTCAACACCTGCACTAGAGAACTTTTTACATTCTTTCAGTGGGAGTTATCAAGTCAAAACCACAGATGCTTATGTGTCTGTTCTCTTATTTTCCAGTGACTTATATATTTTCAAAAAACCGTGTGCCCCAGTTTTCTCACTCAAGATGATCAACTGGACAATTTTAGACCTCCTCCTTCTGAAAAAAAAAGTCATAAAGTGGACTAAAACTGAAGATTTATTTGTGTCACATTATGGTCAGTATACAGAAGACCCAGGAGAAAATAAGGCAGCACACAGCCACAGTTATAGGAAGTTTATTGGAATAAACAAGTTAAGAAATAGCCACCTTCACTTCCTAACAAAGTCCCAAAACCTAGATATAGAGCAGGTCCCATGAGATAGAGAATATGTTCATATGTATAAATAAATTACGGCAAAATATGTACCTGAAATCAAAAGTACACAATAGTCTGCAGTGAGTCAGTATGAAGTTCATAATGAAAAAGTGTTTACTTAGACTTAGATACACTCCTCACCTACTTCCTAATATACTCCTCACCTCCTTCCTATTACACTTCCCCTCACTCACTCCAAAGCTAACCTTTTCAAAGCAAAGACTGCAAAAGTTGAATAAGAGCAAGAGACTGGCATACTTTAATGATGACTCTCTAGTCACTATCAGGCCACCCCATTAGCTGGGGCCCTATTTGGGGAGTCCTGAGATTCCTAAACAGACATGATGGGCCTAGGCCTCGAATAAATCCCTCTCTCCATTGATACTGGTCATCTTTATCAGGAACAGCACAATAGATACCTTTGGGGGCCCCCCATAGGACCTTGCCCTCAACTTACATCAACAATGGTAGAGAATGTTCCATCCGCCTAAGGAAAGCTGAACAACATACTCTATCTACCAAGTGAGGAAAATGGGTCCTGAAATTGGGGCTGCTTGGAACATTCCTACTCATGACCACAGAATGTGAGCTCAGATCTACAGGGATGCAGAGGTCACATAAGCTCCTAAGCTGAATATGGGCCCCAGATCACATCAAATCGATGGGGTTTACAGTCAACAATATCTATACACCTTTCCCATATTTAAGAGCTCCTCTCTTCCCTGATCCAGGTTTCTGGTCATTTTTCCAGCCATGACATTATCTCCACAGACAATAACTTGGATCCCTCAACATATCAGATTTCAAGCTCAGGGGAAAAAATAAAAATAATAAAAAAAGTAGTATAGCCACAGGCCCTTTGGAATAAAACTAAAATATGCCTACTTGCTACCTACAGAACAGAGACGACCCCCCCCCAACTCTTCGTTTGCACTATTCCAGCCTTTAGGTTCAACAGTTTGTTTGGATTTATATGTTAACTCTCTTTTCAGCCACCAAGTTCCAGATGCTAGCATGATGCCAACCAAACTTCCCTGGACAGACAACCCCATCAATGTGTCCTGGAACTCTGCTTCCCCAGAGCCCTGCCCCGTTAGGGAAAGAGAGAGACAGACTTGGAGTATGGATTCCCCATGTTCATCGGGGAAGCAATTAAAGAAGCCAGACTTTCCACCTTCTGCATCCCAAAATGATCTTGGGTCCATACACCCAACATAGCAAAGCTATCAGGAAAGGGAATGGGATGTGGAGTTTTGGTGGTGGGAATTGTGTGGAGTTGTACCCCTCTTATCCTATGGTTTAGTCCGTGTTTCCTTTTTATAAATAAAAAAATTGAAAAATAAATAAGAAAGAAATAGCCACCAAGAGAAGAGAAGAAGTATCTGCCTCAAAGGCAAGACAGAGGAAGGCATTTCAGCAAAGGAAAATACAACTGCCTGCTGCTAGGCAGAAGTTCACTGGTTGAAATTATTTTTCATTGAAATTAGGTCTTGTGGGAGAGAATGTGTTGCTAGCCACTCTGACATCAGGGGAGCTGTCTTGTCCTATTCAATTGCCAGATGTAAAGCCTTATCTTTTTATATTCTCATTCAGAATGGCTATAAATTGATTTAGTTTTTGTACTTATAGATGTCTTAAGCCTGGGGGTTTTCACTGGCCTAACTCTGAACTGTTGCTATTCTGTCAGTCAGGGGAAAAGTCTTATTTATCACTTTATGCCATATCAAGAACCATGTGGGTGTGAATGCAAGGTGGAATATGGGTTGATTATCATGTTCAATTCCCTTAATTTATAAATGAGGGAAGTAAACCCAATTAGATCAGTTGACATGACAAGAGATAATGATGAGGACTTGTTCACTGTGCTGGAGTATTAGGTTTTAAATGATACTAAAAAAATCTATAATTAATTGGATAGGAAACCAGAAGGGGGGTTATTATCCAAGAGAAAGATAGCAAAGAAATTAGAATCCAGGGTAGAGTAGTGGGAAGAAATAAGAATATACAAGTATAAGTATGTGTGAACCATTGAAATCCAATAAAAACCACTTCTTAATTTTGAATAGATAACTGGAAGGGAAGTTTCTGACACTGAAATATAGTCAAAGAATAGGCATCTCTGAACTCACCTTCCCATGGTCCTTTAAAGAGCCATCCTCATTTTTAATGAAAAAAAATGCTTTCTTAATAGTAGTAGTAGTAATAATAACAACACAACAAATCAACATTTTACAGTGTGAAGGTGGAGGTGCAGATAACCCATCCTAAATCTTACTACCCCCTCCATCCTCCAGTGTCCTTTTTTCCCACTTCCTTTTAAGGATTTTCTGGGTCTCTCCTAAGCTGTCATCTTGCTGTAAGACAAACTATTTGTTTCCAGGTATGGAGCTTGTACACCAGATCTTATAAGGAATTGCAAGTAATTCAGTTTTCAATAAGAATTTTAGTAGGCTATAGTTAAAAGTTTGAAGAAACTAATGTGTTATATATAAAATATGACTACTTGGAGTGTGCTAATTCAGAGTGTATTTGAAATAAAAAATACTCGTTTACAAGATGATTAAGTTGAAGCTGTGTGCTAAAGATATAGAAATATATTTCTAGAAGCATATTAAGTTGCCTATAAAATGTGTGAGAAAATATTTGAGCGTTATACCTGGGACATGTCCAGACTTACCTAAGTTTCTATAAAGTGTGGACCTCATAGATAAGAAGCTATCTCCATTACCTATGTTACCCGGAAAGGTGCCAAGCCTGCTCCTCCCTTACTGGGAAAGATGTCAGGCCTGCTATCTGAACCAGCATTCCCAAGTGGTGGTCCACTCATGACCACCTCTCTGGAAACCCCAGAGCAATCCTCAGAATTCCCCCAACTAAAATTAGCTAATTGCTCCTGACATTCGATTTTGTAATCAATGCTTACCACAACCCCCACCCAGATTTAGAGTATAATTTTCAAGGTATAACAAATTATATATTACCTCAAATGGGATATTTACATAGCAGGTAATATATTCTCTGCATCAATTATTTAAATTTGTCACAATGATCACATACAATAAGTAATTATTTGATGCCCACAGAGAATGTAAATATTAAAGTCACAATATATGTGATAAGGGAGGTGAGGTGGTTTCACAGTAGAATGCTGAACTGGTATTCCTGAGTCCCCTGTTATATTTTTTTATATTTTATTAATGATTTCATAGTTATTTAAAAAAATACAAGATAATAGGAGTATAACTACACAACCATCAAAACTCTGTGCCCCACCCACCTCCAATGGTAACCACCATACTTTTCCTAAAGTTGTAGATATGGGTTGACTATATAAATTTCTATTTTCTAGTTCATGTGTTTTAATTCTCTATATTGGACATATAAGTGAAATCATCCCATAGTTTTCCTTCACTTACATTACTTATTTCACTAATCATAATCACTGACAGTTTGTCCCAAAGGACACAGTATAGTTTTTGTGTTAACTGCTGTGTAGTACTCAACTGAGTATATGTTCCATACCTCTTTTTATTTATACAACTCAAAAATAATGATTTTTATTTCATTATTAAAGGTTCCCTACAACTCTAAGTATTTCTCATAGAACTTTATCCCTTTCTCCCAGTATTTTAGACTTTTAGTCAGGAAAATGAGAAGCCACATACCAGAGGAGCATGTGAGCCATCTGGGCAAAGATGGCTGACCCCACCAGAAACTGGGGCCCACTTCTATTAATAGAAATATTTATTCAGTATCTGCCTACTATGTTCCAGGCACAATGCAAAGAAAAGCAAAACCTCCATTTGAAAGATATTTATAAGTCAGTAGCTAAATGATCATAAGCAGCTAGCATTGAGATTGATGGAAAATTTGCAAAAAGAAGGTCACCAGCTCTAATAGGGTAAGACTTCAGTGAGTTGGGGTTTCCAGACACAAAGACAGTATCAACAAATTCAAAAGCATTGAAATTATCACATACATCTTCTCAGTCACTATGGAGTAAAGCAAACACTCAACAACAAACAGAAAATTAGTAAAAGTGAGAAAATTTGTAAATTCCACAACACACTGCTTAACAATCAAAGATTCAAAGATTAATTCAACCAAAAATTCAAATATTTCTAGAATCAAATGAAAATGAAGACATGAGCTATCAAAATATTTGGGACACAGCTAAAGCAGTACTTAGAGGGGAAACTCATAGCCATTCAAGCAGATATTAGAAAACATGAAAAATCTCAAGGAAATTACCTAACTCCATGCCTTAAAGACTTAGAAGAAGAGGAACAAAGGAACCATAAAGCAACCACTAGGGGTGATATCACTAAAATTAGGTCAGAATTAAGCAACATAGAAAATAAGAGAACCATAAAAAGATCAATGAAGCCAAATTTCATTATTTGAAAAATTATCAATGCTTACCACAACCCCCACCCATATTTAGAATATAATTTTTGAGGTATAACAAATTATATATTACCTCAAATGGGATATTTACATAGCACTTCCTCTCCACTATTCCAACCTTTAGGTCCATTATTGCTCAACAATTTGTTTGGCTTTGTATGTTAACTCTCTTTTCAGCCACCAGGTTCCAGATGCCATCAGGATGCCAGCCAGGATTCCCTGGACTGAAAACCCCACCAATGTGTCCTGGAGCTTCGCTTCCCTAGAGACCCACCCTACTAGGGAAAGAGAGAGGCAGACTGGGAGTATGGACCGACCAGTCAACGTCCATGTTCAGCGGGGAAGCAATTACAGAAGCCAGACCTTCCACCTTCTACAACCCACAATGACCCTGGGACCATGCTCCCAGAGGGATATCCCGTGCTCATGGATTGGAAGAATTAATACCATCAAAATGAATACTATACCCAGAGCCATATACAAATTTAATGCGATACCCATCAAAGGCCCACCAAGTTTCTTTAAGACAATAGAAAAAAAAAATTACAGTCACTTATCTGGAGCCAGAAAACTCCTAGAATCACCAAAACAATCTTGAGGAAAAGAAACAGAAATGGAGGAATCACACAGCCAGATCTCAAACTATATTATAAGGCAAGGCCATCATCATCAAAACAGCTTGGTAATGGAACAAAAATAGGCACACAGACCAGTGGAACAGAATTGAAAGCCCAGAACTAAACTCCAACACCAATGGACATCTAATTTTTGATAAAGCAGCCCAAAATATTAAATGGGAAAAGGAGGGTATCTTCAATAAATGGTGATGAGAAAACTGGGTTGAAACATGTAGAAGATTGAAACTGAACCACTTTATCTCATCAGAAACAAAAGTCAGCTCCAAATGGATCAAGGACCTGGATGTTAGACCAGAAACAATCAAATACTTAGAGGAAAACATTGATGGAACACTTTCCCACATAAACCTCAAGGATATCTTTGATGACACAAACCCAATTGGAAAGAAGACTAAAACAAAAAAAAAAAATCAATGGGACTACATCAAATTGAAGAGCTTCTGCATAGCAAAAGAAGCCATCACCCAAACAAAGAGACCCCTCACAAAATGGTATAAAATTTTCACATGCCATACATCAAACAAGAGACTAATAACCAAAATATACAAAGAGCTCAGCAAACTGAGCAACAAAAAAGCAAATGACCCCATCCAAAAATGGACAGAGGATATGAAGAGAATATTCACTACATAAGAGATCCAAAGCCAACAAACATGAAAAATTGCTCCTGGTCACTGATTGTCAGAGAAATGCAAATAAAGACAACACTGAGATACCACCTCACCCCTGTAAGAATGGCATACATCAAAAAGGACAGCAGCAACAAATGCTAGAGAGACTGTGGGGACAAAGAAACCATACTGCACTGCTGGTGGTAATGTAAATTGGTCCAGCTTCTGTAGAACCCTCACAAGGCTAAAAATGAATCTTCTAAAAATGATCCAATAATTTCTCTCCTATGGTTATATAGTAAGGATTCCATAACACCTAACCAAAAAGATATGTCCATTCAGCACAATTTGTAATAGCCAAAACCTGGAAGCAAAACAGGTGCACAACAGATGAATGGCTGAAAAAGTTGGGGTTTATATACACAATGGAATACTACTAAGCTATAAAAAATAATGAACCCACCTTCTCTTATTCATCATGAATGGAGCTAGGAGGAATTATGTCTAGTGAGATAAGTCAGAAAGACAATGACTATCATGGGATAATACCTATCAAACAGAAATTGAGAGAAAACAAAAAGGGAATCTCAAAGCTGAATCTAAGTTTGGAGTATTGCACCAAAGTTAAAATTTCTGTTTGGAGCATGAGAACAGATTTTCAGCTTCACTGTGTGGATGGGGGGAAGGACACAGACTTTTGGTTGTGGGAATGGTGTTAATATACTCCTATTAACTTATAGTCTCACAAATCACTTTTTAATCAGTATGAGAAGGGAAAATGAATTGAATGTCTTAAACTTTTTGATGCATAAATCATAGTTCTTAGTATACATATTCCTTCAATAAGACTTCAAATTAATAATCTGATTGAATTTTAATAGAGGGCTCAAACTGTTAATACATTTCTAATAATGACTTCTTCTTTGAAATGTTAAATCACCTATAATATTAGACCAGGAAGAACAGAAGCTACTGTTTGGTGACATTTTATAAGATACAGTTATATATAAATAGCATTAAAGGACATAAATTATGCCTTGTATGATACAGAAAATCCTAACAATAAGATTTTCAGAGTCAACAAAATTCCCAAATAACTTGGTTACAATAATAACCATCTAATGCCTTCTTAAACTCTAAGACAACAGGAAGCTTCCCCAATCTCTTTTTTTAATTATTTATTTATTTATTTTTATTTACAGAATTAGAGGTTGACAGGGTTTTGAATCCACACCATTCCTACCACTAGAGTTCTGAATCTTCAGGTCCCCCACTGCAATCCATCATAGTTCCCCTAAAGTTGTAGACATGGGCCAACCATCATTTCTACAACTATCTGTCCACATTTATACATAGGTGTCTCTTTTTCTTTCTGATTCAATCCTCTCTTCCCCTCCAACCCACTTATGACAACTTAACTACCTACACATGTCCCTCTCCTTTTTTCTCTCTCTCTCTGGGTGCTGATGGAGCTGGAGTTCAGACCTTCTTTTCTTCATCCTATCACTTCTCCCCTGCTGGGCATATGTATGGATCAGGGTTGTTTGGGGGGAGTAGAAGGTGGGAGTTCTGGCTTCTGTAACAGCTTCTTCACTGAAAATGGGCACTGACAAGTGAATCCATATTTCCATTCTGTTTCTATCTTTCCCTAGTGGACCAGAGCTCTAGAGATGAGAGGGTTCTGAACACATTGGTGAGGTTGTCTACCCAGAGAAGTGAGGATGGAGTCATGTAGCATCTGTAACTTGGTGTCTGGAAGGTGGCATGCCCTAAATTGAGAAAATATTGTTAATGAACAGGAACCAAAAAGAGGAATAGAGCAGATGAGATTAGGGATTTTAGGGTAGAAGAAAGCTAGGGAAACCATTTTAGGCATGTTTCTGGGGACACACAACTATGGTAGTTTTGCTTTAGTTTGGTAGCTAGCCTGAGGTTGAATAAGAATATTGTCTGAAAGAATGGGTCAGAGTAGAGGAAAAGAGATAGAAAGTCGGATAAGGGCAGAAAGTTACTCCCATTCTTGAAAAAGAAATATATAGCTAAAATTAACTATTTCCCTCCATCTACCTGCTCTAGGGCATATATATATATATATATATATATATATATATATATATATATATATATATATATATATATCATCAGAGCCTGTCTAAGTTGCTATGGTCACAAATGGGAACATTGCAGGCTGCACTTATTTCAGGACCAGTCTTTTTCAAGTGGCAGGGCAGGATACCCCCAGCCTCCTTCAGAGACTGGGACTATCCCTACCATCATTGTTTTATGGTGAGGACAGGTCTTGCCTTCCTCATTCTCTGTATTTTCTGCATGCTTCTCTCAATTCATACCAATTGACAATGCCTCTGCTGATCTCAATCTAATAATGCAAACAGAACTACCTTGGCATGTTTCATTTCAAACAGTGTCCAGAAACATCACTGTGGAATGTCAACCCTCCAGCCTTATTAATCTGTTAAAAATCTGACTCAGAGTGGACTTTGTGTGTGTCTCTTTTCTACTTCCCTTTCTCCTTTTGCTATCCCTAGAATTTACAGTGGACAATAAATTTGCATAATTGTCTATTCTTGCTCTCCCATTTTCCTTTGTCTTTCTCTTTCTTTTGGTTTTGGTTGCTATTTTTCTTGGATTGCTGATGCTATTCTACTATTGCTATAATTTCTGAGGTTTCTGACTGCATTTGTGAAAGGGCTTTAGTATACCATGCCTTCTACTAAAAACACAACAACTGAAGAATGACAGAACAGAAAAATAAAAAACACAGAATAGATATATGCTGTTCATGGCCTCTCCAGAGAGCTGATAAGAAAAATGTAGATAGCTAGTAGGCATATTTTAGTTATATTTCAAAGGGCCTATAGCTATACTAGTTTTTTTTCCCCTCTGAGCCTGAAATCTGATATGCAGGTGGTTTCAAGTTATTATCTGGGGAGGTGATGTCATGGCTGGAAAAGGGACAGAAAGCTGGATCAGGGAAGAGAATAGCTCCCTAATATGGGAAAGGGGTATAAGCATTGTTGACTGTGAACCCCATAGATTTGATTTTGTCTGGGGCCCATATTCAACTTAGAAACCTATGTGACCTCTGCATCCCTGTAGATCTGAGCTCACATTCTGTAGTCATGAGTAGGAACATTACAGGCTGCCCCAATATTGACCTATCTTCCTTAGGTGTAGCATAGAGTATGTTGTCCATGGATAAAGAATAGGAAAGCTATCAGGGGAGGGGATGGGATATGGAGATCTGGTGGTGGGGACTGTGTGGAGTTGTACCCCTCTTATCCTATGGTTTTTTTTAATGTCTCCTTTTTTAAATAAATTCAAAAAATTTGTCCTTGAAAAACTAAAAAAAAAATCAATAAAAAATATGGTTAAATCAAGAGCAAATAAAACTGCTACCACAAAGAATCAGAAGAGGAGCCCAGAAGAAACTCCAAATCAGTCCGAAGTAACGATATATAAGAAAAGTATGCAAGCATAAATAAACCTAATAATCACAGAGATGAAGACAACTATGGAGGAAAGGGCTATCAGAATTAGGGAAATCGCAGATGAAACCCTCAAGGAAAACACAAGCTACATTGAAGTAGAGAACTGAAAGCTGAAATAGCTTAGCTAAAAGGCCAATTAGCAGAACAAGCTAATACTATACTGAACTAACAAAAGAAGCTGAGGGAAGGGAAAACAGATTAACAGAAGCAGAAAACAGAATTAGCCAGACAGAGCATGAGCTAGAAAAAAACTAATAAAGATGTAAAAGAGCTCAAAATGAGACTGAGAGACACTGAAAACAATAGAGACATATGGGATGATCTCAAAAGAAGTAACATTCATATAATTGGAAGAGAGGAAGGGGAAGCAAACATTCTAGAGGAAATAATAGGAGAAAACTTCCCAGATCTAAACAACAGAAAGGACATTAAGATTCAAGAGGCCCAGAGAGTCCCAAACAGAATCAACCCAGACCTGAAGACACCAAGACACATCATATTTACAATGAAAAGAAGTAAGGATAAAGAAAAGATCCTAAAGGTTGCAAGAAAAAAACAAAAAGTCACATACAAGGGAAATCCCATAAGACTATAAGCAGACTTCTCCACTCAAACTCTAAAAGCCAGAAGAGAATGGCAAGATATCTAGCTAGCCCTCAATGAAGGGGTATTTCAACCAAGGATAATATATCCTGCTAAACCTTCATTCAAACTAGCTGGAGGGATCAAAACCTTCTCATACAGGCAACAGTTAAAGGAAGCAACCATCACCAAGTCAGTCCTGAAAGAAGTTCTAAAAGACCTCTTACAAACAAGAACATCACCATAATACTTGTCATATATCAAAGAAAATAAAAAATTGTTGAATAATGGCACTACAATATATTAAGTTCATAATATAAATAAATGTCAATGGCTTAAACTCACCCATTAAGAAGCACATAGTGGGCGCAAGGACCAGCCTAAGGATGCCGGTTTGAGCCCCCGGCTCCCCACCTACAGGAGGTCACTTCGCAAGCAGTGAAGCAGGTCTGCAGGTGTCTGTCTTTCTCTCCTCCTCTCTGTCTTTCCCTCTTCTCTCCATTTCTCTCTGTCCTATCCAACAACAGCTATGACAACAATAACAACTACAACAAGTACAACAACAAGGGCAACAAAATGGGAAAAATAGTCTCCAGGAGCAATGGGTTCGTAGTGCAGGCACCAAGCCCCAGCAATAACCCTGGAGGCAAATAAATAAATAAATAAAATTTTTTAGAAGGCACAGAGTGGGAGGAGGGATCAGAAAACACAACCCCAAGGATATGCTACATGCAAGAATCCCACCTGACCCAACAAAACAGACACAGACTTAAAGAGAAAGGATGGAAAACAAAACAAAACAAAACAGGCTAACGGACTCTAGTAAATAAATATTTTTAAAAGCTAAAAACAGGAAGTCAGGCGGTAGCAGCAGTGGCACAAAGCGCAAGGACCTACATAAGGATAACAGTTTGAGCCCCCGGCTCCCCACTTGCAGGGGAGTTTCTTCACAAGTGATGAAGCAGGTCTGCAGGTGTCTATCTTTCTCTCCCCCTCTCTGTCTTCCCCTCCTCTCTCCATTTCTCTCTGTCCTGTCCAACAATGACAACATCAGTAACAACAATAATAACCACAACAATAAAACAGCAAGGGCAACAAAAGGGAATAAATATTTTTTTTAAAAAAAGCTAAAAACACTAAGAGGTAAGGGAGGTGGGTCAGTAGTACAGCATCTATTTTGTAATCATGAGAGTTTGAGTTCAATCCCTGACACCACATGGGAGCAATAAAGACAAAATTAAAAAAAAAATTGAACTCCATGAATGGTAGTGTGATAGTATATACTCTCTCTCTTTTTCATAGAGAAATAAATAACTAGGTTAGGGATTCAATCTCCAACCTTTGAGATCCAGGATTCAATCTCCAACAATTAATTTAAAATAAGTTAAAAACACTAGATATGCATAAATGTTAAAATTGTATACATAGTCTTATGCTATTATGGAATGTGCTAATATTAATTTTAGACATTGGAAAAACATGATATCAGATTACAAGTGATACAAGAAGATAAATTAGTATGTATTTTATGTCTCCCAGAATTTACATATCCAAATGTGTTCTGTCTTTTTATCAAGAAATACCTTGATTGGCATATTCATTTTATATCATACCACTGTTCAAAACATGCTTGTATATTTTTGGAACTGTATCAGAGCCAACTTGCAAGTAATGAGAAAAGCAAACCTAATTAGTCATTAAATCTTGTTTAGTTTCAGAATCAATATTTCTAGTTTGATCCCACAAAATTCAGTTCAGTTTGGTTTGTAGGACTTAAAAAATTAGCTACACTCAACATAAAAAGGACAATTTTCAAACTGAGTGTTACAATTTCTGAAAGCAATCTTAAGATAATAATTGTAGAAGATCTTTTTAAATAAGACTGTCATCACTGAAATAATTTTATAGCTTCCAAGATCATCATTTAAGTAAAAACAACATTATTTTAATTATTAAAATCAGACTATTTAAAAAAAATAAAACATAGTCCCAGTACTTAGTAAGCCTGTTTCAGTCATCACTGAGGAAGCCAATGATTGATGTAGAAGTTCATATATGATGTTACTGATGCTAATGACTGCATAGTGGCCAGTTTCCAAAATTTAGCTTAGTCTTTACTACATTTTGAAGTATTAATCCTCAAGAGAAGTAAATGTTTATGATTATCAAAGTATATACACTAGTGTTCAGAGTACATTTTCTCATAAAGATTATAAACTAGAGAGCATAAATTGGAGAATAAATAAATTGTGGTAGGTTCATACCAGGAAACACAACATGGCAGGCAAAACTTTATGTAACAACTTGAATAAATCTCCACAGATGTGTTATTGAGAGAAAGAAGACAAAGCAATGCTTTGTAAGTAGAGAAGTAAGAATTGTGGTTACTTATCAGATTATCAGCTGCAAGGATCATGCAAAACTATCTGGGAATATGCTATATCTTCATCTGTATAGTGGTTGCACAAGTATGTATGTATGTATGTAACAATTTGTACACTGCAGTTTATACAAATGTTACTTTATGAATTTTATGCCTCAGTTATAAAACAAGGGGTGGAGATTGCAGAATTCTGGACCTATGAGTGGTGGGAGAATCAGGATACAGTGAACAAGACTTCTAAACTGGTAAACCTCATATATCATCCTCCTTCCAAATTAACTTTGTGTGTACTCCTGATATTGAGAAGTAGATTAAATGAGAAGACATAAAAGAAAAATATCTAATATTGATTTTGATCTGACTGGATCATATACAATCATACAATAATAGAGAGTATGTCATTCACAAAATCACCTGATGTGATATAACATAATAACTCCATGTTTCTTCCAATTTTGTCAGTAATATAGTATAGTGGTTTCAGTTTAAAAAAAAATCTTCAGGAGATAAGCAAATCAAACCATGTAATTTTCATTTTTCAAAGTTGTGCTAATTCTACTAAAAAACATTTAAACCATTAAATGGTATTTCTTCAAAAAGTTGGCCTCAGGGTGAATACAGGAACATGCTGAGTTTTTAACTTCTAAGCTTTTGCACTTACACTTTAATTATGCTGCAATTTTTATTTGTGATTCTTAATATGCTTCTGTCGCCCTCACAGAACACTGGGGAATGCCCCTTGCGTCTAACATAACACCAATTAATTCTTATACTCAGTAAGAAGGCTCAGTATTGCTGGGCCTTCTGTTGCAAGCTGAGGATTACTGGCCTTTTGGAGGGGAAATCATTTTTATTGGTTTCATTAAAACTCTATTATTACCTAGATGAAAAAAGCAACAGGATGGGACATCGTGGAGGAAACTGTTCATAAACTTGTATATTGATTGTGCTTTGCTTATAAAACTGCTGTCACTTAGGGTAAAAATCTGGATGTTTACAGTAACCTAAACATCACTACTGTGGCGACATCTTTCTCAAATCGCTCTAGGAGTCCCCAGAGAATGTCTTTCCTGGGTACTTAAAGCAGGTCTTTGAGCCTCTATGTGAAGGTTATCATGTTTTCCCTTTCCATACTGAATTCTAGAGAGAGAAAAAAAAAATCTCTTGCCCAGGACTTATAGGCTCCAATTGTCTATCTTCTCCAATTTCTTTGTTATTCTAAACTTTGTTATGCCTTGCTTAGCTTGTTTCATCCCAATATTATTCAAATATATTCTTTTTAAAAGGGGAAGGGGATGACATGAAAATAATATAATGGGTATGCAAAAAAAAATGTGCTCAAGACTTTAAACTTCCAGTTTAAACCCCATAAATATCATAAACAAGAGATGAGTAGCACTCTGGAATCCCTCTCTCTCATTAAACTAAAAATAAATAAATAAATAAATTTTAAAACAAAATAAAATAAATAAGATGGGGGGATTTCTTGTGTCTTGGGAGGTGGCACAGGACCTCAAGCATGAGGTCTGAAGTTTGATCCCCAGCAACACATGTGTCAGATTGATGATTTTGTTCTCTCTCCATTAATCTATCCATATATATACATATATTTGATTTATTTAACAAGGGGACTTAGCTATTTTGAGGAAGAATCAAACATTACTTTCTTATACGTGATCCCAGTGAACAAACCCAGAGCCTCACCCATGCAAAGACTGAATATGCTCAATCCATTAAGCCACCTCCCATGCTGCTATTATTTTTTATTTATATTTATAAAAAGGAAACACTGACAAAAAACATAGGATAAGAGAGTACAACTCCAAACAATTCCCACCACCAGAACTCAGTATTCTCTCCCCTCCCCTGATAGCCTTCCTATTCTTTAACCCTCTGGGAGTGTGGACACAGGGTCATTATGGAATGCAGAAGGTGGAAGGTCTGCCTTCTGTATTTGCTTCCCCACTGAGCATGGGTGTTGACAGGTTGATCCATACTCCAAGCCTGTCTCTCTCTTTCCCTGGTGGGGCAGGGCTCTGGGGGAGCCAGCCTCTAGGACACATTGGTGGGGTTGTCTGCCAAGGGAAGTCCGGTTGGCATCATGATAGCATCTGGAACCTGGTGGCTGAAAGAAGAGTCAGCATATAAAGCCAAACTAACACTCTTCCCTGATCCCAGCTTTCTGTCACTTTTTTCAGCCATGACAACATCTCACCAGACAATAACATGGGTCCACCTGCATATTAGATATCAGGCTCAGAAAAAAAAAAAAAAAAAAAACTAGTATAGTAATGAACCTTTTGGAATATAACTAAAATAGGCCTACTAGCTACAAAATGGAGACCCCAAGTCTTCATCTGCAATATTCCATCCTTTAGGTTCATAATTAGCTGATATTTTTTTAAGATTGTATTTATTCATTCATGAGAAAGGTAAGAGGAGAGAGAGAAAGAACCAGACATCACACTGGTACATGTGCTTCCAGGGACTGAACTCAGGACCCCATGCTTGAGAGTCTAATGCTTTATCCACTGCACCACCTCCTGGATCACCATGCTGCTAATTTTTTTTTTATCTTTATGTTACTTTATGTAGGCTACAAAGAAATAAGACATTCTACCTTAAATATTAGGGCTGTAAAGCAGTAAATATATTCTGATACAATAATGATGGAAAAACATTATGTATTTGTGCAAATCTATAGACTGTAGATCAACAAGAGTGAACTATAATGTTAACTATGAACTTAATGATGATATGTATCTATAAAATAATCAATTGTAAAAAAATATGACATTTGGGTGGGGACTATTGATAATGGGAGACCATAAGCAGGGCGGTATATAGGAAATCTCTATATACCAGTCTCTTGGTGCTTCCTTAGATTTGCAAACCTAACAGGGAGATGAGACATTATACTCATATGTCAACAACTGTCCTATAAACAATTACCCCAATTCTTCTTCTAGCGTTTGCCCTTCTTTCGTAACCAGTCAACAGCATCAGGTTGAGCCTGATGTAAGGTTTCAAGACCTCCTTTGAATCTGGAGAGGTGGCAGTCGTTGACTGTGTGGGTCATAGTCTGTCTGGAGCAGCAGGGGCAGTTTGGGTCATCTCTGGCTCCCCAGCGATGGAACATAGCGGCGCACCGGCCATGGCCTGTTTGATAGCGATTGAGGAGGGCCCAATCATAACGTGCTAGGTCAAAGCCGGGTTAACGCTTGCAGGGGTCTGTGATGAGGAGTTTGTTCTTTACCTCAGCTGACTGCCAACTCTGTTTCCAAGAGACTGGAACAGAGAAGTTCAGTGTAGGCATAGGGGACCAGATTGGGTGACAAGACTGCTGGACAGGGTGGGCGAAGATATCCGTGTATATTGGCAGGTCCGGTCGAGTGTAGACATGGGAAATGAACTTAGATGATGCCGCATTCCGACGAATATCTGACAGGGCGATGTTGCTAAAAACTGGCAGCCATGGAACTGGGGTGGAATGGATGGTTCCAGAAATTATCCTCATGGAGGAATATAATTTGAAATCGACCAAGTGGACATGGGGGCTACGGAACCATACTGGGGCACAGTATTCTGCAGTGGAATAGCATAATGCCAGAGATGATGATCGTAGTGCGGAATGAAAGTACCCCAATGAAAGTTTTTAAGTAAAGAAAAATCAGAGACTTTATTTATTAAAATAGGTAGTTTTTAAAAATATTACTTACATTTTGTCAGGCAGCTCCCCTGCTCCATCCTCCATTGCTGATGCTATGGCCTATTTAAATAATCATTGTTTTGCCTGATCTATCTTCTTTCTACCTCAAGACCCGCCCTGCCTGCAGGGTGTTAATTAATCCCACCATTTAAAACCATCACAATAGTTGCTAAGGACGCTTCCACCTTCCCAGCATGACTTTTGCCTCTCTCCACCCCCTTTCCTAGCCATTTCTGTTTACAACTCTCCATTTCCAGTTTTATCCCATTAAAACCCACTTTTGTTCCTGGTTTTGCTCTCTTCTCTCCTTCCTCTTTTCTCTCCCGCATCCTGACCTGAAGAAGGGCTGGTGTGCAGATCAGGAGGCGGCCATTGCAGTTTGGCGCCACGTGGCCTAACCTGCTGTGCTCACTCCCAACTTTGGAGCCCCGCATTAATAAAGAATTGTATTACCATGCCGCCATGAGTCCCTGGATCCTCTCTCCCACCCACAATACTAGCCTGGCAACCTTTTACTGTCGCTTTTACAAAAATTCCTCTTCCATGGGATAACACTGAACTCATTGATGGTATTGTTTCCACATAGTTTTTTTTTTTAATTTGATTGATAGTGGGTTACAAGATTATATGATTATAGGGAATAGTTTCTCACTGTTCCCACCTCCAAGCTACTGTGAGTCCACCCTTTCAACTCCCAAAAATAACCACCATAGTTTTCACAAAGAATTAGAAACATCTTGCTTGCTTCTGTTTTGCTTGGTTGGTTGATTGTTTTTGCAAGTTTATGTGTATCAGTTCTCTAGATTCAACATCTGAGTGAAATTATCTGGCAATTGTCTTCAATCTCTTCATTTAAGTAAGCATAACCACCTCCAGGTCATCCATTTTTATCCCAAAGGAAACAAAAATTATCCATTTTGATTGCAAAATACTATTCCATGGAATATATATCCTACAACTTCATTCTCCAGTTATCTGTTGATGAATGTTCAGGCTGCTTTCACTCTTTGGCTATTGTTAATAAGTCAACTATGAACATAAGGGTGCATATGTCCCTTCGAATTAGTGTTTGAATATCATTTTGACAGATGCTTAAGAGTGGTGTTCTTGGGTAGTAAAGTAATTGCATTTTTGTTTGTTTAAGAACTCTCTTTACATTCTTCCAAAGAGACTGTAGCAGTTTACAGTTCAACCAGCAGTGCAACAGGTCCTTTTTCCCCACAACTATGCCAACACCTATCATTTCCTGTTTTGGTAATGAGAGGCACTGTCACAGTGAGATGGAATCTCAGTGTAGTTTTAATTTGCATTTCTCTAATAAGTGGAGTTCACATGTCTCTGGGCCTGTCTCTTCCTTAGAAAACTGTTCAGTTCTTTGGCCTACTTTTTATAGAGTTACAATTATTTTCTTTCTTTTCTTTTATCCATTTTTACCCTCTCATATAAACTAAATAGTGATTTGTGAGACTATAAGTTAATAGGAGTGTATCTTAACACCATTCCCACCAACAAAGGTCTGTGTCTCATTCCTCCTCCACCCACCCCACCCCCAGTAAAGTTGAACATCTACCCTTACCCTCCATCCAGAGATTTTTACTTTGGTGCCCTACTCCAAACTTAGTCAGATTTTGCTTTGAGTTTCTCTTTCTGTTCTTCTTTCCCAACTTCTGTTTATGAGTAGGATCATTCACCCAATATTAAATATAATATAATATTAAGATATTATTTTTAATGTTCTGTTTATTTATATCTGGATAAAGACAGAGAAATTGGAAAGGAATGGGGATATAGAGAAAGAAAGAGACACTTGCAACCCTACCACTTGTGAAGCTTCTCTTCTTCAAGTGGGGACTGGGGATTTAAACCAGGGCCTTTGAGTACAGTAACCTGTGCACTCAACTGGCTGCACCACTGTCTGGTCCCAGTTATAATTGTTTTCTTCTTTTATAGACTGTGTCATTCTTTATAAATATCTGATATCAATCTGTGCACAAATATCTCCTTTACTCCTTTTGTAGTTTGTTTTTGATGTGAAGCTTTTCAGTTTGATGTAGTCCCATTTGTTTAATCTTGTTTTCATTTCCTGGCCCATGGGGTTTAGTCTCCAAATACATCTTTGATGTAAAGATCCTGCAGTGAATCATCAATGTTTTCTTTTTAAAATTTTAGAGATCATGGTCTAATATTCAGGTCTTTGATCTGCTTTGATTTGATTTTAGTGTAAGATGTTAAGTAGTGGTCTAGTTTCATTTTTTATACTTAGCTATCCAATATTTTCAGCATTAGGTATTGAAAAGATCTTCTTTATCCCATTGAATCATTTTGGCCCCTTTATTATCTTTGAGGTGCTTGGTTGTATATGTATGGGCTCATTTCTGGGTTCTCATTACTGTTCCATTGATCCAGGTATTCTTATTTCATCACCTTGTTGTTTTAATTACTATTGCTTTGTAGTATAAACTGCAGTTGGGGAACATGATAACTTCATTTTTTTTCTTTTTTTCTCAGAACTGCTTTGGCTATTTGTAGTTTCACACAAATTTTGGGTTAAGTGTTTAATTTTCTTGAAAAAAAATGTCATTGGGACCATGTTTTCCTTTTCAGTATGTGTACATTTGATACCTCTTTCTATTTGATTGCTGTGATGCAGCCCTCAAGGACTATGTTGAATAATAGTGGTGATAGTGGACATCTTTGTCTGGTTCCCAATTTGAGAATGATGTTAGCTGTGGGGTTTGTCATAAATTGCTTTTATTATGTTGAGGAATTGTCCTTCTATTCTGAGTATTGGGAGAGTCTTTATCATAAATGAATGTGGATTTTCCCAAGTGTTTTTCCAGCATCAAATTATATAACCCTCTGATTTTTATCTTTCTTTTTGTTGGGATGGTGGATATATTGATTGACTTGCGAATATTGAACCATTCCTGTTTCCTAGCTGACTTAGTCTACTTCCTAGCCTGCTACCTGAGTCTAAACTGCATTCAACTCTGCACCTCTGTTTAGTTTTATGGCTTTTTTTCCTGTGTTTGGTAACTCTTTGGTAAAATGATCTGAGTTCTTGAATTTGTGTCTGTATGTTAAGTTTAGTTTCCTGAATTTCTATCATAATGAGTTTTCTGAACTCTATTTCTGTCATTTTTTTCCCATATCTGTGTCTTTCTATTTGTTTGTAGTTTCTGATATTAGCGTTTGTGATATATTTCTAAGCTTCTGCATTTAGCAAGGCTTCTGTTGTTCTGCCAGCAGGTTGTGCTAACTGTACAGTGTTTGATTTCCTTGTTTATATATTGTGATGGGGAAAGGAAGATTCCATTTTGTCACCATACCAGTTTAATGCCTATGGTGTCAGTATAGGGTTTCATTGCTATGTTTCTAGCTTATGGGGAGTAGCAGCACAGGAGAATTGCTTTCTCCTGAACAAATGGGATTTATTTCCCTAGTATATCAGGGAAGAGATATACACCAGCTGCTAATCCTTGGCCATGACTCCATGACTCAAGAAATTATCCTGAATTTATTTCCAAATCATCTGCAAGGGCTGGTGCTAAACACAAGGTTTTAATTTTCAGCCAGGTTTTTTCCCTTAAACATTGTTTAGTCCTTATCAGTAGTTGAGATCTTGTTGCTCCTGAGTTTGTTGTGACCCCAGCAGGAGTTTGGGACCATTAGCATATGAATTACATCAGCCTGAGGTGAGACACAAGGGAATGTATAAAAAGCACAGACTTTGAGCAGGTCACTCTCTTTGGCTGCTGCTTCTTCTGGTCAGAAGCATCTGGGCGGAGGTGCTCCAGGTATCCACCATGGCTACTTCTCCTGGGAACTGAGCACATGTGACTCAGCTAGCTGGTAAACTTTTAGACTCCTCTACAGTTGTGAGCAACCTATACCTCAGCTGATAATTGTTTATCTTATGGGATTGAACTTTTGATAACTATACTCAGACTTAGCCCCCTGAAGATAATTGCTTATTTTGCCTTTTACCCATTTCGCCCTAATAAAACCTTATATTGTTTAAATCTGTTCTCATCTCCCCACTGTGAATCCTTTTACGTGCTGTAGCTCCCACAAATCCCTTTTAAGTTCAAAACTACAACATGAGTTCACAGGTTATTCACCTTAAAATGCCTTGCCTTCCTGTCTCCAACAATATGCCCCACTGCATAGCTATCAAGATGGTCCCAGTTATCCCTAAGAACAGCTTTTTGAAACAGGCTGGGGGTATGGATCAACCTGTCAATACTCATGTCTAGCAGAGAAGCAATTACAGAAGCCAGACCTCCCACCTTCTGCACCCCATAAAGATCTTTGGTCCACACTCTCAGAGGGATAAACAATAGGGAAGCTTCCAATGGAGGAAATGGGATATAGAACTCTGGTGGTAGGAATTGATTGTATAGAATTGTACCCCTCTTATCCCAGTCTTGTCAATCATTATTAAATCACTAATAAAAGAAAAAAGAAAAAAGTGACTTGAGTCCTGAAAATCTCTCTCTCCTTTTCCACTCACTGACCACCCATGCCTACATCTACCTGTGGTTAAGTGAGTTTCTTAAGGAATCTCAGTTGCAGTTTCGCAAGTTTTCAGATGATTTTTCATTGCTTTAACTAGTTGATCAGCAGAGCAAAATGTAGGAGTGTCTACTCCATGGCCATTCCTCCAGAAATCTCAGTCTCCTCATAGTTTATAAAATTACATTTCTCTCTTTCAAGGCCACTTCTCTTGATCCCAGTTTATGTGCATCAGATTTTCTTTCATTAGTGTGAATTCTTCATTGAGGCTTCTGTGTATCATGGGCACATAAGACCTAAGTGATCCAGTTATTCTGCAGACAAGTCAAAATGCCACCCCTATCACACCTCTTCACTCACCTGGTTGATAGACACTTGCATAGTTCCACCAAAATGCAGAAACAACCAGCTTCTTATCTTCCATCCTAGAACACAATCATGAGATGACTGAAGGAGATGTTCTATGAGCTATTTGTCTCTGTCTCAACATTCTATCTCAGGGTACCAAATCTCAAAAGAGAACAAAATTGCCCCCAGCTAGGTAGAATTTTACATTGTATCCTCTCAACACGTTCATCTTCTTTTCTTTTCATAGAAGATTATTTTCAATTTCTCAAAAATAGAAATAACCCAAATGCCCATGATGAGTGACAATGTGACATAGCTGCAAAGAGGGATATTATTCATCATAAAAGCAATAAAGTACTGACATATACTACAGTATGAGTGAACTTTGAAATTATTATGCTAATTGAAAGAGGCTACTGAGATATTACACATGCAGTATGATTCCCTTTATATTAATTATTTAAAGTTGAAAGCGTCAGGTGGTGGCACACCTGGTTGAGCATAAATGTTACCGTGTGCAAGGGCTTGGTTTCAAGCCCCCAGTTTCTACCTACAAGGGTGAAGCTTCACAAACAGTGAATCAGGGTCGCTAGGCATCTCTCCTTCTCTCTCCTACTCTGTTTCCCTCTTCTTTGCTCTCAATTTGTATCTGTTTGTCCTACCCACCTACTCCTTTAAAAAAAAAAGGGAAAAGAAAACTGCAGGATTTATCATGCAGTCACTGAGCCCTAGCAATAACTCTGATGGTAAAGAAATAAAGGAAAAAGGAAGGAAGGAAGGAAGGAGGGAAGGAAGGAAGGAAGGAAGGAAGGAAGGAAGGAAGGAAGGAAGGAGAAAGAAAGATTTTTCCCAGAACTAAGAGACTGGGAAAGACTGAAGGGGGTGAAGGTCACAGGTCAGGGATGGTGGGTGCAAATTTTAAAATTAAATAGCCTTAATATTTGCACACACTACTTTGGAATGCAATAAACACCATTTGATTGTATACTTAATTTAATTTTAATTTTATGTATGTTTTTATAAGAGGGGGGACTGATGAGAGTCTTCTTTACTTTTTAATATTCTCTCAGATAAATACCCACACTTTCACTTCATTTTAATTATTTATAACTTATGCTTTGCATTCTCCCCAACCTACATTCACAGGATCTAGTTAAATTTCTTTCTGATTGCCCACTTGACTGAAAATTTACTTAATAGTAGAGATAAATAAAAAGTTAATGAGAATAATGTACCCTGACACAGGGGGAGTATAGTGAGAAACTTAAGATATAACATATACAGGTTATGGCAGTAGTGGTGCACCTGGTTAAGTGCACATGCTATCATATGCCAAGGACTAGGGCTCAAGCCCCTAGTCCCCACATGCAAGGGGAAAGCTGTACAAGTAGTGAAAAAGCACTACACATGTCTCTGTCTCTTTCCTCCACCTCCTCTCACCAAATAAAATAAAGCTTCAAAAAAAATTTTAAAAGAAAAAAATAGTATGTCATGATGAAGAGCTAGAGCTATTTTGCTATCACACTGTGCTCTAGTCTGAAAAACAAAAGTTAGTAATTTGTTCTTTCACCCATTTTTGTGTAACATTTCTATAAACATTTAAATTAGTAACTTAATTATGATTTACACGATTATGAGATAATAGAGATATAGTTCCACACCACTCTCCTGCCAAAGTTATGTGCCCCCACCACATTCCAACAAAAATCACCATGGTTCTCACAAGGTCTAGAGATGAGTTGATGAATTTTTATTCAAGTGTAAGTGTTTTAATTCTTTGTGTCCCACATATATGTGAGATTATCCAGTACCCCTCCTTCACTTTCTTACTTATTTAACCTAGTATAATCACCCACAATTTCATCCAATTTGTCCCAAAGGACAAAACTTGTCCTTTTTAAATTGCTAATTAAGACTTTTTTTTTAAATTGCTGATTAGTACTCCATTGAATATATGTCCCATATATTCTTAATCCAGTCATTGGTTGAGAGGCATTTAGGTTGCTTTCATATTTTTGCTATGATTCATACAACTTTCTTTCCTTTATGATAGAGACAAAGAGGGAGAAACACACATGCACACACACACACACACACACACACACACACAAAGAGAGAGAAACATATCACAGCATCAAATCTTTATTCAGTGCAGTTAGGGTCAGGCTCAAACCAAGATCTTATACATGGCAAAACAGCACAGTAAGTGAACTATTTCACTGACCCTCATTTAAATTTCTATAGTCAAAATGATCTTTAAATCTCAACTGTTATTTACTCCATTTTTTTCTTACTCAGTTGTATGTATATGAACAGAATTTATCAAATACTGTCTCCATTTTTTTAAATTAGTTCCAGGAGCTAATTTGCTTTCAATACAAGTTTGTTTAATTCTGTTTCTAGGAGGAAAAAAAAGTACTAGCAAAAGCATCCTTTTATACCAGTGCTTTCTGATTTGCAGAAAAACTCTGCAGACCACGATGCCAATAGCAAGAAGAATGTCACAGATATGGCTAGGTTTTTGATCAGTCAGTTACCTGATGACATTTCAAATGTGTGCTCTCTCCTCCAAGATCTTCACAAGGGTTTTCTGTGATTTCAAAAAGTAAAATCCACCAATTCATCGTTTCTGAGAAACATTGTTTATGATTTCTCCATACTTTCCAGAATACTAATATAGTTTAGGATCCAAACAAGCAATTTGAAAACTCTTCAGAGATTTTCCAGGTCCTTAGAACTGGGGAAAAATGTTAAATTTGTCCAAATCACCTGCACACCAATGGACATCTAATTTTTGACAAAGGTGTCCAAATTATTAAATGGAGAAAGGAGTCTCTTCAACAAATGGTGTTGGGAAAAGTGATTTGGAACATGCATAAGAATGAAGTTGAAACATTACATTTCACAACATACAAAAGTAAACTCCAAATGGATTAAGAACTCAAATGTTAAACCAGAAACTATAAGATACTTGAAGGAAAATATTGGTAGAACACTTTTACATCTATGTCTTATTGTAATCTTTAATGACACAAGTCCAGTTCCAAGGAAGACTAAAACAAAATGAACCAATGGGACCACATCAAATTGAAAAGTTTCTGCACAGCAAAAGAAACCACCACCCAAAGAGACTCCTTAAAAAATAGGAGAAGATCTTTATATGCTATGCATCAGACAAAAGGGTAATAACCAAAATATATAAAGAGCTCACTAAATCCAGCAACAACAACAACAAAAATTACCTCAACTATAATTTAGGGGAGAGTATGAAAATCATATTCACCAAAAAAGAGATCCAAAAGGTAAACAGACACAGATTGGTACACTCAGCATTCTAGTGAATATCAAGTGGTACACCCTTATTTCCACATTGCCAAAAGAAAATAATTCCATGTATGTCATGAGTTTATTATAACATGAAGCAAATACAACTCTCAGATCACTTATCCACACAAGCATTAAATGATATGGAAAATCTCAGGTTGTAAAGGCAAGAGATTTATGGACTAAATGATGAAAATTATAATGCTACCATGGCAACTTCTATTTTTTTATATTTTAAAATTTTTACTTGTAAAAAGGAAACTTTTACTAAACCATAGGATAAGAGGGGTACAACTCCACACAATTCCCACCACCAGATCTCCATATCCCATCCCCTCCCCTGATAGCTTTCCTATACTTTAACCCTCTGGGAGTATGGACCCAAGGTCATTGTAGGATGCAGAATGTTGAAGGTTTGACTTCTGTAATTGCTTCCCCACTTAACACGGGTATTTACTGGTTCATCATTACTCCCAGCCTGCCTCTCTCTTTCTGTAGTGGGGGAAGGGCTCTGGGAAAGCAGAGGTCCAGGACACAATGGTGGGGTTGTCTATCCAGGGAAGTCTGGTCGGCATCATGCTACCACCTAGAACTATCAGAATTAGGGAAACAACAGATGAAATCCTCAAGGAAAATATTAGCTATCTCAAGGTAATTGGAGAACTGAAAGCTGAAATAGCTGAGCTAAGAGGCCAATTAGCAGAATGAGTTAATACTATAATTGAACTGAAGAAAGAAGCTGAGGCAAGGGGAAGCAGGCTAACAGAAGCAGAAAACAGAATTAGAAACACAGAGGATGAGCTAGAGAAAACTAAGAAAGACGTAAAAGAGCTCAAAAAGAGATTGAGAAACACTGCAAACAACAACAGAGACATATGGGATGATCTCAAAAGAAGTAACATTTGTATAATTGGCCTGCCAGAGAAAGAAAGAGAGGAAGGGGAAGGAAACATTATAGAGGGAATTATAAAAGAAAATTTCCCAGACCTGAACAACAGAAAGGACTTTAATATTCAAGAGGCCCAGAGAGTCCCAAACAGAATCAACCAAGACCAGAAGACACCAAGACACATCATAGTTACAATAAAAAGAGGTTAAAGAAAGGATCCTAAAGGCTGCAAGAGAATAACTAAAAGTCATATACAGAGGAAAACCCATAAGACTATCAGCAGACTTCTCCACTCAAACTCTAAAAGCCAGAAGAGAATGGCAAGATATCTATCGAGCCCTTAATGCAAAAGGGTTTCAACCAAGGATAATACATCCTGCTAGACATTCATTCAGACTAGATGGAGGGATCAAAACCTTCTCAGACAAATAACAGTTAAAGGAGGCAACCATCACCAAGACTTCCCTGAAAGAGGTTCTAAAAGACCTCTTACAAATAAGAAGATCACCATAATACTTGCCATATAGCAATGGAAATAAAAAATTGTTTAATAATAGCACTACAATACATTCAATCTATAATATCAATAAGTTACAATAGCTTAAACTCAGCCTTCAAAAGGCACAGAGTGGAAGGAAAGAGCAGAAAACACAGCCCAACCATATGCACCTTGCAAGAATCCCATCTGACCCAGCAAGATAAACACAGATGTAAAGTGAAAGGATGGAAAATTATCATACAGGCTAATGGACCACAAAAAAAGGCAGGAACACCCATTCTCATCTCTGACTCAATAGACTTTAAATAAATAAAATAATAAAAGATAAGCAAAGCCATTACATAATGATTAGAGGATCAAACAACCAAGAAGGTTTAACAATTATTAACATCTATGCACCCAATGAGCAACATTCTAAATACACCTACTAAAATAACTACAAAAATACATCAATAACAGTACAATAATAGTGGGAGACTTTAACACCTCACTCTCACACTGAGACAGATAAATGAAGCAGACAGTCAACAAAGAAACAAGAGAATTAAATGAAGAGATGGACAGACTAGACCTCCTGGATATTATCAGAGTTCTTCACACCAAAAAACTTGAATACACAGTCTTTTCAAATCCACACTGCACAGCGTCAAGGATAGACCACATGTTAGGCCACAAAGACAGCATCAACAAATTAAAGAGCATTGAAACCATCCCAAGTATCTTTTCAAAACACACTGAAGTAAAGCTAACATTTAACAACAAACAGAAAATTACAAAAAGACACAGAATTTGGAAACTAAACAACATGCTGCTTAAGAACCCCTGGGTCAGAGAGACATTCAAGCAAGAAATTCAAATGTTCCTGGAAACAAATGAAAATTAAGACACAAGCTATCAAAATATTTGAGACACAGCTAAAGCTTTACTGAGAGGGCAAATAATAGCCATTGAGTCACATATTAAAAAACAAGAAAAAGCCCAAATAAACGATGTTACTGAACACCTTAAGGACTTAGAAGAAGAGGAACAAAGGAACCCTAAAGCAACCAGAAGGACAGAAATCACTAAAACTAGAGCAGAAATAAACAACATTGAAAATAAGAGAACCATACAAAAGACCAATGAAGCCAAATGTTGGTTCTTTGAAAAATTAAGCAAGATTGACAAATCCCTAGACAGACTCATTAAAAAAGGGGGGAGAACACTCAAATTAATAGAATTGTAAATGATAGATGAGATATCACAACTGACACCACAGAAATCCAGAAAATAATGCAAAACTTCTATGAAGAACTATACGCCACTAAGCTAGAAAATCTGGAAGAAATGGAATAATTCCTAGAAACATATGCCCTTCCAAAACCGAACCAAGAAGAACTACAAAACCTAAATGCACCATTCACAGACAAAGAAATTGAAGCAGTTATTAAGAATCTCCCCAACAACAAAATTCCTGGATGAATTTACAAATGAATTCTACAAAACATTCAGGAAACAGTTAATACCCATACTTCTAAAGCTTTTCCCCAAGATCAAAGAAACAGGAACACTTCCACCTTCTATGAAGCCAACATCACCCTGACACCAAAAGCAGATAGGGACACACACACACAAAAAAAGGAAAACTACAGACCAATATCTCTGATGAACATAGATGCCAAAATATTAAACTAGATCTTCGCCAACCAGATACAGCAGTAGATCAAAAAGATTGTTCATCATGACTAAATGGGATTTATCCCAAGAAAGCAAGGTTGGTTCCACATCCGTAAGTCAATCAATGTCATTCACCACATCAGTAAAAGCAAAGCCAAAAACCACATGATTATCTCAATAGATGCAGAGAAAGACTTTGACAAAACCCAACACCCATTCATGCTCAAAACTCTACCGAGAATGGGAATAGACGGGAAATTCTTCAAGATAGTGGAATCCATATATAGCAAACCTATAGCCAACATCATACTCAGTGGACAGAAGCTGAAAGCATTCCCCCTCAAATCAGGGACTAGACAGGGATGTCCATTATCACCACTACTCTTCAACATACTATTGGAAGTTCTTTCCATAGCAATCAGGCAAGAGAAAGAAATAAAAGGAATACAGGTTGGAAGGAAAGAAGTCAAGCTCTCACTATTTGCAGATGATATGATAGTATACATAGAAAGACCTAAAGAATCCAGCAGAAAATTACTGGAAGTTATTAGGCAATATAGCAAGGTATCAGGCTACAAAATCAATGTACAAAAATCAGTGGCATTTCTTTATGCAAACACTAAATCTGAAGGAGACATCCAGAAATCACTCCCATTTACTGTTTCAGAAAAATCAATCAAATACCTAGGAATGAAGCTGACCAAAGAAGTGAAAGACTTGTATGCTGAAAACTATGAGTCACTACTCAAGGAAATAGAAACTGATACCAAGAAATGGAAAGATATCCCATGCTCATGGATTGGAAGAATAAACATCATCAAAATGAATATTCTCCCCAGAGCCATATACAAATTTAATGCAATACCCATCAAAGTTCCACCAAGCTTTTTTAAGAGAATAGAACAAACACTACAATCATTTATCTGGAACCTGAAATCACCTAGAATTGCCAAAACCATCTTAAGAGACAGAAAAGAGACAGAAATGGAGGCATCACACTCCCAGACCTTAAACTATATTATAAAGCCATCATCATCAAAACAGCATGATACTGGAACAAAAATAGGCACACAGACCAGTGGAACATAATTGAAAGCCCAGAAGTAAATCCCAACACCTATGGGCATCTAATGTTTGATAAGGGGGCCCAAAGGATTAAATGGAAAAAGGAGGCTTTCTTCAATAGATGGTGTTGGGAAAACTGGGTTGAAACATGCAGAAGAATGAAATTGAACCACTTTATCTCACCAGAAAAAAAAATCAACTCCAAATGGATCAAAGACCTAGATGTCAAACCAGAAACAATCAAATACTTAGAGGAAAACATTGGTAAAACACTTTCCCACATACACCTCAAGGACATCTTTGATGAATCAAACCCAATTGCAAGGAAGACTAAAGCAGAAACAAACCAATGGGACTACATCAAGTTGAAAAGCTTCTGCACATCAAAAGAAACTATTAAACAAACAGAGAGACCCCTCACAGAATGGGAGAAGATCTTCATCTGCCAGACATCAGACAAGAAACTAATCACCAAAATATATAAAGAGCTCAGCAAACTTAGCACCAAAAAAGCAAATGACTCCATCCAAAAATGGGCAGAGGATATGAACAAAACATTCACCTCAGAGGAGATCCAAAAGGCTAACAAACATATGAAAAACTGCTCTAGGTCAGAGAAATGCAAATTAAGACAACACTAAGATACCACCTCACTCCTGTAAGAATGGCATACATCAAAAAGGACAGCAGCAACAAATGCTGGAGAGGATGTGGGGACAGAGGAACCCTTTTACATTGCTGGTGGGAATGTAAATTGGTACAGCCTCTGTGGAGAGCAGTCTGGAAAACTCTCACAAGGCTAGACATGGACCTTCCATATGATCCAGTAATTCCTCTCCTGGGGTTATACCCCAAGGACTCCATAACACCCAACCAAAAAGAGGTGTGTACTCCTATGTTCATAGCAGCACAATTCATAATAGCTAAAACCTGGAAGCAACCCAGGTGCCCAACAAGAGATGAGTGGCTGAGAAAGCTGTGGTATATATACACAATGGAATACTATGCAGCTATCAAGAACAATGAACCCACTTTCTCTGTCCCATCTTGGACAGAGCTAGAAGGTATTATGTTAAGTGGACTAAGTCAGAAAGATAAAGATGAGTATGGGATGATCCCACTCATCAATAGAAGTTGAGTAAGAAGATCTGAAAGGGAAACTAAAAGCAGGACCTGATCAAATTGTAAGTAGGGCACCAAAGTAAAATCCAGTGGTGAGGGGTAGACATGCAGCTTCCTGGGCCAGTGGGGGGTGGAGTGGGCGGGAGGGAGGGTCACAGTCTTTTGGTGGTGGGAATGGTGTTTATGTACACTCCTAGCAAAATGTAGACATATAAATCAGTAGTTAATTGATATGAGAGGGGGAAAATCAATTGTATGTCTCAAAGTTTCTCAAAACACAAACTGAATCTTTTTAATATGTAGGCTGTGTATTTGATATGCAGACTCTCTCAAAAGCCTAGACTAAGTATATTAGAAGCATCCAATAGCACAGCTATATACAAGATACTGGATACTATACAGAAAACCATAACAAAAGGACTTTTCAAAGTTAACCCAATTAACAAATAATGTGATTGTCAATTAACAAATAATGTCAATTAACAAATAATGTGATTGTCAATTAACAAATAATGTCAATTAACAAATAATGTCAATTAACAAATAATGTCAATTAACAAATAATGTGATTGTCAATTAACAAATAATATCGATTGTCTTTTTGAACCCTAAGACAGCAGGAACCTCACATCTCCACTATAGAGCCCCTACTTCCCCCAGTCCTGGAACCCTTGGATAGGGCCCACTTTCCCGTATGCATCTCCCAATCCAAACCAAATAATATTGCATCCGCCGATCACAACCTAACCAACGCAACGATTGCCACCTCAACATGCTTCACCTCAGACTGTATCCAGAGACTTCACGTGTGGAATGACAACCCTTCAGCTTCATTACTCGGGTGAGACCTTTCCTTTTATAGTACACTCTCATTTCATCTCAGGTAGTTCACTTTCTAACAAAGCCCCATAACCTAGATATACACCAGTTTCTGTGAGAGAGAGCATATGTTCACACGTATCCATAAACTACTGCAAAATATATACCTGAAAGCAGAAGTACACTAGAGTTTGCAGTGAGTACCTCCCTAACACTTCCTCTCCACTATTCCAAGCTTGGGATCCATGATTGCTCAACAAATTGTTTGGCTTCGTATGTTAACTCTCTTTTCAGTCACCAGGTTCCAGATGCCACCAGGATGCTGGCCAGGCTTCCCTGGACTGAAGACCCCACCAATGTGTCCTGGAGCTCAGCTTCCCCAGAGACACACCTTACTAGGGAAAGAGAGAGGCAGACTGCGAGTATGGACTGACCAGTCAATGCCCATGTTCAGCGGGGAAGCAATTACAGAAGCCAGACCTTCTACCTTCTGCAACCCTCAACGACCCTGGGTCCATGCTCCCAGAGGGATAGAGAATGGGAAAGCTATCATGGGAGGGGGAGGGTTATGGAGATTGGGTGGTGAGAATTGTGAGGAGTTGTACCCCTCCTACCTTATTTTTTTGTTCATTAATCCTTTCTTAAATAAAAAATTTAAAAAAATTTTCCAGTAAGATTCTGGGTTTGTTATAAAAAGTTACATAATTAACTTACTTCAGTATCATCTAAATGAAAAAGGATTAAAGACATTATCGGCAGTGCAAAATAAAGATCATCTTTCTAACTAAAAAAAAAAGAAGAAGAAGAAAGAAACAAATAGAGGCATCACCCTGCCAGATCTCAAACTATATTATAAGGCCATCATCATTAAGAAAGCCTGGTACTGGAACAAAGTAGGCATAATGACTGGTGGAATAGAATTAAAAGCCCAGAACTAGACCCCCACACATATGGACATCTAATCTTTGATAATTGGGCCTGAAGTATTAAATGGAGGAAGGAGGTTCTCTTCAATAAATGGTGCTGGGAAACTGGGTTGAAACATGCAGATGAATGAAACTGAATCACCTTATCTCACCAGAAAAAAAAATTAAATCCAGATGGATCAAGGACCTGGATCCTTGAAATTATCAAATACTTAGAGAAAAGTATTTGAAACTATCAAATACTTAGAGAAAAACATTGGTGGAACAGTTTACACCTAAACCTCAAGGACATGTTTGATGAAACAAACCCAATTGCAAGGAAGACTGAAACAGAAACAAACCAATGGGACTACATCAAATTGAATAGCTTCTGCACAGCCAAAGAAACTATCATACAAACAAAGAGGCCCCTCACAGAATAGAATAAGATCTTCACATGCCATACATTAGACAAGAGACTAATAACCAAATTATACAAGGAGCTCAGCAAACTTAGCAGCAAAAAATCAAGTGACCCCATCCAAAAATGGGCAGAAGATATGAACAAAACATTCACTTCAGAGGAGATCCAAAAGGCTAACAAACATATGAAAAATTGCTCCAGGTTTCTGATTGTCAGAGAAATGCAAATAAAAATAACATTTAGATACCACTTTCACTCCTATGAGAATGGCATACATCAAAAAGGACAGCAGTAACAAATGCTAGAGAGGATGTGGGGACAGAGGAACCCTTCTGCACTGCTGGTGGGAATGTAAACTGGTCCAGCCTCTCTGGAGAGCAGTCTGGAGAACTCTCACAAGGATAGTCCCACCTTCCATATGACCCAGTAACTCCTCTCCTAGAGATATACCCGAAGGTTTCCATAACACCAAACCAAAAAGAAATGTGTACACCTATGTTCATAGTAGCACAATTCGTAAAAGCTAAAGCCTGAAAGCAACCCAGGTGCCCAATAATAGATGAGTGGTTGAGAGACTTGTGGTATATATACCCAATTGAATACCACGCAGCTATTAGGAATAACAATGAATCCACTTTCTCTGACCCATCTTGGATGGAGCTAGAAGGAATTATGTTAAGTGAGCTAGGTCAGAAAGATAAAGATGAGTGTGGATGATCCCACTCATCAACAGAAGTTGAGAAAGAAGATCTGAAAGGGAAACTAAAAGCAGGATTTGACTCAATCTAGAGTAAGACACCAAAGTAAAAACCCTGTGGTGAGGTGGAGGGTGGACATTCGGCTTCCTGGTGTGGCGGGGAAGAGTGGCAGGAGGGGGGAATGGGACACAGTCTTTTGGTGGTGGGAATGGTGTTTATGTATGCTCCTATTAAATTATATTCATATAAATCACTATTTAATTAATATGAGAGGGGGAAAATGATTTTATGTCTCTTAACTTTTTAAAGCACAGACTGAATCTTTTTAGTACATAGGTTGAGTCTTTGATATGTTGACTCTCTCAAAAGCTTAGAGCATGGAGAACAGAAGCAACCGGTGGCACAGCTATATACAAGATGTTGGGTATTATACAGTAAATCCTTACAAAGGGACTTTTCAAAGTTAGCCCAATTACCAAATAAAGTGATGATAACAATAACTATGCATTGTTTTCTTGAACCATAAGACAGCAGGAACCTCACATTTCCACTAGAGAACCTATATTTCCCCCAGTCCTGGAAACTTAGGGTGAGGCGCACTTCCCTGCATGCTTCTCTCAATTCATATCATCCAATATTGCATCCTCCAATTACAACCTAATCAATGCAAGGAGTGACACCTCAGCATGCTTCACTTCAGACTGTGTCCAGAGACTTCAGGTGTGGAATGACAACCCTTCAGCTTCATTACTTGGGTGAGACCTTTCCTTTCATAGTATTATCTAATTCCATTCCAGGTGGTTCACTTCCTAACAATGTCCCAAAACCTAGGTATAAACCAAGTCCCCTGAGATAGAGCATACGTTCACACATGTCAATAAACTAGAGCAAAATATATACCTAAAAGCAAATGTACACAATAGTGTGCAGTGTGTGCCAACCAACACTTCATCTGCACTATTCCAGCCTTTTGGTCCATGATTGGTCAACAATTTGTTTGGCTTTATGTTAACTCTCTTTTCAGCCACTAGGTTCCAGATGCCAGCATGATGCTGACCAGACTTCCTTGGACAGATGACTCCACCAATGTGTCCTGGAGTTCCACTTCCCCAGAGAACCAACCTACTAGGGAAAGAGAGAGGCAGACTGGGAGTATGAATCAACCAGTCAATGCCCATGTTCAGCAGGGAAACAATTAACGAAGCCAGACCTTCCACCTTCTGCAACCCACAATGACCTTGGGTCCATACTCCCAGAGGGATGAATAATGGGAAAGCTATCAGAGGAGGAGATCAGGTGGCAGGAATTGTGTAGAGTTGTGCCCCTCCTATCCTACGATTTTGTTAATGTCTCCTTTTTTAAATAAATTAATTCATTAATTTAAAAAAAAAGAAAAATTATATGATAGCAGTGTGGAAGAGCTACTGGTATGAGGAAAGGCCCAAAAGTGTTAGGAGGAATTAGCAAAGACACAGTTAGAACTTTTCATAAATGAGGTTGTGTCTCCTTGAAATTTTAAAACAATAGTAATGGAAATAAAGAAGTGATGAAACACATACACATTCAGAAGTGGAGTCCACAGTTCTTCATAAGCATTAGAGGAGTTGTGCCTAGGTGATGGGACAGAAATGATAGCATAGGGGGATAGGAGTCAAAGAAACATGAAAAGTTTTTAGAGGAAAACAGTTCATTTTTGGCCAAAGATATTTGCTGAAAATTTTTGGAACAAAAGCCATTTACAGCCTTTCAAGATTCCTTCATGACCCACTGTAACATTTCTGGATTTACATTGCTCAGTCTTTCCAATATCTTTTCCTGAGGACTCCAGAGAAATGCTTAACAAAATCAGTTCACCTCAACAAGCAACTCAAGCTTTATACTTATTTTTCCTGATTCAGGATTCCTAGAAGAAGAAACTCTTTGATAATCAAATCACATGCAAGTAGTTGTTTATAAATTTCTCAGCTGCCATTTCATGTAAGGCAAACTGATTGAAAAGAATACCTTTCATCAGAGTCTGGTGAAACTGATAATGTCCAATTCTAGCAAATGAAAACAGGGAATGATCAAAGAATGGTAATTCTTCCCTTGATTGAAAAAGAGAGAATATTCACAGACAATTCCACAAGAAAAGAAATCAATGACATTTTGTTCTAAGTAGTCCACACTTTTTTACTGATCAGGCAATCATGGCACAACTGAATGAAAAGCATATGTTTTCTCCCTTGCTTTATGACTTCATTATCTTCCTGGTGAATTATTGCTTTAAGCATCATTATTTTACCATATGTCAATAAATATTCATATGAAGTGCTTTACTTTATGATGTGGTCTTCATAAAATCCCTTAAATACAAATCCTTTTAAATCTGAATTTTTGTATGTATTCAGACATTAAAGGGCTTATTGCTAAATTAATTACACAATAAATGAGACTATGGAGGGAGGGAAAAGAACTCTCTACATTGCTGGGTAGAATATAAGTAGGCAAAATTCCTATAGCTATCAATCTGGAGAGTCACACAAACACTAGAACTACTTTATGACCCAGCAATCCTTCTCCTAGGGAATCTACATGGGGGGGGGGGGGACCTACGCACACCAATGTTCATAATCTCATAGTCTATAATAGCCCAAACTTGGAATTAACCCAGATGCCCAATGACAGATGAATGGATAAGAAAGTTGTAATATTGTGTGTGTGTGTGTGTGGGGGGGTGCTGCTGTTAAAAATGATGATAAAATCTAGAATAGTGCAGATGAAGATTTG
The DNA here is from genome assembly GCF_950295315.1 of Erinaceus europaeus. Lineage (NCBI taxonomy): Eukaryota > Metazoa > Chordata > Mammalia > Eulipotyphla > Erinaceidae > Erinaceus > Erinaceus europaeus. Next base: position 29,494,619 of record NC_080174.1, on the reverse strand, counting down.
GGGGGGTGTCCATTTTGAAGATAGTTGGTAGGCATATTTTAGTTATATTCCAAAGAGCCCATGACTATACTAGTGTTTTGGTTTTTTTTTTCTGAGCCTGACATCTGGACCCAAGTTATTTTCTGTGGAGATGATGTCATAGCTGGAAAAAGGACCAGAAAGTTGGATCAGGGAAGAGAGTAGCTCACAAATATGTTTTTTAATAGCTATTTTTAATAGTTTTTTAATAGTTAAACTGTTTAAACATATAAAAGGTCTTCTGCATTATTCTGGTAATAAATTAAGCAAAATTCTCAATATTTGCAGTATTCAGTATTTTATGTCTTCTCACTTCTGTATATTGGCACTGTTTTCTGAAAAGAAATTTGATTGAAAAAATAAAAGTTTAATCACCTGCTAGCCAGTGAAATGGGTCTGAGGATTATATTACCAGCAGCAGTATTCTGTTCTGGTCTATCACCACCCCTATCCTCCCTATTGAAAATGCTGAGACCACCAAGGAGAGAACCAGGAACAAATACCGGACACTTTATTAAAGCCACAGTTTTACATGGGTCACTGGTGGCTTCATAACCTATAAGGTAATATTCTAGGCAAGTAACAGAGAAGCTCTTGGCTGGAATTCAAAATTAGGGATAAAGAGTGATTTAATTTTGGAAATAACTACACAGTAGATCACCAGACTTGCATGTATGGCTGAGGGCCCAGACTTCAGAGTTGAGAAGTTTTCTGTCTCTCTTCCCCTACCCCCTTTATTCTCCCTTATAAAACTGAATAAATCTTTTTTAAGGGTGATTCTAGGAACTAAGAAATAAAGACTGGGATAACAGTTGAGTTATATAGCAAAGAGAACAAATAGGTATACACTAGATGGGTTCATTGATACAGATCTACTTGAGCAATTTTCTTTGTAATGTGCCCTTCATAGAGTGAGAAACTAGTTGGACAACTGGAGGTTTGTATTTGTATATGAAACTATGTTTAGCCAAAAGCTCCATAAGGCACCACTGAACTCTTATAAGACTTTTTTCCTTCTTTGGAAAGAAAAAAAAGTTTCTAATTCCTTGTTGGTATGCTTCACATTGGTTTGGTCTCACTCCCCCCACCTCCGGGAGATTTGGTTTAGCCCTTGCTAGTTTCACCTTCTCCCTTCTCCCAGCCCCCTACCCTATGTACTTCCTGAATTCAAGAGGCTGCCGCTGAGGAGAAAGATGGAGGAGCACATGGTGTGGTGATTAGGTGTTGGACTGTTTGCCGGCTTGTGAATAAAGATTAAACTGCATTCTCAGCTCAGCTACGAGTTTCTGGTCATCTGTTACCTGCCCATAAGCCAGCCCAGAGAAAACGACAATTCCTCTTTTTTAATTGTATTTCTTTCTGAAAATTTTCTTGTATCATAGTTTAATAATAATCATTAATTCAAAGTTCCTTATTAAATAACTCATGGCTTATTTGACTCTTGGGCCGTCTTTTTTTCCCTTTACCTTGTCTTTTTCTTTTAATTTTATTAGATTAATATTGATTTACAAAACTATGTGATGACATGGGTATAATACCATACCATGCCAACCACTGGAGTTCTGTGTCCCATTCTCAACACTGGAAACATCAGTAGTTCTCTCCAGATCACAGATATGGGTGATTATTTCTATAGCTATATATCTATCTATATTCATAAATATTTGCCCAATTTTTTTCTTTGGTCTTGCCTTTTCTTCCTTTCTAAGTCATATCTACACCTATTACTACTTCCAAGTGTCTTTTCTTTTTTCCTTTTCTCTCCAGGTCTTAAATGAATTGGAGTTCAGAGCCCTGTAGTCATCTTCCCCTAACAATTCCCCAGCTCTAGAGTGTGGACCATAATTCTTTATAGAGTACAGAAGGTGGGAGTTCAGGCTTCCGTAATTCCTTTTCCACTGAATATGCATTTGAGCTGGTCAATCCATAGCCTCTTTATATCTATCCCTAGTAGGGCAGGGCTTTGGAGAAGTGAGGCCATCTGCCCTGGGAAGTAAGCATAGATTTTTTTTTAATTTCCTTATTGAGGAATTAATGCAGCATAGATCTTAATAGCATCTGCAACTTGATGGCTGAAAGTTAGAAAGATATAAATCAGGACAAAATTATTTTTTTTTTAAAAAAGGAAGCAAAATATAGTAATAGAGCAGATGAGAATAGAGATCCTAGGGTGAAAGGAAGCTAAGAAGTCTATATTACTTTTGTTCCTAGGGCCCATAACTTCAGTAATTTTTGCTTAATTTTGATAGCTAACATGGAAGTTCACTAAAAATATTGTCTGAGGGATTAGGTCAGAGAGTAGATCCCAAACTTGAAGAAAATCTATTAATAAAATCAACTATTTGTCCTATCAACCTAACCCAGGATCCATATAATTCATATTTAGCACAGGATCCTGTGTAATCTATGAGTCCCTGTCAGCCTGAGCTCACAGTTCATGGTCACAGCTGGGAACATTCTAGGCTGCACTCATTTCATGACCAGTTCTCAAGTGGAAGAGTAGGCTGACCCCAGCCTTCCTTGGAGAGTAGGGAAGTTCTTATCATTGATAATTTATAGTGATAATTTATAGGGCTTATGCTGATGTTCCTGATGGAAGTGACAGGTGGTGGAGAAGAGGGATCTATTAGAGATTTAGATCCATCATATCTATGTGGAAACACAAGGGTTCCCTATCTATGGCCCCAGAGTCTGGCACATCTCTGTTTTTTATGTTGTCTCAAATGAACAAGAAGGGAATCAGTACAAAAACACTTCTTAGCAGAATTACTTTTGAAGTATATCCCTACACATTACACATTTCCTTAGTCTCTCCTAAATTTAGTCATAGGTCAATCATAAGGATAAACTATCCTAAGAAACAGAGTTGATAGAGTTCTTGAGTAGCCTTGAACCTCTCTTACCTCATTTTGATAATGGTTTTTTGATAACTGCAAAATCCTAAAAATATCCTGGATAAACTGTTGTTGCTGCTGTAGGGGAGTGGCTAAGGGGACAGTAACTGGATCTCTCAATTATTTTTTACATTTTATTTGTTACTTTATTGGATAGAGGCAAATAGAAATTGAGGAGGGAGGGAGAGATATACACGTGCAACGTTGCTCCACCTCTTGTGAAGCTTCCACCCTCAGATGGGGATCAGAGACTGAATTCTAGATTCTATGGAACTTTCACTAGGTCATAAGAGGGTCATCATTTTCTTGTTGCTAATTTTTAAAAGATTTTATTTATTTATTTATTTATTTATTTATTTATTTAAAAGGTAGGAGGAGTGAGAGAAAGAACTGCACATCACTCTGATACATGTGCTGCTGGGGATAAAACTCAGAACTTCATGCTTGAAAGACCAATATTTGACACATTGCACCACCTCCCAGACCACACATATTTTTTTACACATATTAATATTATATGTCTGATTACTCAAAGGACAAACATATGTATATTTGCTGAAATTTTACTAATTTTAGTATCTACCATCATGCATTGTACAATAAATTCTGTAGTAACCAAGCCTATTTGATACTATAAAGAGGTCATTTTCTGACCCAAAATATAAATTAAATTGGCAATAAACTATTTTAAACTAAAATGTAACAAAAATATTGTATGTTAAAATCTGTAGGATTTAAGAATAAAAAGAAAAGCATAGCCAGTAATGCTAAAAGACAAAAGGCTAACATCAAGGATCTAAGCATTTGTCTCAAGACATAAAAAGATTTCTCTGAATTTCCTTTTAGAGATTTGAGCTTCATTGTTTCTCCCAGATGCATTTAGATTGGTGACAAATATGTGGCATTTATTATTGGAAAAGCTACCGCTATGCAGTGTTTTGATCATTTCATCCTAAATCTAAAATTTGGACAACATTTTATACACAATTAAACTTTTCAAGTGAAATAGACTTTAGAAAGGAAAGCTAACTGCCAGGAAAAGTTGTATTTTTGCTACATGAATATTTTTCCCTATAACTGTTATTATCAGAAGACATTAGTCATTTTCCTTCTGGGCAAAGAAAAAGCAAACAATGGCAAAACATATGTTATAGTCATATACTGGACCTATCCCAAAATAATATAAATCATTTAACTAGTAGTATAACTACATTGGTGTGGCTAATTTGTTGCCATTAAATTTAAAAGGATAAAATACTTGCCAAAACATATATAATATTGTCAATATGGTAGAATTTTTTTTAAAGTAAACTTTTTTTTTAGACAGTAAAAGCTACTTCAAATTAGTCATTTCAAATTCATTCCTATGAGTGCAAAAACATCTTTTTAGTGGGGGTGTGGGCATCACATATCAAATAGCAATAACACTTGTATTATGCAGCATTGCTCATTAAAAATTGTGCACAGATACTGACATTCATAGCAGCATACTCTGTAATAGCTAACACCCAGAAGCAACCTAGGTGTCTAACAACAAATGAGTCTCTAAGAAAGTTGTTCCACCTGAAGTCCCTGGGCAGACAACCTCACCAATATGTCCCAGAACTTCACCTCTGCAGAACTCTATCCCACTAGAGAAAGACAGAAACAAGCTGGGGGTATGGATCAACTTGTCAAAGCCCATGTTAAGTGGAGAAGAATTACAGAAGCCAAAAATTCCAATTTCTGCACCTCAAAAAGAATCTTTGTACATACTCTGAGAGGAGAAATATTAGGTGAAGATGAGCAGAGATCTCTGAACTCCAGTTCTCTCAGACCCAGAGAGAAAAGGAAAAAAGGAAGGACATTTGAAAGTACTATAGGTACAGGTGTGACTTAGAAAGGAAGAGAAGGCAGGGCTATAGAAACAATGGGCAAATATGTAAAAATATAGATAGATAGTTAAAGAAATAATATTCAACTCATATCTGTGACCTTAGAAGACCTATTGAAGTTTCCAATAGGGACATAGAATTCTGGTGATGGAAAAGATGGGAATTATACCCTGTTAAAATTGATAAAAATTATATTTAAATCATTGGTACAACATGCAAGTAAGACTCACCTACAAAACTTCTGCTGATCCACCAGGAACAAAGTGTTCGTGAAAACTGTATTCATACAAATTTCTTCTACATCCGTCTTCTACCTCCCTCCCCCCCCCCTCTCTCTCTCTCAATATGAACAATGTCAACCACGGATCAGTAAAACCATGTATAAGCAAAACCCAGTTATACCAAAAGTAAAAAAGGGGGAGATAATGACAATTGAAGACAGATAATTTAAACATGCAAAGACACAGAAAGTCAACTCCACCATACTCTTTATAAGAAACCTAAGTGAAACAAAGTTTATAATTATTTATAATTGAGGAAGCAACACAAAATGTGTACATTCTTAGGTGAAGTTACAAAAGTAAGTAATAAATTAACTAGAAGTAGTAATAAAACTATATTGGGAAATGGACGGATGTGGTAATGTGGGTTAAGTCACCCATAATCCCAGATATCCAGAATTAGAGATATAAATTTAAGTATCAAAATAACTCAAATTGGGAAATGTTTAAATCATTTTTTTAATTTTTTAATTGCCACTAGTGTTATCACTCAGTGCCTGCACATAGACCTTGTCACTCCAGGTGACCATTTTTTCTGTCCTTTCTCTTCCTTTTGTTTGTCTGTCTGCATGTATATATGTATGTATGCATATATGTATTTATTTTTGTCTCTAGGGTTATCACTGGAGCACAGTGCCTACACAATGAATCCATTGCTCTTGGAAGCCACATTCCTCCCTTTTTTTCCCCTCTTTATTTGATAAGATTGAGAGAAATTGAAAGAAGATGGAGGAACAGAGAGGAACAGAGAAAGAGAGACATCTGTGTTGGGTTCCTCGGGGGAACCAGCCAGCCCAGCTCCCACATCACCACCTGGTCTGTTGACTACCAGAGACAGGTGAAGAGCAGGGGATCTCGGGCCAGCAGCGGCAGCAGTAAGCTTGCTGAGTGGTCTTCCAGCAGACGGTACAACAAACCACCTCAGGGTACTGAGGTATTGGACCAAACGCTTTATTTTTTCATTTGCAAGTTTATAAAGGGTGAACTGTGCAGGGGAAGTAGCCAAGCTGGACAATGAGACCAATATCTCCTATTAAGGAAAAAGAGTGCAAGGCAGTTAGAAGGTATGGATGGTGATTCAGGAAATGGGGAAACAGAAAATTAAAGAAGGCAAAGCCCACCAGAGGGAGGAGGGGTGGGGTGATGAGGCAAGACTGATAGGCTGGTTGGAATTCCCCCATGTACTCTGGCCACATCTTAGTTTTCTCTAAATCATCCTCTGTCTGGCTAATTCTGTTTTCTGCTTCTGTTAATCTGCTTTCTCTTCCCTTTGCTTCTTCAGTTCAACTATTTTTTTTTTTACCTTGCTCAGTTACAGTGTTACCTTGTTCTGCTAGTTGACCTCTTAGCTCAGCTATTTCAGCTTTCAATACTCTAATTACCTTGAGGTAGCTAGTATTTTCTTTAAGGGTCTCATCTCTTACTTCCCTACTTCCTTTTCTTCAAAAGCTTTACTTAATCCTGTGATTAACATATCTGTCAGGCTGCGACATGGAGGAGAGAGAGAGGAGATCCGGAGCAGAGAGGGAACACAATTCTTTATTCATACGGGCACCTCAGAGTTGGGTGAGAGTGTAGAAGTTCGGGCCATGTGAAGGTGGCAAAAATGGCCACCTCCCGCTATGTGCAGCACCCTTCCCTGCGTAAATTCACCAAGGTGAAAATCAGGGAAGAGAGAGAGAGGCAGAAGCAGGAGGCCTTTATAGGGAAAAACCAGGAGTGACGAGTCAGGACAGGATTGGTTGGGAAAGGCGCTCGGAGAATATTGTATTAACTCTTGTGGGAACTGGCAATAACCTGAGGGGATAACATGGTGGTTGTGACTGCATCTGCACAATTTCCCAGCATCTCCCCCTTTCCTTTTATCTAATGGCCACAGTATAGGAAATTTAGAGTAGAGCAGGCTTAAATGTTATTAAGGAATGCCATGCTCAGGTGGGAGGATGTAGGATGTTTTTGTGGGGAAGGGAAAACTTACATGGCTGCCAACCTTGTGAGATTTATGTGTCCCCCCTGTGCTCAACCCTCTGTAGAGAGAGAGACTTACCTGGAGGGACTCATCTCATAGGTTGAGCTCTGCCAGGCTCCACCATCTCCTCACATTTTTTCTACATCTTTCCCTATCTTTCTATCTAGTCATTGCATTAAGATGGGTCAATGCCTGTAAAAGACTCCATCTCTGACAGAGGAATAGTAGTGTAGGGGTGAGCAGAAACCTTTTGGGCATAAACCTGAATGCTATAACAAAACAGGAAGCAACAAATAGGGGAGCAGTAAGAGCCAGTGTGATGCCAAGAGAGGGCTGTTGGGCACGGGGGTGTTTCCTATCTCTGGGGGTGTCTCCTGCATCTGGGGGCATCTCCTGCCTCTGGGGGCAGGGCCTAGTAATGGGGGGGTATTTCTTGCCTCAAATGACAGGAACTGCAGGTGGGAGGGCATAGCCTGCCTAGTGGAAGGGCTATTTGGCATTGTATAGTCCTCAAGGTAACAGGCTGCAAAGTCCATGAACTACTGTGGGTCAGTCTTTGAAAAACCAGCAGCGTGAAGTGAAGGAAGCTGCTGTAAAATTGTGTAAAGTGTCCAAAGGGTATACCAGCAAGATCAATAGAAGTCTCAGTCCAAAGTAGGTAACTAGGGGAAGAAATGCCAGGGGATGAAATGCTGCATATCTATCTCCATGGGGAAGGTCAGCCACTGGAATTCTGCTTTTCTGTAGAAAGTGAGCTGGAACTGCCAAAGCATGACAAGAAAAGCAGAAGCAGGAAGGGCAGACAGGCAGTAAGAAAGTTCTGTCCTTGTAGTCTGTGAATCAGGTTCTTCAGATCATGTCAGGTCATATCATCAGTTTCGGAGGTGTGCCACTGTAGTCATGCCATCTAATGGGTGATGTCAGAGTGTGCAAGGGTCCAGATGGTATTTCCTGGGATTTCTGTGAAAGAAATGTAAACAATCTGCTTCCCGTGGTTAGCAGGGCATCTGATTCGAATTTTTTATAGAAAAAGAGGTTTGGTGCCTTAGCAAACTGAATATTGGGGGGATGTATCTCCCCTTATTTTTTTCTTTACTTAATTGAGCCTAGGCATTTGGTGGACCTTCTCAACAACCATTTGACTTTGGGGGTATTAAGGGATGTCTGTGGCATGGATGATGTTATAAAGGGAAACATCTTTAAATTGTTGGCTGACAAAGGCAGGCCTATAGTGGGAAGACGAGATAACCAGTCAAGTGTAGAAAAATATGTGAATGTTGTTAATTCACATAAGTTGTACATGGAGTAACTTTTTATAATTTAATGCCTTACCATATGAGAAGATGTTTCTTCATGTGAAGGCTTTGACATAGTTGTAGTCAATTACTTGTGAAAAAAGCATTTGACAAGTTAGAAGTTTACTATAATTGATAATTCAATTATTATAATTGATTTAAGTATCTTTAGAATTTTGTTTAAAGGTCATCTAATGTGACCTCCTGTAGCAGTGTCTATAGCAGGATCTTCAGACCAATTTTAGTTAAAATATATATTGATTTTTTTTAAACTATTTTTACTTTGGACTATAAACAGACTCAGGTTACTTAGAGAGTATGTTAGTTAGAGCATGTTAGTGACAGTGGTTTTAACATTTACAGTGTCAGATTGATGCTATATCTGTTGTGGATTAATTTCCACAAGATTAGCTTACAGGGCACCTTTAGGGGCCCTCCAAAAGCGTTCTGTATAGAAAATTTGTATTTTAGTTTTGGGGATGTATTGTCACGTTAAATATTTAGAATTTTACCTTAAATAGTTAGTTACTTTTAGAAAATTAATTTTACCTTGCCTGGTAATAGTGTAATTCAAGGTTACACTTTTAACCGTTAAGTTAATGTTTACTAAACTTGAAAGATACCCATAAACATTTAGCTATAACACAGAGGAGGAGAAAAACCTTTGTTACGAAATCATATCATTTTAAAAAAGAATTTAGATCTGTCTTTGCTCACACAGTCTAAGAATAATCACTTTACATTTATACCAAGACTTACATATAAAAAAAATCAAAATAGGAAAAAACAAATTTTTTCGATTCTTTCTGGATGTCTCCAGAAACTTTGGCTGAGTCCAGCATTTTTATATAAAGTTAATTAAGTTTTAGAGTACTCTGAGCAAAATGGGTCATACAAAAATTTTTGGTCACTCAACTCACTTAATATTTTTTTCAACTCAAACACTCATAAAACACAACTGGCCAGTCATAGCATAAGATATTCAGAGAAGGGGTAGGAGAGAGGGCTCTGTGAGCCATATTCTTCAGATTCTGCCATGTTGTATTACGGGTCCTGGGGTGCGTCCTGCATCTAGTCCTCTTGCAGTATTTCTTGTTCCTCAGGGATAGCAGCAACATCGTGTGGGTACTGTCGGACATGGCAGAAAGGATTGGAGTAATTCTGTGGAAAAACGCATCTGAAACCCCTCCCCATGGTCAATAGGGGGTCAGGCACTTTCCAAATTTTATCAAGTGGGTCTTTCCATTTGACCTTAATAGCTGGGATGGTAGATGGTGTTTGCCAGTGAAGAATAATAGGAGGTAGGTCCTAGTTATTATAAATATTAAAGAGATTTAATGTAGTTAAGGCTTTTGATAGCTGGATATTGGGGGGCTACATTCCCCCTTTATCTTTATTTAATTGAGCCTTAAGGGTTTGATGAGCCCTCTAGACAATGCCTTGTCCCTGTGGATTATAGGGAATGACTGTGGTATGAGTAATGTTCCAGAGGGAACAAAATTCGTTAAATTGTTTGCTTTTCAAAGTTAACCCAATTAACAAATAATGTGATGATAATATTAACTATCGATTGTCTTTTTGAACCCTAAGACAGCAGGAGCCTCACATCTCCACTATAGAGCCCCTACTTCCCCCAGTCCTGGAACCCTTGGATAGGGCCCACTTTCCCGTATGCATCTCCCAATCCAAACCAAATAATATTGCATCTGCCAATCACAACCTAACCAATGCAACGATTGCCACCTCAACATGCTTCGCCTCAGACTGTATCCAGAGACTTCACGTGTGGAATGACAACCCTTCAGCTTCATTACTTGGGTGAGACCTTTCCTTTTATAGTACACTCTCATTTCATCTCAGGTAGTTCACTTTCTAACAAAGCCCCATAACCTAGATATACACCAGTTTCTGTGAGAGAGAGCTTATGTGCACACGTATCCATAAACTACTGCAAAATATATACCTGAAAGCAGAAGTACACTAGAGTTTGCAGTGAGTACCTCCCTAACACTTCCTCTCCACTATTCCAAGCTTGGGATCCATGATTGCTCAACAAATTGTTTGGCTTCGTATGTTAACTCTCTTTTCAATCACCAGGTTCCAGATGCCACCAGGATGCTGGCCAGGCTTCCCTGGATTGAAGACCCCACCAATGTGTCCTGGAGCTCAGCTTCCCCATAGACACACCTTACTAGGGAAAGAGAGAGGCAGACTGGGAGTATGGACCGACCATTCAATGCCCATGTTCAGCGGGGAAGCAATTACAGAAGCCAGACCTTCTACCTTCTGCAACCCTTAACGACCCTGGGTCCATGCTCCCAGAGGGCTAGAGAATGGGAAAGCTATCATGGGAGGGGGTGGGTTATTGAGATTGGGTGGTGGGAATTGTGTGGAGTTGTACCCCTCCTACCTTATGTTTTTGTTCATTAATCCTTTCTTAAATAAAAAATTTTAAAAAAAGTTGTTTGCTGGTAAATGTATTCTAATTGTCAGTTTTCAGTTGAAGAGGTAAGCCCATTACAACAAAACAGTAGAGCATATGGCTTATAAGCTTTTTCGAGCTTTCTCCCTTCTGAGCTGTCGCCCACATAAATTTAGAAAAGGTATCAATTGAGACAAACACATATTTTTGTTTGCCAAAGTTTGGTATGTGGGTGACATTGATTTGCCAAAGAGCATTGGCTTTTAAGCCTTGGGGGTTAACCCCAAGAATTTGAATAGCAGATGTTTTTATTAGACCTGCACAGGAAGAATATGTAACAAAAATGCGTTTCAACTGTGATAAAGGAACATCAGGAAATCGAGCTCAAAGGCCTTAAGATTAACATGGGTTGGGGAATGGAAATCAGCAGGATTAGAGACAGAGGCTAGGAGAATTCCTATGGAGGTGAGGTGGTCAGCTGCAGCATTCCCTTCGGACAGGGGACCAGGAAGAGGGCTGTGGGAACAAACCCACCATCTAGGCTCCACCCTGCCTTCTTTGAGTTTTTGACCTCCATAAACTACTAGTAGAGCATGAATGCAGTTTCTTAGTACTAAAGGCATTTTATAGATGAAGTATGTTCATCTTTTACTGCTCTTTGTACAGTCATATAGATGCCCAAAGTCCTTTCCTTCCTGAGACATCAAGAAATTTTAAGACCTTAAAATACACTGATGGATTCTCTGAGTTAGACTAGAAGAGGAGAAAGAAAAAAAAAGACTATGAAGAATTTTTAAGGAATGAAAGAAGGAAAAGAAAATGGGGGTGATCAAAATGACAGGGACTCAGAGGTTACACAGGCTCCTGTGCTAAATGTGAATATATATGGGCCTTGGGTCATATTGATGGAGTAAACATTAATTATATTTATATACTTTCTTGTAATCAGGCAACTACTCTCAGTCCTACACCAGCTTCCTAGTTCTATTCTCAATTCTGACACCATCTTCCCACACAATATTTTTAGTCCACTTGCATATTAGCTACCAAGATTAGGCAAAAAAATACTAAAGTCATTGGAACATACCTAAAATGGAATTTCTAACTTCTTTCCACCCCAAAATCCCTAATATCAACTTTTTTTTTATGTACAAATAGATCATTTATAGAACACATTTTCAGTAAGCATACAGATGTAGGAGGGGAATTGAGATGAATTAAGAGGAGACACCAACTTATAGATGCACTAGTGAACTGCTATGATAGTTTGGTGTTTCCAGCGGCACATAGAGAAATCTTCTCAGCAAAGTCCCACTAAAGAACTGAGGTTAGAACATTTACCTTACCAAGTCCTGTTCTCAGTATATTAGCTTTCTTTCTTTCTTTTTTAAAAATTTTTTATTTAAGAAAGGATTAATGAACAAAAACATAAGGTAGGAGGGGTACAACTCCACACAGTTCCCACCCCCCAACCCCCATAACCCACCCCCTCCCATGATAGCTTTCCCATTCTCTAGCCCTCTGGGAGCATGGACCCAGGGTCGTTGAGGGTTGCAGAAGGTAGAAGGTCTGGCTTCTGTAATTGCTTCCCTGCTGAACATGGGCGTTGACTGGTTGGTCCATACTCCCAGTCTGCCTCTCTCTTTCCCTAGTAAGGTGTGTCTCTGGGGAAGCTGAGCTCCAGGACACATTGGTGGGGTCTTCAATCCAGGGAAGCCTGGCCAGCATCCTGGTGGCATCTGGAACCTGGTGATTGAAAAGAGAGTTAACATATGAAGCCAAACAATTTGTTGAGCAATCATGGATCCCAAGCTTGGAATAGTGGAGAGGAAGTGTTAGGGAGGTACTCACTGCAAACCCTAGTGTACTTCTGCTTTCAGGTATATATTTTGCAGTAGTTTATGGATACGTGTGAACATAAGCTCTCTCTCACAGAAACTGGTGTATATCTAGGTTATGGGACTTTGTTAGAAAGTGAACTACCTGAAATGAAATCAGAGTGTACTATAAAAGGAAAGGTCTCACCCGAGTAATGAAGCTGAAGGGTTGTCATTCCACACGTGAAGTCTCTGGATACAGTCTGAGGTGAAGCATGTTGAGGTGGCAATCGTTGCATTGGTTAGGTTTTGATCGGCAGATGCAATATTATTTGGTTTGGATTGGGAGATGCATATGGGAAAGTGGGCCCTATCCAAGGGTTCCAGGACTGGGGGAAGTAGGGGTTCTATAGTGAAGATGTGAGGTTCCTGCTGTCTTAGGGTTCAAAAAGACAATCGATAGTTAATATTATCATCACATTATTTGTTAATTGGGTTAACTTTGAAAAGTCCCTTTGTTATGGTTTGCTGTACAGTATGGTTTGCTGGTGGGAATATAAATTGGTACAGCCTCTGTGGAGAGCAGTCTGGAAAACTCTCAGAAGGCTAGACATGGACCTTCCATATGATCCAGTAATCCCTCTCCTGGGGTTATACCCCAAGGACTCCATAACACCCAACCAAAAAGAGGTGTGTACTCCTATGTTCATAGCAGCACAATTCATAATAGCTAAAACCTGGAAGCAACCCAGGTGCCCAACAACAGATGAGTGGCTGAGAAAGCTGTGGTATATATACACAATGGAATACTATGCAGCTATCAAGAACAATGAACCCACCTTCTCTGACCCATCTTGGACAGAGCTAGAAGGAATTATGTTAAGTGAACTAAGTCAGAAAGATAAAGATGAGTATGGGATGATCCCACTCATCAACAGAAGCTGACTAAGAAGATCTGAAAGGGAAACTAAAAGCAGGACCTGACCAAATTGTAAGTAGGGCACCAAAGTAAAAACCCAGTGGTGAGGGGTAGACATGCAGCTTCCTGGACCAGTGGGGGGTGGGAGTGGGTGGGAGGGATGGGTCACAGTCCTTTGGTGGTGGGAATGCTGTTTATGTACACTCCTATCAAAATGTAGACATATAAATCAGTAGTTAATTAATATGAGAGGGGGAAATCAATTTTATGTCTCAAAGTTTCTCAAAACACAAACTGAATCTTTTTAATATATAGGCTATGTATTTGATATGCAGACTCTCTCAAAAGCCTAGACCAAGTAGATTAGAAGCATCCAATAGCACAGCTATATACAATATCAACTTTTTTATTCCTATTTATTAAACACTTTGACCTGCTTTATGTCTTACCACCTTTTTAAATTTTTACTTGTAAAATGGAAATACTGAAAAGACCATACTATAAGAGGGGTACAATGAAATTCCCACCACCAGAACTCTGTATCCCATCCCCTTTCCTGATAGCTTTCTTAATCTTTAATCTTCTGGGGTATGGATCCAGGGTTATTATGGGGTGCAGAAGGTGGAAGATCTGACTTCTGTAATTGCATCCCCACTGCACATAGGGTTTGGTAGGTTTATCTGTACTCCAAGAATGTCTCTCTCTATCAATATTAGGGCAGGTATCTGGGCAAGTGAGGCTCCAGGACACGCTGGTGGGGTCGTCTGCCCAGGAAGTCCAGTTGCCATCATGGTAGCATCTGGAACCTGGTGGCTGAAAAATGATTTAACATATAAAGCCCAAGAAATTATTAAATTATCAGGAACTAAGGCAAGAATATTGCAGATGAAGATTTGGGGGTCTCCATTTTGGAAATAGCTAATTGGTCTATACTAGGTATATTCCAAAGGGCCCATGACTTTACTAGTTTTTGTCTGAGCCTGACATCTGATATGCAGGTGGACCCAAGTTATTGTTTGGGGAGATTGTGTCATGGTTCGATAAAAGGACTAGAAAACTGGATCAGGGAAGAGAGTAGCTCCCAAATATGGGAAAAGTATATAAGTACTATTGACTGTAAACACTATTAATTTGATCTGGTGCCCATATTCAGCATTGGAGCCTGTGGAACCTCTTCATTCCTATAGGTCTGAGCTCTCATTCTGCTGTCATGAGTAGGAACATTCCAAGTTGCACCAATTTCAGGACCCATCTTCCTCAGGTGGTATCTACCATTGCATAGGATCTACCACCTTTTAACCACTAAGTTTCAGATGCAACAATGATTCCATCCTGAATTCCCTGGGCAAAAGAATTCAACAATGTATCCAGGAACCTTACCTTTCCAGAGCCCTACCCCACTGTGGAAAGATAGAAACAAGCTGGGGATATGTATAGACCTGTCAGTGACTATGTCCAGCAAAAAAGCAATCACATTAGCCAGAATTTCTATCTTCTGCACCTTATAAGTAATTTGGGTCCATACTCCCATAGGGAGAGAAATGTTAGGGGAAGGTGATTGGAGAACTCTAAATTCCAAATTCCATCAGAGAAAGAAGAGGTAAAAAGAAATACATCAGGAAGTAGCAGTTGACTGGGAAGGGAGAAGGCAGGACTATGGAATATATGGGCAAATATATATAAATATAGACAAATAGCTATAGAAATAATATGTGGGGAGTTAGGAAGATGGCGGCATGAGAAGTCGCTAACAGCGAGTGCTCTGATCGCATCGTCGGCAACGGTAGGATTTTCTGCCTTTAGCAGGCCAGTCAATAAGGAGGGACACCAAAGAAGTGATTACAATTTAATTTGGGTTAAGAATTAGAGTAAATGTGACACGGACTAGCGGGGCGCCAGAATTCCCAGGCGGCGCCGGGCAAGGCGAGTGCGCCGGGAATTGTCCTCCGCCAGCCCAAGAAGGCGGCTCCTCCGCCGGTTGCAGAGCGCGGCGGGCAGAGGACCCAGAAAGAGCACTTTAGTTCGGGGGCTTCCTCTTGGGAGTCTCCAGGGTCCACTGTGACCCTGAGGGCGGATCCAAAGACTTCTTGAGTATAGCTCTCATTGGATCAAAGGACTTGGAGCTAGTTTTCATTTTTGAGAAATCCTTTAAAAAGGTCTGGAGGGGGGGTTTCCCAGAAGATGGCGGACTGAGAAGCGGCTAGCCTTGGAGCTCCGGACACATCTCTTGTAAACAATAGGATTTTCTGCCTTTAGCAGGCCAGCCAATAAGGGGCCATAGCGGTGACAACAAGGAGGTGTCTATAACTTAATTTGGGTTAAGAATTAGAGTAGGGGGAAAAATTCTTTTTTCTTCCTTTTAATTTTCAAGCATACATCCTTCCCGCCGCCTCCCCCCCCATAAGCAGTGCCTGGGACCAGCTACTAGCAGGATACCCCATACCACCAAACAGGGTTTTTTTGTTTTTTTTTAATTCACTGATACACATTTGGGAAGTTCCTCGCACTGCTCTTTAATTACAACTCTTCTTCTTATCTTCTCCCTTTTCTCTCTCTTATCTCTCTCTATCTCTTTTTTTTTTTTAATCTTGTCATACACTTCTTTCTTCTTTGCCTTTCTGAATTTGTGAATTACTTTGGGGAAGAAATCTGACCCAGAGTGGACTCTCTATGTGTGTATCTCTGCTCTAGTTCCCTTTACACTCTTGTTACCCCTAGAATATACACTGGATAGTAGATTTGCATAACTGTCTATTCTTGCTATTCTCTCTTTTCTCTTTCTTCACTGGGATTTGGTTACTATTTTTTCACAGACTGGAGAAATTTTTTGGCTAACTGGTAACGATTAAACTCCTTCAATACTTACTTCAGTTGCTACTGTAATTCCGGAGGTTGGTGAGTGCAATTGTCATAAAGGTATTTAGTACAGTGTTACTTGTGCTCAAAACACAACAACTGAGGAACAACAGAGCATAAAAAAAGAGAGAAACACATAAAAAAATGGGTAGATTAAAAACAAATAAAACTGATACCCCAAGAGCCCAGAAGAAACCACAAATCAGTCAGAAGCAACCATAGATAAGAAAAGTATGCAAGCAATAATAAACTTATTAATCACAGAAATGAAAACAAAATTGGAGGAAAGGAATGGCAGTATTAGGGAAACAACAGTTGAGAACCCCAAGGAAAATACTGATTATCTTGAGACAATTAGAGAACTGAAAGCTGAAATAGCTGTAATGAAGAAAGAAGCTGAGGCAAGGGAAAACAGACTAACAGAAGCAGAAAACAGAATTAGTCAGACAGAGGATGAGTTAGAGAAAACTAAGAAAGAGGTGAAAGAGCTTAAAAAGAGATTGAGAGACACTGAAAACAACAACAGAGACATATGGGATGATCTCAAAAGAAGTAATATTCGTATAATTGGCCTGCCAGAGGAAGAAAGAGAGGAAGGGGAAGAAAACATTCTAGAGGAGATAATAAAGAAAACTTCTCAGACCTGAATAACAGAAAGGATATCAAGGTGCAAGAGGCCCAGAGAGTAGCAAACAGAATCAACCCAGACCTGAAGACACCAAGACACATCATAGTCACAATGAGAAGAAGTAAGGATAAAGAAAGGATCCTAAAGGCTGCAAGAGAGAAACAAAAAGTCACATACAGGGGAAAACCCATAAAACTTTGTGCAGATTTCTCAACTCAAACTCTAAAAGCCAGAAGGGAGTGGCAAGATATCTATCGAGCCCTGAATGAAAAAGGGTTTCAACCAAGGATAATATATCCTGCTAGACTTTCATTCAAGCTAGATGGAGGGATCAAAACCTTCTTAGACAAACAACAGTTAAAGGAGGCAACTATCAGCAAGCTGGCCCTGAAAGAGGTACTAAAAGACCTCTTATAAACAAGAACATCACTATAATACTTGCAATATATCAGAGTAAACAAATTGATTTTTAGAACAATGGCACTACAATACATTAAATCCATAATATCAATAAATGTCAATGGCTTAAACTCACCCATCAAAAGGCACAGGGTGGGGGGATGGATCAGAAAACATAACCCAACCATATGCTGCTTGCAAGAATCCCATCTGTCACAACAAGATAAACACAGACTTAAAGTGAAAGGATGGAAAACTATCATACAGGCTAACGGTCCACAAAAAAGGGCAGGAACAGCCATTCTCATCTCAGACATGATAGATTTTAAATTAAATAAAGTAATAAAAGATAGGCAAGGACATTACATAATGATTAGAGGATCAGTCAGCCAAGAAGACTTAACAATTATTAACATCTATGCACCCAACGAGGGACCATCTAAATACATTAAGCATCTACTGAAAGAATTTCAAAAATACATCAATAGTAATACAATAATAGTGGGAGACTTCAATACCCCACTCTCACACTTAGACAGATCAACAAAGCAGAGAACCAATAAAGATACAAGAGAATTGAATGAAGAGATCGACAGACTAGACCTCTTGGACATTTTCAGACTCCTCCACCCCAAAAAACTGGAATACACCTTCTTTTCAAATCCACATAACACATACTCAAGGATAGACCACATGTTAGGCCACAAAGACAGCATCAATAAATTCAAGAGCATTGAAATCATCCCAAGTATCTTCTCAGACCACAGTGGAGTAAAACTAACTTTTAACAACAAACAGAAAATTATTAAAAGATATAGAATTTGGAAACTAAACAACATGCTCCTTAAGAACCACTGCGTCAGAGACTCACTCAAACAGGAAATTCAAATGTTCCTGGAAACTAATGAAAATGAAGACACAACCTATCAAAATATTTGGGACACAGCGAAAGCAGTACTGAGAGGGAAACTTATAGCCATACAATCACATATTAAACACCAAGAAGAAGCCCAAATGAACGACCTTACTACACACCTCAAGGACTTGGAGTAAGAGGAACAAAGGACCCCTAAAGCAACCAGAAGGACAGAAATCACTAAAGTTAGAGCAGAAATAAACAACATCGAAAATAAAAGAACCATACAAAAGATCAATGAAGCCAAATGTTGGTTCTTTGAAAGATTAAACAAAATTGACAAACCCTTAGCCAGACTCACCAAACAAAAAAGAGAGAAGACTCAAATTAATAGAATTGTAAATGATGGAGGAGATATCACAACTGACACCACAGAAATCCAGAGAATCCTGTGAAACTTCTATAAAGAACTATATGCCACCAAGCTAGAGAATCTGGAAGAAATGCAACAATTCCTAGAAACCTATGCACTTCCAAAACTGAACCAAGAAGAACTACAAAATCTAAATGCACCAATCACAGGCAAAGAAATTGAAACCGTTATTAAGAATCTCCCCAACAACAAAAGTCCTGGACCAGATGGCTTCACAAACGAATTCTACAAAAATTTCAGAAAACAGTTAATACCCATACTCCTTAAGCTATTCCATAAGATTGAAGAAACAGAAATACTCCCTTCCACCTTTTATGAAGCCAACATCACCCTGATACCAAAAGCTGATAGAGACAGAACAAAAAAGGAAAACTACAGACCAATATCTCTGATGAACATAGATGCCAAAATATTAAACAAGATCTTGGCCAACCGGATACAGCAACACATCAAAAAGATTGTTCATCATGACCAAGTGGGATTCACCCCAGGAATGCAAGGCTGGTTCAACATCCATAAATCAATCACTGTCATTCACCACATCAATAAAAGCAAAGCCAAAAACCACATGATTATCTCAATAGATGCAGAGAAAGCCTTTGACAAAATCCAACACCCATTCATGCTCAAAACTCTACAAAAAATGGGAATAGATGGGAAATTCCTCAAGATAGTGGAGTCTATATATAGCAAACCTACAGCCAACATCATACTCAATGGACAGAAGCTGAAAGCATTCCCCCTCAGATCGGGGACTAGACAGGGCTGTCCACTGTCACCGTTACTCTTCAACATAGTATTGGAAGTTCTTGCCATAGCAATCAGGCAAGAGAAAGAAATCAAAGGGATACAGATTGGAAGGGAAGAAGTCAAGCTCTCACTATTTGCAGATGATATGATAGTATACATAGAAAGACCTAAAGAATCCAGTAGAAAATTACTGGAAGTTGTTAGGCAATATAGCAAGGTATCAGGCTACAAAATCAATGTACAAAAATCAGTGGCATTTCTTTATGCAAACACTAAATCTGAAGAAGAAGACATCCAGAAATCACTCCCATTTACTGTTTCAGCAAAATCAATCAAATATAGGAATAAAGTTGACCAAAGAAGTGAAAGACTTGTATGCTGAAAACTGTGAATAAAGTTGACCAAAGAAGTGAAAGACTTGTATGCTGAAAACTGTGAGTCGCTACTCAAGGAGATAGAAACTGATACCAAGAAATGGAAAGATATCCCATGCTCATGGATTGGAAGAATAAATATCATCAAAATGAATATTCTCCCCAGAGCCATATACAAATTTAATGCAATACCCATCAAAGTTCCACCAAGCTTCTTTAAGAGAATAGAACAAACACTACAATCATTTATCTGGAACCTGAAAACACCTAGAATTGCCAAAACCATCTTAAGGAAAAGAAACAGAAATGGAGGCATCACACTCCCAGACCTTAAACTATATTATAAAGCCATCATCACCAAAACAGCATGGTACTGGAACAAAAATAGGCACACAGACCAGTGGAACAGAATTGAAAGCCCAGAAATAAATCCCAACACCTATGGGCATCTAATCTTTGATAAGGGGGCCCAAAGTATTAAATGGAAAAAGGTGCTGGGAAAACTGGGTTGAAACATGCAGAAGAATGAAATTGAACCACTTTATCTCACCAGAAAAAAAAAAATCAACTCCAAATGGATCAAAGACCTAGATGTCAGACCAGAAACAATCAAATACTTAGAGGAAAACATTGGTAAAACACTTTCCCACATACACCTCAAGGACATCTTTGATGAATCAAACCCAATTGCAAGGAAGACCAAAGCAGAAACAAACCAATGGGACTACATCAAATTGAAAAGCTTCTGCACATCCAAAGAAACTATTAAACAAACAGAGAGACCCCTCACAAAATGGGAGAAGATCTTCACATGCCAGACATCAGACAAGAAACTAATCACCAAAATATATAAAGAGCTCAGCAAACTTAGCCGCAAAAAAGCAAATGACCCCATCCAAAAATGTGCAGAGGAAATGAACAAAACATTTACCACAGAGGAGATCCAAAAGGCTAACAAACATATGAAAAACTGCTCTAGGTCACTGATTGTCAGAGAAATGCAAATTAAGACAACACTAAGATACCACCTCACTCCTGTAAGAATGGCATACATCAAAAAGGACAGCAGCAACAAATGCTGGAGAGGATGTGGGGACAGAGAAACCTTTTTATATTGCTGGTGGGAATGTAAACTGGTACAGCCTCTGTGGAGAGCAGTCTGGAAAACTCTCGGAAGGCTAGACATGGACCTTCCATATGACCCAATAATTCCTCTCCTGGGGTTATACCCCAAGGACTCCATAACACCCAACCAAAAAGAGGTGTGTACTCCTATGTTCATAGCAGCACAATTCATAATAGCTAAAACCTGGAAGCAACCCAGGTGCCCAACACCAGATGAGTGGCTGAGAAAGCTGTGGTATATATACACAATGGAATACTATGCAGCTATCAAGAACAATGAACCCACCTTCTCTGACCCATCTTGGACAGAGCTAGAAGGAATTATGTTAAGTGAACTAAGTCAGAAAGATAAAGATGAGTATGGGATGATCCCACTAATCCTTTCTTAAATAAAAAATATAAAAATAAAAATAAAGAAAGAAAGAAAAAAAGAAAAAAAAAAAAAGAAATAATATGTGACCCATGTCTGTGACCTTGGGAGGGCTACTTTAGTTTCCAGTGGAAGGAATGGAACTCAGAATTCTGATGGTACAAACGGTGTTGTCCCATAATTTTGTAAATAAATATTAAATGACTAATAAAAAATTAAATTAAATTAAAATAATAGGGACTAGATAAACACATAGGAGTCACTTCCCTAAAGGCAGATGTTGAAATACTATCAAATGGACATGTATCATGTAAAGTAAAAAAGAAAAAAAATCTACTACAGCAATATGTAGAGAAAATAAAGTCAGATGAGAAAAAATATGTATATTTAAAACTGTCTCTCTGGCTATAGGTAAAAAGAGAGAGAGAAGAGTCAATACAAGTCAGTATAAGCAACAGGAGACTCCTCACAGTGGAAACCATGAAGAACAAAAGATTAAAGTATTGCTGTATTATTATATATCTGTTTCAAAGCCATGAAGGTAATTTTCCACAAATAGATAGTTATATAATTGTTTTATCCATAGGGAAAATAGAGAAAGAGTGGAAAACGTACAGAAAGTCTAGAAGTGCAACACGGAGTATTATTAAGTGAACAGCATGACCCAGAGGAGGATTCTAAGAGATCAGATAAGGAATTCTTTCATAGTCAAGGTTTCTGTAAAGGTTAATTGTGAAGTATATTCTAAAAGAGTCCATAACACACACACACAGTCTCTGTCTCACAGGCACACATATTAACTCATATACATGGAAATAATCACAGCATCAAGTCTATGATAGTCTAAGCACCAAGCCATTAAAACAGACAAACCATGGGGGCAG
This sequence comes from Erinaceus europaeus, assembly GCF_950295315.1. Lineage (NCBI taxonomy): Eukaryota > Metazoa > Chordata > Mammalia > Eulipotyphla > Erinaceidae > Erinaceus > Erinaceus europaeus. Next base: position 29,472,455 of record NC_080174.1, on the reverse strand, counting down.
AGCCAAGATGGCTAGTTGGAAAAAACAACTGTTGTGAGCTCCAAAAAGCAGCAGTTTACAATCTGAGATTCTCTGGACAGGGTAGCATTCTGGGCCATCAGTAGGAGGGTGAACCTGTCAGGGTGACACCAAAAAAGAGTTCTATAGCCCACTCTTGGGCTGGCAAACAGAGGCCAAAAGGAGAAAGAAAGGAAAATCTTTGGCTTGATTATTTCTGAACTTACCACTCCCCCTGATCCCAAAAGTAGCCCCTAGAGGCTGGCCAGCCAGCCACTCCTAGCAGGCTTCCTGTTGTACTATTTCTTTACCAAGATTCCTGGCTCACCAGGGGTGTCATTCCAAGCCTTTTTCTTTTTCTTTTCCTTTTCTCTCTCACTTTTTTTTTTTTTTAAGTGGCTGGAGCTCTATTTGAGTGACAAAATACCTAACCAATCAGAGACTCAGCCCTGCCTGGGAAAGGCTACCTGGAGGTGTTTGTTTGTTTGTTTGTTTTTGTTTTTGTTTTTGTTTTGAATACTTATAATTGGCTGTCTTTGCACGGGCTGCCTGCTGCTAATCCAGAGCAGTCCAAGCAGCAGACTGTTAGGGTATTTTCCTCTATTTTATTTTATTACTATTATTATTATATATACGTGTCCCTTTTCCCTCCTCCTTATTCAGGTTGACCAAAATTAACTGTTGTTTTTTCCATTGATAGGTGACTGAGTGTCCTATCCATTATGAGAAGAACTTGTTTCTTTCTCCCTTTTCCATCCATTCTCCTTTTTCTCTCCTCCTAGATAATTAAAAAACAAACAAAAAAAAAAGCCCTCTTTACTTTCACTGCTCTTTTTTTTTTCTTTTGCTTTCTGAATTCACTGATACTCATTTGTGAATTATCTCGGGGAAGAAATCTGACTCGGAGTGGAGTGTGTGTGTGTGTGTGTGTGTGTGTGTGTGTGTGTGTGTTTGTGTGTGTGTGTGTGTCCCATTTGTACTTCCCTTTCTCCTCTTGATATCCCTAGAATTTATAGTGGACAGTGTATATGTTCACATTTAGCACAGGAGCCTATATAACCTCCACTTCCTTGTCAGTCTGAGCTCACGGTCCATGGTCAAAGTTGGAAGCATTCTGACTGTACTCATTTCAGTACCAATCTTCCTAAAGTGACAGAACAGAATGATGCAGCCTCCCTTCAGAAACTGGGGCAGTCCCTACCAGTACTACTTTATAGTGAGGTCATAGTCCTGGAGAAGCCTTTGGAAGGGCTTATGGTGACAATTCCTGATAAAAGTGCCAGTAATGGTAGAGAGAGAGAGGTCTGTTAGAGGTGTAGGCCCATGGTATCTATAGGGGAATCCTAGGATACCAGGACTTGGTGCTTCCAATAGCCAGTTTTGGAATCTTGTTAACTCATTGTTGTCTTTATTTGCATTTCTCTGACAATCAATTACTTGAAAAGCTTTTCTCTCATTATGTAAGGAGTTGGAATCTATTAAATCATAGTACCTTCAGGTATTACATGTATGGCCTTATTGACTTGTGAATTAGAAATGTTTCTTCCTTACAAATGACCTTTCTCTCTCATAGATTGTGTACCATGTTTTTATCAGTCTTTTTTTTTTTTTTTGTATTACCTTTTTTGCCACTAAGGTTATTGCTGAGCCTTGGTGCCTGCATGACAACTAAGCCCCTCTTAGAGTCTTTTTCTTCCTTTTCTGACAAAAACAGAGAGGGAGAGAGGACAAAGGAGAGACATTTGCAGCCTTGCTCCACTCTCAAACCCACCCTCCACAGGTGGGGACCAGGAGCTTGAACCCAGGTCCATGTGATGATATGTGCACTCTATTATGTCTGCCACAACCAGACACCCCAATTATTAATTATTAATAAGCTTGGGAATCTAGAAGAATGGACTACAGAAGAATCTGTAAATTTTCTAATCAAATAATTACTACTTACGTCTAGATTCCCTCCTCCCCTACCCCCTAACTCACATTCCTCTACAACTTTATCTACTCAGCTAACTATAAAAGAAAGTAAGATATATCTCCTAATCTATTCTGACAGTATCAGCATTATTAGATAATTTTTGGAAGTAAAAAGTATACAATTGGCTAAGAGATATATATATCAGCCAAAGGACAATTTTGTCTCTATGACAACCTTTATATCAATTAAACAAATAAATGCAATAAAACTTGAGGTTAACTTAGATCCCTGTAAAATTCTAGGGATATTTCCTCCCAAACTTGAGGCCAGATATCATAGATGAAATTGGATACAGCAAATGACACTCAGTGCTTTAATAGCTGAGAGAATACTAAGCTCATAAGATAAAGAAGGGACCACAAAAACTGGAAAAGGGTAAGAGATTGGCTCACTTAAGGGTGGCCTCTTTGATCTACCAGGACACCTCATCACCTGGGATGATGTTCAGGGTACCAAGAATATTCATCAAAACAGAGATCCAAAAGGTCAACAGACACATGAAAAAATTTTCAAGTAATTGATTGTCAGAGAAATTCAAATAAAGACAACAATGATTTAACAAGATTCCAAAACTGGCTAGTGGAAACACCATAAGAACATTTTAAATGATCTATTGATAGTGATCATAATATAGCATATACAGATGTTGAAATATAACCCATACACTTGAAACACAATGCTACAAACCAGTATTACTTCACTAAAATATTCTTAATGAACTAAAAAGATTTTAGGTTTTTGATCTGATTCTCCCTGTTCTATTTTTGGTTTTGTTACATATTCTATTCTCTCCCAAGTACCTCCTCTCTAACACATTCCGTCTTTATAAGTACTAATTATTTTGTTTCCACTCTTGAGTCTGTATAATAACATGAGTGATCAAAAACTCTGCTAGAAAGTTTCATGGTATTTTCTAAATGTGACAATATACTTAACTACAGACCTTGCTCACTGTCATTGATAGGACCTATAAGATTAGTGTGCACAAAACTTAAGAGGAGTACTCTTCAGATAAAGTTTCCTAGACTCTGCCCCCAAATTTTTTTACTATATATCTATGTTTGTAGAGGTTAGAACTCTGAATTTTTAGTAAATATGCTCCCCCAAAAAAACCAAACTGATTCTATACAGACTTCTATGCTAAATATAAATATATATATAGGCCCTGGGTCAAGTGGTTGGGGTAAACAGTTAACACTATTCAATTTTTTTTTCCAAATAATGAGAGATACTCTTGGCCCTATCTATTTTTCTAGCCCTTTTCTCTACTCTGGCACCATCTTCCCCAAACAATATTTTTATCCAACACCATGTTAGCTATCAAACTCAAACAGAAACTATGATAGTTATGGACTCCTAAGAACATGCCTAAAATGGAGTTCCTAGCTTTTTTCCATGCTAAGATCTTTATTCTCATCTGCTCTGTTTCTGCTTTTCGATTCCTGTTCATTAATCATTTTAACCTGCTTCATATCTTGCCACCTATCAGTCACCAAGTTTCAGATGCTATCATGATTCCATCCTGTCTTCCCTGGGCAGAGGACCTCACCAATATATCCTGGAACCTGCTCTGTCCAGAACTCTACTCAAATTCAGACAGATAGAGACAGGGAGGGGTATGAATGCCCATGTCCAGCAGAGAAGCAATTATAGAAGCCAAAACTCCCAACTACACCCCAAAAATAATTTTGGTACATACTGCCAGCAGAGGAGAAATAATATGGGGGAAAGTTGAACAGAGAGCTCTGAACAACTCCATCAGGACCCAGAGAGAAGAAGGAAAAAATAAGGACATTCAGAAGTGGAAGTAGGTGTAGGTGTGACTTATAGAATGCAACAACATGAGAAAAAAAAATGGGAAAAGGTAGAAAAATAGTTGTAGAAATAATAGTATACCCACATATGTGACCTTGGGAGAACTACTATAGTTTCCAATGGAGGGACTAGGGATATAGAACTCTGGTGGTGGCGAACTCAGGTAGTGGTGACAGTGTAAAATTAAATCTCTATTATCTATAATTTTGTGGAACAATATTAAGTCACTGATAATTTTTATTACTTGTTTATCAGGAAACACTGACAAAATCATAAAATAAGAGGGGTACAACTCCACACAATTCCCACCACCAGAACTCTGTATTCCATCCCCTCCCCTAATAGCTTTTCCTATTCTTTAATTTTTTAGATCATCTCTTAGTACTGAGTAACAATAAAACAACCACAACTCAGCATGGGCAAGAAAACTAAGAATTGGGAGTTGGGCGGTAGTGCAGCAAGTTAAGTGCAGGTGACACAAAGTGCAAGGACCAATATAAGGATCTGGGTTTGAGGCTCCTGGATCCCCACCTGCAGGGGAGTCACTTCACAGGTGGTGAAGCAGGTCTGCAGGTGTCTGTCTTTCTCTTCCCCTCTCTGTCTTCCCCTCCTCACTCCATTTCTTTCTGTCCTACCCAACAACAATGACATCAATAACAACAACAATAACTACAACAATAAAAAGCAAGGTCAACAAATGGGAATAAATAAATAAATATTAGAAAAAAAAGATAGCTAAGAATTGAGGCTCAAAGAACAGTGAAGGCACCTATAGAAAAAAATGAAGCCCTGCCAGATGCTGAAAGAAGTCTAGAATGGTGGCAGAGAGATATTATTAATTTTAGGTCTAACCTTACAGACAGCTATAGGAGAGGAGAATACATCATAGTTTGTTTATTTTTCATTAACTCAGCTCTAAAGGAGATCATGAGCTAAAAATGACACAAAGTGTGGATGGTATATTTTATCTGTTTCTAATTCTCATTCCTATCACCTCTATAGAGTCAACCTCACACATACATAACCTGGAAAAGCCTCTGAATTGAACATTAAGTTTTGTCTGAAACTATTTTGTAGAAACCAAGACATGAATATGAAGCAAGATTCCAATTGATGAAGAAGTCGCAAGTTTGGGAATTAGACTGGGTCAGAAGTAAGTTGTGGGTGAATCTTTTAAAAGCAGAAACAACAAGTGGCCCTCTTAGTGCAGTAAGCAATGCACCAGTTTCATAAAAGCAGCAATGACAAAAATCTTCTCTCTTTTTCATCATGGATTAACTATGCTCACATTCAGTTTTATGACTTCTTGATGACAAGTCCATGGAATCAAGCAATCAGGTTTATTTAGGGTAAATCAGATAGTACCTTGTGCTCATTTGCCCTTCTTCTGTGTCTTGTTCCTCTTGTTATTTGTTTTGATTTCCTGGTAAAATGTTAATCAGATAAATACTTTACCTAAGGCTATTGTTTTTTGTTTGTTTGTTTTTTAGAAATTGAGGCTATGAAGCGGATCAAGAACTTGAGTGTTAGACCAGAAACTATAAGATACTTAGAGGAAAATATTGGCAGAACTCTTTTCTGCATAAATTTTAAAGATATCTTCAATGAAACAAATCCGATTACAAAGAAGACTAAGGCAAGCATTAACCTATGGGACTACATCAAATTAAAAAGCTGCACAGCAAAAAAAAAAAAAAAAAAAAAAAAAAACAATACCCAAACCAAGAGACCACTCACAAAATGGGAGATCTTTACATACCATACATCAGACAAGAGGTTAATAACCAAATATATAAATAGCTTGCCAAAATCAACAACAAGAAAACAAATAACCCCATCCAAAAATGGGGAGAGAACATGGACAGAATATTCACCACAAAAGAGATCCAAAGGCCGAGAAACGCATGAAAAAAATGTGCCAAGTCTTTAAATGTCAGAGAAATGCAAATAAAGACAACAATGAGATACCACTTCACTCCTGTGAGAATGTCATACATCAGAAAAGGTAACAACAGCAAGTGCTGGAGAGATTGTGGGATCAAACGAACCCTCCTACACTGCTGGTGGGAATGTCAATTGGTCCAACCTCTGTGGAGAACAGTCTGGAGAACTCTCAGAAGGCTAGAAATTGACCTACCCTATGATCCTGCAATTCCTCTCCTGGGGATATATCCTAAGGAACCCAACACACCCATCCAAAAACATCTGTGTACACGTATGTTCTTAGCAGCACAATTTGTAATAGCCTAAACCTGGAAGCAACCCAGGTGTCCAACAACAGATGAGTGGCTGAGCAAGTTGTGGTATATATATATATATATATATATGGAATACTACTCAGCTATTAAAAATGGTGACTTCACCATTTTCAGCTGATCTTGGATGGATCTTGAAAAATTCATGTTAAGTGAAATAAGTCAGAAACAGAAGAATGAGCATGGGATGATCACACTCTCTGGCAGAAGTTGAAAAACAAGATCAGAAGAGAAAACACAAGTAGAACCAGAACTGGAAATGGCGTATTGCACCAAAGTGAAAGACTCTGGGGTGGGTGTGGGGGAGAATACAGATCCAAGAAGGATGACAGAGGACCTAGTGGGGGTTGTATTTTTATATGGAAAACTGGGGAATGTTATGCATGTACAAACTATTGTATTTATTGTCAAATGTAAAACATTAATTCCCAAATAAAGAAATTTAAAAATAAATAAATAAACAAATTTTTTAAAAATTGAGGTGATATCTGCTCACTTGTCTCTGGTTTTTCACCAAAGGAAAAGAAATATGTATGTAGATTGGACCCCAGGCCCTGCCCATGAGAGCTAGAGTGGGACTATTCAACCCTTTCAAAAGAACTAATCTTCATTCCCTTCTGGCTTATATATCTAAGTCATAAGCAGAGCTTTAAAAAGGACAAAAAGGGAAAACCCAAAATTTTGACTGGGTTTGCTGTGTTACACCAAAGCAAAGAACTCAGAAGAGAGAGCAGGGAGCAGTTTAGTGGCAGGGGGACTTTGTAGTTCCGGTACATGATGGCCGAGGGAGAACCAAGCTGAGAGTGAGAATGTTTTGCAAATATTTATCATGGGGAGATGAGAAACTGTACCATGTGTCAACAGCTGTATTGCCAACCATTAACACCCCCTCCAATAACATAATTATCAAAAAAAAAAAAGAAAGAAAGAGAGAGAGAGACAGATTTGGCCTCACTGTAAATTTCATTTAAGTTCCTATTATGTATACAGAAATATTTAATGATGTATTATACAGGAAGGGGTTCCAATGTGCATCAGTGATAATATGGAATCCTTCTGGAAATCAGGAGGCCACTGACAAAAGGGTAGACACTTCACTAGAAAAAGAGCAAAGACATAAAAACTATTTCCCAACTTTTGCAACTGTATTTTCCATTTGATTCTGCCAACACAATACTGAAGAGCTGGGCTGGGTTTTTTATTTTAAAAACTTCTCAGTGACAATTATTGATCAGGATTATATTGAAATCCACATAAAAAGGAGAAAAAGAGACTACTGCAACCAGTGCTTTCCTAGCCTGCAAAGAAAGAAGATAAAAGATATTCAATCCTCAGGTCATTGCAGTATCACAGCTGAGTAGATAAAAGTGATACACAGTGAACCAGAGGAAGGATAAAAAAATAAATAAATAAAAACGGTGCCTTTTGTAATCTGGCCTCAAGTTAGGGAGGGAATAGACCTAAAGTTTAAGTTGGATCTAAGTCAATGTTTAACTTATTTTTTTAAGTTGAGTTTTACTGTATTTTACTTGTTTGATGATTATGACATAGGTTATCATAGGGGGTAATAACTGTCAATTATTTTATATATACTTTTGCCAGTAGATTTCTTGGCAAGTTGTATACAGTATTTCTTCTAGAGATTATCAAAGGGGTGACACTAATACTGTTGTTGTCAGGAGAGATTAGAGGATCTCTCCTACTTACTTTCTTTTGTGTAACTAACTGAGTAGATAGAGTTATTGAGGAAGGTGAAGTAGGGGGTAGGAAATGAGGGTGTCTAGGCCTAAGTAGTAAATATTTGATTAAACACTTTATAGTGACTTTTCAGGTCTTTATACTTGGTTGCTGAGTTTATTAAGTCTAAATCTAATCACAGCAGATTATTGAGCACTATTACTTTGAGGTATATAACTGCCCCTGAATTAGGGATAGATGTGTACATGAACCCTGTCCACTAGGCCCTGGTCTATATATAGGGTCAGTAACCTTGTTAGGGAGTACATTATTTTAAATGGAACTAGGTAGTTCATTGTATTAAGAAGGGTCTCAACATATTTTTGGGTTGGAAGGTTGAAATCTCAGGCTTGGCATCCCTGGATATAGCCCTATGTCAGATCAATGGAGTAAATAGTTAATGGTATTTAATATATATTCCTTATGTTTCAGAGCTACTCTCTTCCCTGATCCAGCTTTCTAGTTCTATTCTCAACTCTGACTCCACCTTCTCAGACAATATTTTCATCTACTTGCATGTTAGCAATCAGGCTCAAGCAAAAATTACTGAAGTCATAGGCCACTTGGAACATACCTAAAATGGACTTCCTAGTTTCTTCTCACCTAAATATCCCTAATATTAACTGTTTATTCCTATCTTTTTAAATAATTTGTCCTGATTATCTTATCTATTTTCAACACCAGGTAGCAGATGCTACTAGGATTCCATTCTGACTTCCCTGGGCAGATGAATGCACCAATGTGTCCTGATATCTTACCTCCCTAAAGCCCAACCCCACTAGGGAAAGACAGAAACAGGCAGGTGGTTATGGAACAACCTGTCAACACCCATGGCTAGAGGAGACACAATTAAGAAAGCGAGAACTATGACCATGGAATATGATCTCAGACTTACAGGAATGTAGAAGTTACTTACATAGGTCCTATGCTAAATATTAATAGACATGGGCCCCAGATATGAACAATAAGGTTTACAATTACCAGTATTTATATATTTTTCCCATATTTGTGAACTATTCTCTGCCCTGATCCAGATTTCTAGTACTATTCCCAACTCTGACACAGTCCTCCCAGACAATACTTTTAGCCCATCTGCACATTAGCTGCCTGGCTCAGGCAAAAATTAATAAAGTCAAGGGTCCATAGTAATATAGCTAAAATAGAATTCCTAGATTCTTCCAACAGGAAGACCCCAAATCTCATGTTATACTCTTTCTTTTAGGTTCTGGATTATTAAACAATTTTTCCTTCTTTGTATCTTAACGCTTTTCATCCATCAAGTTGCAGATGCTACCATGATGCCAACCTGACTTCCATGGGCAGATGACCTAACCAATGTGTCCTAAAACCACACCTCTCTAGAACCCTACCCAAGATAAGATAGAAACAGATTGGGGCTCTTTCTCTCCTCTCCTCTCCCAGATCAACTAGGAATACCAAAGGAGACCACCTGGGACCGAAATGAGACAGGACTGGAACAACTATAGGAACCCACCAGGTCGCTGGTGAGTGGAAAAACGTGTGGCTGGTGACAGAGAGGAGCCTAGAGAGAGATTAAGTGGCTGGTAACAGTCCGGCAGTTTGTCAGTTGAGATGCCACCTCCAGTCTGTTCCACCAACAAGGGGACAGCTGAGGGGAAGAGAGGACTCCCTGGAGACTCACCAAGTGCAACTCTGGGTCTCCATTGCTACTGCCCTCAGAGTCTGGAGCGGTGGCAGGGAGGAGCACCAGGGGACAGAGATCTAGCCAGGAAACTCAGGAGAAGACTTATACCTTGGTGGCATAGTGGTGGGGCTGTGAAAGTTTCTTTGCATAACCACTGGAGTATCTCTTGGTCAGGAGTCAGTGATTAAGCTAAGAAGCCTACTTGTAGTTTAAAAGCCCTCAGGCTCCCATAGCCTACAGGGAAGAAAAAGAAAAAGAGGCTTTTAAACCACTGAGCTCCAACTCAGGTATTAAAATACTATAGAAACAACTGTTAACTTCCACCACTGAGAACCTTTAATTACCTTACTTAGACATAAGTCAATCCAGGCAATAGTGATCAGTAATTTTAAAGGTACTGAGAGAGGGAACTCATAACATAATATATAAAATGGTTAAACCAACAAGAAGAAATAATGGAGAAACAAACCAGGACAAGAGTCCAGCTAAAAACCCCCCAAAGGGTGAAGCACAAAACAACGAGTTCAACATCCAAACACTAGCTAAGGAAATAATCAAAGGAGTGAGTAAAGAGTTTGAAAGAATTGTAATCAGAACTACAGGAACAACAAATGAGACTCTGGAAGAAAACACTAATTATCTCAAGGTTATTAGAGAGCTGAAAGCTGAAATAGCTGAGCTAAAAACACAACTAGCTGAACAAGCTAAAACAGTATCAGAACAGGGTAACAAAATAGATGAACTTCAGAAAACAGTAGAGGGCAGAGAGAATAGAATCAATGAGGCTGAAGACAGAATTATCAAGATTGAGGACGAATTAGAGACAACTAAAAAAGAAGAAAGATATCTCAAAAAGAGATTAAGAGATGCTGAAAACAACAACAGAGTCCTATGGGATGACTTCAAAAGAAACAATATACACATTATTGGCTTACCAGAGGAAGAAAGAGAGGGAGAGGAAGAAAGCATTCTTCAGGCCACAATAGCTGAAAACTTCTCTAGTCTAGACAACAAAAAAGACATAAAGATTCAAGAAGCCCAGAGGGTCCCAAACAGAATTAACACAGACTTAAAGACACTAAGACACATATTTAGAATGGAAATAAATAAGGATAAAGAAAGGATCCTGAAGGCTGCAAGAGAAAAACAAAGAGTCACCTACAGAGGAAAACCCATAAGATTAGCAGCAGGCTTCTCCACGCAAACACTACAGGTTAGAAGAGAATGGCAAGATATCTATCGAGTGCTCAATGAGAAAGGCTTTCAAACAAGAATACTATATCCTGCTAGACTGTCATTCAGACTAGATGGAGGCATAAAAGCCTTCTCAGACAAGCAACAGTTGAAGGAATCAACTATCACCAAGCCTGCCCTGAAAGAAGTTCTGAAAGGTCTTCTATAAACAGTCAGACCACCATAAATATGCCATATATCAGAACACTCTAAAACTCTACAAGAATGGTGTTAAAATATCTTCAGTATTTGATATCAATAAATGTCAATGGCCTGAATTCATGTATTAAAAACAAAGAGTAGGAAGATGGATCAGAAAATACATCCCAACAATATGCTATCTACAGGAAACCCACCTAACTCAACAAGACAAACACAGACTTAAAGTGAAAGGATGGAAAACTATCATACAAGCCAATGGCCCACAAAAAAGGGCAGGAACAACTATTCTCATATCTGAGATGATAGACTTTAAAATAGATAAGATTAAAAAAGATAGGAATGGACACTACTTAATGCTCAGAGGATCAATCAATCAAGAGGACTTAACAGTTATTAACATCTATGCACCCAATGAGAAGACAACTAAATACATCAAACATCTACTGAAAGAGCTACAGCAATATATTAACAGCAACACAGTCATAGTAGGGTACTTCAACATCCCACTCTCTCAACTTGACAGATCATCCAGGCAGAAAATCAATAAAGACATAAGGGAGCTAAATGAAGAGGTAGATAAACTAGAACTGTTGGACATTTTCAGAGTAATTCATCCCAAGAAACTGGAATACACATTTTACTCAAATCCACATGGGTCATTCTTAAGGATAGAACATATGTTAGGCCACAAAGACAGCATCAGCAAATTCAAGAGCATTGAAATCATCCCAAGCATCTTCTCAGACCACAGTGGAATTAAACTAACACTTAACAATGACAAAAGACTAGCAATAGTCCCAAAATGTGGAAGCTCAACAGTACACTCCTTAACAACCTCTGAGTCAAAGAGGAAATAAAGGAAGAAATCAAAATATTTCAAGAGTTCAATGAAAACAAAGACACAAGCTATCAAAATATTTGGGACACAGCAAAGGCAGTACTGAGAGGAAAGTTCATAGCTATACAAGCACACATTAGGAAACAAGAAAAAGCACAAATAAACAGCCTGGTTGCACATCTTAAAGACCTACAACAAGAAGAACAAAGGAACCCTAAAGCAACCAGAAGGACAGAAATCACTAAAATTAGGACAGAAATAAATAACATTGAGAATAAGAAAACCATACAAAATATCAACGAAAGTAAATGTTGTTTCTTCAAAAGAGTGAACAAAATTGACAAACCTTTAACCATACTCACAAAACAAAAAAGGGAGAAGACCCAAATAAATTGGAAACTAAATGAAAGAGGAGATATCACAACAGGCACTGCAGAAATTCAACATATCCTGAAAGGCTTCTATTGAACAACTATATGCTACCAAGCTAGAGAATCTGGAAGAAATGGATGATTTCCTAGATACCTACCAACTTCCAAAACTAAGTAAAGAGGAAGTGGATAACATGAACAAACCCATCACAGTTAATGAAATTGAAACAGTTATCAAAAATCTCCCCAAAAATAAAAGTCCTGGACCAGATGGTTTTACATTTTACAAATGAATTCTACAAAACCTTCAAAGAAGAACTAATACCTCTACTTTTAAAAGTCTTCCAGAAGATTGAAGACACTGGAGTACTCCCTGCCAGCTTCTATGAAGCCAACATCACTCTGATACCAAAAACAGACAGGGACACAACCAAAAAAGAAAACTACAGACCAATATCTCTGATGAACATAGATGCTATAATATTGAACAAAATTCTAGCCAATACAGTAGTATATTAAAAAGATTTTTTCATCATGACCAAGTGGGGTTTATCCCAGGCATGCAAGGTTGGTTTAATATACATAAGTCAATCAATGAGATCCACCACATCAACACAAGCAAGAACAAAAACCACATGGTCATACCAATAGATGCAGAGAAATCCTTTGACAAAATACAACATCCCTTTATGGTCAAAACACTACAAATAATGGGAATAGATGGAAAATTGCTGAAGATAGTGGAGTCTATATATAGCAAACCTACAGCCAACATTATACTCAATGGTGAAAAATTGGAAGCATTTCCTCTCAGATCAGGTACTAGACAGGGCTGCCCACTATCACCATTACTATTCAACATAGTGTTGGAAGTTCTTGCCATATCAATCAGGCAGGAGCATGGAATTAAAGGCATACAGATTGGAATAGAAGAAGTCAAACTCTCCCTATTTGCAGATGACATGATAGTATACACAGAAAAACCTAAGTAATCCAGAAAGAAACTTTTGGAAATCATCAGGAAATACAGTAAGGTGTCAGGCTACAAAATTAACATTCAAAAGTCAGTGGCATTCCTCTATGCAAACACTAAGGTAGAAGAAACTGAAATCCAGAAATCAATTTTTTTTACTATAGCAACTAAAACAATAAAATATCTACAAATAAACCTAACCAAAGAAGTGAAAGACTTGTATACTGAAAATTATAAGTCACTACTCAAGGAAATTGAAAAAGACACAAAGAAGTGGAAAGATATTCCATGTTCATGTGTTGGAAGAATTAACATCATCAAAATGAATAAACTACCCAGAGCCATATACATATTTAATGCTATTCCCATCAATATCCCAAGCACATTTTTTAGGAGAATAGAACAAATGTTACAAATATTTATCTGGAACCAGAAAAGACCTAGATTTGCCAAAACAATTTTGAGGAAATAGAACGGAACCAAAGGCATCACATTCCCAGATCTCAAATTGTATTATAGGGCCATTGTCATCAAAACTGCTTGGTACTGGAACATGAATAGACACACTGACCAGTGGAATAGAATTGTGAGCCTAGAAGTGATCCCCGACACCTACGGACATCTAATCTTTGACAAAGGGGCCTAGACTATTAAATGGGGAAAGCAGAGTCTCTTCAACAAATGGTGTTAGAAACAATGGGTTGAAACATGCAGATGAATGAAACAAAAGTCAATTCCAAGTGGATCAAGGACTTGGATGTTAGACCACAAACTATCAGATACTTAGAGGAAAATTTTGGCAGAACTCTTTTTCGCATACATTTTAAAGACATCTTCAATGAAATGAATCCAATTACAAAGAAGACTAAGACAAGTATAAACCTATGGAATGACATCAAATTAAAAAGCTTCTTCACAGAAAAATAAACCACTACCCAAACCAAGAGACCCCTCACAGAATGGGAGAAGATCTTTACATGCCATATATCAGACAAGACAATAACCAACATATATAAAGAACTTGCCAAACTCAACAATAGGACAACAAATAACCCCATCCAAAAATGGGGGGAGGACATGGACAGAATATTCACCACAGAAGAGATCCAAAAGGCCAAGAAACACATGAAAAAATTTTCCAAGTCTCTGATTGTCAGAGAAATGCAAATAAAGACAACAATGAGATATCACTTCACTCCTGTGAGAATGTCATACATCAGAAAAGGTAACAACAGCAAGTGCTGGAGAGGGTGTGGGGTCAAAGGAACTCTCCTACACTGCTGGTGGGAATGTCAATTGGTCCAACTTCTGTGGAGAACAGTCTGGAGAACTCTCAGAAAGCTAGAAATGGACCTACCCTATGATCCTGCAATTCCTCTCCTGAAGATATATCTTAAGGAACCCAGCACATCCATCCAAAAAGATCTGTGTACACATATGTTCTTATCAGCACAATTTGTAATAGCCAACACCTGGAAACATCCCAGGTGTCCAACAACAGATGAGTGGCTGAGCAAGTGTGGTATATATACACAATGGAATACTATTCAGCTGTTAAAAATGGTGACTTCACCGTTTTCAGACAATCTTGGATGGACCTTGAAAAACTCATGTTAAGTGAAATAAGAAACAAAAGGATGAATATGAGATGATCTCACTCTCTGGCAAAAGTTGAAAAACAAAATCAGAAGAAAAAAAATAAACAGAAATAGAACCTGAAATGGAATTGGCATATCGCATCAAAGTAAAAGACTCTGGGGTGGGGGTGGGTGGGTGGTGAGGATACAGATCCAAGAAGGATGAGAGAGGACCTAGTGGGGGTTTTATTGTTATATGGGAAACTGGGGAATATTATGCATGTACAAACTATTGTATTTACTGTTGAATGTAAAACATTAATTCCCCAATAAAGAAATTTAAAAAAAAGAAAAAAAAGAAACTGTCTGGGGCTGTGGATTGACCTGTCAATGCCTGCCTCTGTGCAGCCGAGAAACAATTACAGATGCCAGACCTCCTACCTTCTGCACTCCATAAAGATCTTTGCTCCATACTCCCAGAGGAATAAAGAATAAGGAAGCTTCCAATGGAGGGAATGGGATACAGAACTCTGGTGGGATATGGAATCTCACAATCTTGTTGATCACTATTAAATCACTAATAAAATACTTTAAAAGAAAAAAAAAAGAAAATGGCCTCTGGGATCAGTAGAGTCACTTGGAGGCACTTAGCTCTAGTGTTAACCCTAGTGGCAAGAAATAAAAACTAAAAAGAAATTTAAAAAAGAAATTGCACATGTGTGAAGCCTTGCCTATGCCAAAATAATAATAATAATAAGTAATGAAGTAGATGACTAAATATTATAAAGTAAAAGGAATGGCAACTACAGAGAGAGACTGAATTCCTGACACTGAGCTTCTATAGGTGCATTTTTTTATACCTGACCACAGCTCAGTTCTGGTTTTTGGTAGTGATGGAGACTGAACCTGGAAGCCTCAGGCATGAAAGTTTTTTACATAACCATTATGCAATTTCCCCACCCCTATATGTGCATTTTTAAAAAATAGAACACACGCATCCCAACCTTAGGGTGATTGAAGCTGAAATTCACACTTCTCACGTTTTATTGCAGCTGAGAATGTATTCCTGCCACCACCATACTTTCTTTGCACCTACTCCAACAATTTGGCACCATTCTCCTAAAGTTTTATATGGCAAAGTATTTATATAAAACAAGACATAGGCTGCATAATCCAATATTCCTTGCTTAGGCACACATACACACAGCTGATCATTTCAATATCTCATCCCCAATGACCTGAATACTTGGTCATTCTCTCGTCTTCTGAAATGTAACTTAAATGCAACGTTAAGATGTGATAAACATCATCACAAAAATGATTTATGCTGCTGAGAGTTGTTTTTCGTGTGTGCTAGAAAAGATACATTTCACTTATCACTAAAACTGCATTGTTTAAAAAAATGAACAACTGTCAGAAGCAGCTGGTATGGATTAAAGGCACTGACAACTCAGAAACTAGACATGAGTGATCCTGTGGGGGAAAAGCACTTTTAAATTGTTTAAATGTGCTTGTCTAACATACCACTAAAAGCTATAATCTTCGATTTTTTCCATTAATAATTCCATCAATTTGCCTTTAAGGTTTTAAATTAACTGTCTTCTCTCAAACATTTGAAGAAAATAGCCTGTTTTTTTTTTAATTCAGGATTTTGAAAACTGAAATCATTATTTAGATTGTCATGACAGTTAATTAATATTAGAAATATGGAGGCATGTTTCCCATCTTCGAAAATTTCAGATCAGTGTCCAAAAATAAATGTACCTATTCTTTCATAATTCTGACACCTGTGATGTTAGTTATAAAAATGACAAACATGAAAAATTATATTTTTATAAAGATAAATTGTTTCCCAAAAATCCTATAAGCTGACCCTATTTTTATTTAACTGATCTCATCTTCCATCCTTATTTTCTAACTGTTTTCTTTCCATACCAACTCTCCAGAAAAAAATAAGAAATTCAAATAGAGAATGTATTCATACCTTTAATGCCTCATATTCAAGAGAGAAAGTCAAGAGCTGGAAGGACATACATTGTCATTCTACCTTGATTTGTGCATATAGTGGATAGGGAAAATATAGTATTCACAAACCAGAGAAACTGCATATCATCTATAAAATAGTCACTATGGTGTGGGTGGGAGGGAAATACAGGTCCTCGAAAAGAATGACAGAGGACCTAGTGGGGGTTATACTGTTTTGTGAAAAACTGAGAAATGTTAGGCATGTACAAACTATTGTATTTATTGTTGACTGTAAAACATTAATCCCCAATAAAGAAATTAAAAATAAAATAAAATAGTCACAAGTAATAATATAGAGAAAGATTTCATACATGTCTTTTATGTCCCACTATGGACATTGTGCCTTGTTATTTAACTTTAGAATGCTTACTAATTTATTTTGATTTAAAGAATACTTATTGAATATCATTGAATGCAAGCATGGTTCTTGATACTGGGATATAAATATCATTCATCATGTACTACATTCTCAAGGAGCTCAAAATTGTGTTGGGAAATAAAAATCACAGTCATTAGAAACTATTGTATTTACTGTCAAATGTAAAACATTAATTCCCCAATAAAGAAATTTTTAAAAATCATAGTTATTATATAATGTGTGATGAGATTAGACAGGAAAGTTTGCTTTATTTCACATTCACATTTTGAGAGTATGGTAGAATGATTAGTTGTGCCTAATTTGAGTAGGGAAAGGAGTACAACTTACACCAATGAATCCTTTTTACTTAATCAATTTTGCGCATGTTCTTTCTCTCTTACTGAGTAACGGGTATTAGTAAACCTGATAGGAAGACTTCAAAGAAAAGGTGACATCTGAAGTAGATGGAAGAAGGTTTTTCCTTTATCTCAGATTTAAAATAAGGCTAAAGATATAGGCATGTACATGATACTTGGGAAAACATTGGCTATATAACACCTTCTACAATAACTTCAGTTTGCTTTTTCTGCTTATTTATTGAAGTAACATTGACTTACAAGGCCATGTATGTTTTATAGTGCTGTAATTTTTAAATAAATAAGATTTTTTATTATTGTTATTAATAGTTTGTTATAAGGTTGTAAGATTACCATGTATAGTTCCACTCCACACCTACCACCAAAGTTCTGTGTCCCCACCCTCCCACCTCCCAAAAATGACCACCATAGTTCCTATGAGTCTCACAAACAGTTTGTTTGCATTTGTTTTGTTTGAATTTTTTGTTTGTTTTGGGGAAGTTCATGTAAGTCAGATCTCTAGATTCAACGTGCATGAAACTATCTGGTAGTTGTCTTTCTTCTCTTTGCTTATTTTGCTAAGCATAATCACCTCCACTTCCATACATTTTGTCCAAAGAACATAATATCATCTTTTTTATTACAGAGTGGTATTCCATGGAATATATATCCTGTAACTTCTCTAGCCAGTCATCTGCTGATGGGCATCTAGGCTGCTTCCACTCTTTGACTATTGTGAATAATGCAGCTATGAACACATCTATAGTGCATCTATCCCTTCAAATTAGTATTTGAGTGACCACTGGATAAATGCCCAAGAGAGTAGTATAGCAAGGGTGATACAATTTAATGCTTCACCAAATAATTGTTACCACTTCTCTCCCATTACCAAAATGCTAATATTCCCCAACCATACTTTATTGAACACCACCTAACTTTTTTCCACCCCACTTTAGAAACCTCAACTCTTTGTATAATGACTATAATTTTTATGTGTTTAACAACATGAAATACATAGGGAAAACAATTGAATTCAGATTAAATATTCTGATTGACTACTCCAGGGATCATAGACCCTAATATCTCATAATAGAAAAATATTAGTACTTTAACATGGGTGTGATGATCAGTTTTAAGTGCTAGAAAAATTATTTTGGTATGATAACTTGGTAGAGCATTATTTCCTTGTCTTCTGGCTGACTGTCAGACTCACTGTTGCAACATTTAATGACATATTGAATATCTAGCCCCTAATGAAGACTAATTTCTCTTTTTTTCCATAACTAAAGGATATTTTGTTTATCTCTGGTGTTCTGAAATTTCATGATTATATGTCTCAATGTGTTTTTTCAAATTTTATTAGTTGTTTAATAGTGGTTTTCAAGATTCTAAGATGATGTGGATTTGGTTCCATACCACTCCCATCAGCAAAATTCTGTAACCCCCTACCCCCAAGGATAACCATTATAATCCTCCCATGGTCTTAAAGACAGGGAGCTTCAGAGTTGTTTTATTTTCTGTTTTTGACTCAGACCTTCTGTTATTGGAGATAAGTCACCTCACTTATTTTTTTTAATTTATAAAAAGGAAACATTCTCAAAACCATAGGATAAAAGGGGTACAACTCCACACAATTCCCAAGACCAGGAATTCATATCCCATCCCTTCCCGTCATAGCTTTCCTGTTCTTTAACCTTCTGGGAATATGGACCCAGGGTCATTATGGGGTGCAGAAGGTGGAAAGTCTGGCTTCTGTAATTGCTTCCCCAATGAACATGAGAGTTGACAGGCTGATCCATACTCCCAGCCTGTCTCTCTCTTTTCCTAGTGGGGTTGAGATCTGGGGAAGTAGGGCTCCAGGACAAATTGGTGGTGTTGTCTGTCCAGGGAAGTCCAGCTGGCATCATGGTAGCATCTGGAACCTGGTGGTTGACAAGAGAGTTAACATACAAAGCCAAACAAATTGTTGACCAGTCATGGACCTAAAGGCTGGAATAGTGCAGATGAAGAGTTGGGGGGTCTCTGTTTTCTAGACTGTTGGTATGTTTCATATTGGTTTGTTCCCCTTCTCCCCAACTCTGAGAGAATTGGTTTGGCCCTTGCTAGTTTCGCACCCCTCTTTCTCCCTGCCCCCTATGCTAAGGACGTCCAGAGTCCCAGCAGCAGCCACGGAGGGAGAATGATTGGGAAGCACATGGTGTGGTGATTTTCCCACTCATGAATAAAGATTAAACTGCAGCTTCTCAGCCCAGCCATGTGTCCCCGAGTCTCTGTCTACCACCGCGAAGCTAGCCGGCCAGTTGGCACCCCTGAAACTTAATGACAAATGGCACCCACATGGACCTGACCTGCGCATCTCTCAGATAAGTGAAGACAATTTGGTTACCTATGTACTATGGCCTTCTCTTCTGCTTGTGAAGAGATCTCCAAAGGCCTCTGCCCTTTCTTCACGAGACTGTTTCTCTGTTTCTGGAACATTTTGTTCTGTGCCACACTGTGGTTTCCGCCCAACGCCAGCCCTCATGAGCCAGCTTTCCGCCTCATGGCGCGGGGCCTTGGGCACCGGCTCCCTCCACGCTGCTCGGCCGACATGGCAGGGCCATGGGGCAGGGCCATGGCAGCCTATCCTGGCTGCCACCCCGTGGCACCTGGGCCCATGCCTTCTGCATGGCTGGCCCGCCCGCCCTCATGCTATGAAGTCTGGACAGATCCCGGACACCCCGGAGACTGCGGGCTCCCTGCCAAAACTGGGCCCCCTGGCCAAGATCTCCAGCTTGGGTCTGAAGGCAGACAAGCTAGAATAAACAGAGATTCGTCCAGAGATCTTAACCTGCAATTCCTATAAGTGGAGCTGCCCAAGAGGCCACCGCTGGACAATGCACTCCCTGAACGGCTAAGACAGTACAGATCTGAATTCATGTTTGAAATGACATGTCTTCATAACAAAAGTTTCTCTCCTTGTGTATTAAAGACCATGTTTACATGTGTGTTTAAAGTTTGGTAACATTAATTTTAAGGTTAAGAATGTAACTTTAAGGCTATATTCTTACCAGACAAAGTTAAATGAAAAAGGTTTTCAACGTAATTCTCATAAAGATAAAATTAACTTACATTTAAAGTCTGAGGTAAAAATTAGTTAACAATCAATATATTTTAACTAAGTTGGTCTAAAAAAAACCTGCGCACACCTAGGGTGTGTCTCCATCTTGAATGGGTGTAACAAAAGGTTAAAAAGACGTTGTTGATGTAAAAGTCTCAAATTCCTTCTCAATTAGAAATGTTAGATTGCGCTATGGTTATGCTAATAATTCTCATGCCTGAGGCCTTTTTCTTTCTATGGTTCATGTTTGCCTTTCCACATTTTATTGTTTGAACTTTAAATAGCCTTGGTATTGTGCTGGAAGGGACTTCCAATTGTGATAGAGCTATCAACTGTGGTAAACTTCTAACCTGCTACAAGTTTTGTTTCATAAGTAAGTGAATTGCAGCTATCAAGTTCTCTACAGAAAAGCAGAATTCCGATGGCTGACATTCCCCATCGAGACAGACATACAACAATTCACCCCTTGGCAATTATTTGGTGGAAATCTGCTTTGGACTTCTATCAGACTCACTGGTACACCTCGGACACTTTACACAAAACTAGCGGCTTCCCTTTATGCCGCTGGGTTTCTCAAACACTGACTGCAGCCATGCCTTGGGACTCTAGGCCTCACCCTCCCCCCATGCTAGGAAATGCCCATCGAGGCAAGTACGCCCCCCAGAGGCAGGAAATTTTTTTAAGCTGAAAAAGTTTTGCCCACAGAGGCAAAAAAATGGCCCCCTCAGGCCTTCCCTTGGCAGCACACTGGTTCTTGTTACTCACTTACATGTTTCTCCATGTTTGTGCCAGTTTCTTTTTTGAAAATGCCTGTATGATATAAGTTTCTGTTCACCCCACACCCCTGATACTGTGGTCATTTAGTTAAAAACAGAAGGGGGAATTGTTGGTATGTTTCATATTGGTTTGTTCCCCTTCCCCCCAACTCTGAGAGAATTGGTTTGGCCCTTGCTAGTTTTGCGCCCCTCTTTCTCCCTGCCCCCTATGCTAAGGACGTCCAGAGTCCCAGCAGCAGCCGCGGAGGGAAAATGATTGGGAAGCACATGGTGTGGTGATTTTCCCGCTCATGAATAAAGATTAAACTGCAGCTTCTCAGCCCAGCCATGTGTCCCTGAGTCTCTGTCTTTGTCTACCGCTGCAACGCTAGCCTGGCCTGCTGGAGCCTCCGAAACTTGACAACACTAGACCTTCTGCTATTAGAGATGAGTCACCTCACTTCTTAGAAAATGATTTGTTGGGGAGTCAGGTGGTAGTGTAGCAGGTTAATCTCAAGTGGCTCAAAGCCCAAGGACCAGCATAAGAAAAAAATCCATGAAATCATCTCCCCAGATAATAACCTGGGTCCACCTGCATATAAGATGTCAGGCTGAGGCAAAAACTAGTAAAGTTCAACAAAGTTGTTAGGAGAGTCTTATGACAAGTTTAGAAATAAATAGAATCTCAGGCATGAATATCTTGCTATGCCTGCTATGTCCAGTTACTGTCTGGGGTCATCCTACTAGAAACATTGTGGGTGTGTTTCAGAGTGCAGACTCTAGGATATATATATATATATATATATATATATATATATATATATATATATATATATATCATTATTAAATGCTATACAGTTAAGATTACATAAGAGGTATTTTTTTATTTATAAAAAGAAAACATTGAGAAAACCATAGGATAAGAGGGGTACAACTTCACACAATTCCCACCACCAGACCTCTGTATCCCATTCCCTTCACTGATTATAGGTTGGGATAAAATCTGTCAAATTAAACATAAGCATTTGCTCACAGCCACTTTCCCAAATATTACTAAAATGATAGGGGAAAAAAATGCCACAAGGACTAGAGAGATAAGTCACCTAGCAAAGCTCACACTTTACCATTTGTGAGGACCCAAGTTCTAGGCCTCAGCACTACACAGAAGTACTATTTATAGTTCTAAAGGAAGTTTCACAAATGTTGGGATGGCAAGCTGATACATATGGAAAAAATTTAATACTCTAAAACTAATAATGATTCACCCAGTAGAGCACATAAATTACCATGTGTGAGCACATAAATTACCATGTGTAAGAACATGAATTCAACTCCTCAGGTCTCCATCTGCAGTGGTGGGAAACTTCACAAGGGGTAAAGCATCTCTGTAGTGTTGTTAAAATTTCCGGACGGCTCCAGCTGGCTGGGCTGGCTTCACGGTGGTGAACAGAGACGCGGAGACAACGGCTGGGCAGGGAAGCTGTATTACTTTATTCAGGAACAACGATTCACAAACTAAGACAAACTAATCACCAAACAGAACTCGGCTGTCTCTTTGCGTTGGCGCAAGCACTCTCTCTTTTCTCTGGACCTCAGGAACCCTCTCCCTTACTCTCAAACTCAGAAACTCTCGCACTCTCGCACTCTCGAACTCCGGAACTCAGGAACTCTGTCACTGGGGAACTCAGGAACTCTCGGACTCCGGAACCCTCTCCCAGGGTCCCTTGGGGCGGGTCCAAGCAGGCCCGCGAAATTAACAGGACTCATCCAATTCTCTTGGAGGGGGAGGGCTAGAACAAGCCAATGTAAAGCATACGACAATTCCCCCTTTTCTTTTTAACTAAATGACTATAGTATCAAGGGTGTGGGGTGAACAGAAACATATATAACAAAAACCAGCATGTTGCCAAGGGAAGGCCTGAGGGGGCCATATCTGAAAAAAAAACATTTCTTGCCTCTGGGGGGCTACTTGCCTCGACCGGGCAATTGCATGGGGGCGGGGAACGGCCTAGGGTCCCACAGGCAGCTGGCTGCAACTTACTTACTATGAAACAAAACTTGTTATTAGCATATCTACTGCAGGATCCAACGTTTCTAATAGAGAAGGAATTTGAGACTTTTACATATCAACAATGTCTTTTAACCTTTTGTTACACCCATTCAAGATGGAGACACACCCTAGGTGTGGGCCGGAGAGGAAACCTCAGGCATGAGAATAATTAGCATAGCCATTGTGCGATCTACCATTTCTAATAGAGAAGGTAGTGTTTTACATATCAACAAGTCTATTTAACCTTTTGTATAGACCAACTTAGTTAAAATATATTGATTGTTAACTAATTTTTACCTTAGACTTTAAATGTAAGTTAATTTTATCTTTATGAAAATTATATTGAAAACCTTTTTCATTTAACTTTGACTAGTAAGAATTTAGCCTTAAAGCTACTGTTTACCAAACTTTAAACATACACATAAACATGGTCATTAATACACAAGGAGAGAAACCTTTGTTACGAAGACATGTCATTTTAAACACGAATTTAAATCTGTACTGTCTTAGTTGTTGGGGGGGGGGTTCACCATCCGGAGGTGGCTTCCCGTGTAGCTCCACTTCTAGGAATTGCAGGTTGCGATCTCTGCACAAATCTCTGCGTACTCCAGCTTGTCTGCCTTCAGACCGGACCGGCGGCTGGAGATCTCGTGTGCCCAGTTTTGGCAGGGAGCCCGGGGGTCTGGGAGGCCCGGGATGGTTCCAGAATTCATAGAAAGAGGGCAGGCAGGCCATCTTTGTAGAAGGCGTGAGCCTAGGTGCCCAGGGGTGGCGGCCATGATAGAACGCCGCGGCCCTGCCCCATGGCCCTGCCATGTCTGCTGCCCTGTTCACAGTGGCCGAGCAGCGTGGAGGGATCACGCGTCCAGTGCCCTGCGCCACGCGGTGGAGATCCGGCTCCTGTGGGCTGGCCTCAGGCTCTTGCATGTTGGCCTCGGGCTCCAGCATGTTGGCCTCAGACTCCAGCATGTTGGCATCGGGCTCCAGCATGTTGGCATCGGGCTCCAGCATGTTGGCATCGGGCTCTAGCGTGCTGGCATCGGGCTCTTGCATGGTGGCGTAGGCCTCCTGCGGGCTGCGGGGCTGCGGGGTTGCTGGCGCGGTGCGCGGGGTTGTCTGGGCGCAGCCGGCTGGCTGGCTGTTTGACCAGGTGGAAACAGCAGCTCCGCGCCTTGCCTCCCGCCCGCTGGCTCTTCCCGCTGGCTGTTGTGAGTTCGCCAGAGCGAGTGGAAACCACAGAGTGGTCCAGAGATAAATGTTCCAGAAACAGCAAAACAGTCTCGTGAAGAAAGAGCAGAGGCCTTTGGAGATCTCTTCACAAGCAGAAGAGAAGGCCATAGTACATAGGTAGCCAAATTGTCTTTACTTATCTGAGAGATGCGCAGGTCAGGTCCACGTGGGCGCCATTTGTTGTTAAAATTTCCGGACGGCTCCAGCTGGCCGGGCTGGCTTCACGGTGGTGAACAGAGACGCGGAGACAACGGCTGGGCAGGGAAGCTGTATTTCTTTATTCAGAAACAACGATTCATAAACTAAACCAAACTAATCACCAAACAGAACTCGGCTGTCTCTTTGCGTTGGCGCAAGCACTCTCTCTTTTCTCTGGACCTCAGGAACCCTCTCCCTTACTCTCGAACTCAGAAACTCTCGCACTCTCGCACTCTCGAACTCCGGAACTCAGGAACTCTGTCACTGGGGAACTCAGGAACTCTCGGACTCCGGAACCCTCTCCCAGGGTCCCTTGGGGCGGGGCCAAGCAGGCCCGCGAAATTAATTGGACTCATCCAATTCTCTTGGAGGGGGAGGGCTAGAACAAGCCAATGTAAAGCATACGACAATTTTGTTATATATGTTTCTGTTCACCCCACACCCTTGATACTATAGTCATTTAGTTAAAAAGAAAAGGGGGAATTGTCGTATGCTTTACATTGGCTTGTTCTAGCCCTCCCCAAACCAAGAGAATTGGATCAGTCCTGTTAATTTCGCGGGCCTGCTTGGCCCCGCCCCAAGGGACCCTGGGAGAGGGTTCCGGAGTCCGAGAGTTTCTGAGTTCCCCAGTGACAGAGTTCCTGAGTTTCGGAGTTCGAGAGTGCGAGGGTGCGAGAGTTTCTGAGTTCGAGAGTAAGGGAGAGGGTTCCTGAGTTCCAGAGAAAAAGAGAGAGTGCTTGCGCCGCCGCAAAGAGACAGCAGAGTTCTGTTTGGTGATTAGTTTGTCTTAGTTTATGAATCGTTGTTCCTGAATAAAGAAATACAGCTTCCCTGCCCAGCCGTTGTCTCCGCGTCTCTGTTCACCACCGTGAAGCAAGCCAACCCGGCCGGCAAGAGCATCCGAAATTTTAACAACACTGTAGGTGTCTTTCTTTCCCCTCATCTATCTCAATTTCCCTGTTTCTATCAAAAGAGGAAGAAGAGGAGGAGAAAGAGGGGAGAGAGGAAAGAGAAAATGAGGAGGAGGAAGAGAAGAAGAGGGAGAATAAAGCGTAAGGGGGGGGAGAAAGACTTCCAAGAGCAGTGGATTCATGTAGGCACTAAGACCCAACTATAATACCAGCAGAAATAAAAATAAATAACACTACAGATACATATATACATACATACATGCTTATATACACATACACATATTCTGGCATTTAGATACACATCTACAGGTATGGAAAGTCACACACTGGGAGAAATAGTAGTAATGTCCATACCTGCCAAATTTCTTGCATCCAGATTATGCAAAGAATACTTACAATTCAATAAAAATAAGGCAATTCAATAAAATTAAACTAAAACTTTATCAAAAATACTTTACAAATGAAAATATGTGGATGACTAAGAGGTAATCAAAAACAATATCACTGATCATCAAAGCAATGCAAAATAAAACTACAGTGAGGTACCCTTATATATTGACTAGAAAGGTTAAACATAAAAAAATTGACACAACTAAGCATTAGGCAAAATCTAAAGCAACTTTAACATTATTCATATTATATATGATAGATAATTTTATGGATAAATGATTGAGTCACTGGGTGCCCAGATCTTTAGTCAAACATTAATCTAATTGTGGATGTAGAGAACTGTAGATGAGATTAATTTTTAAATTGGGGAAGTCTGGCAGTAGCCCAGTGGGTTAAGTGCACATGACACGAAGTGCAAGGACCAGCTTAAGGATGCCGGTTTGAGCCCCGGCTCCCCACCTGCAGGGGAGTCACTTCATAGGCAGTGAAGCAGATCTGCAGGTGTCTCTCTTTCTCTCCACCTCTCTGTCTTCCCCTCTGTCTCAATTTCTCTCTGTCCTATCCAACAACAATGACAACAATAATAAGTACAACAATAAAACAACAAGGGCAACAAAAGGGAATAAATAGACAAAAAATATTTAAATTGGTAGACAGAGTAAAACTGATTGTCCTCCTTAATATTAGTGAACCTATCGAACCAGTTCAAGTTATGAAAAGACAGAAAAGGCTGACTTCTCCAAAGAGCAAGAGGGAACTCCCATCTGATGGCTTTGAGCAGAATGAACATTAGTCTTGTCTTGCCTTCAGATTCAAACTGAAGCTCTTCTTGGGATTTAAGCCTGAAGACTTTCAGACTAGAACTTTTATTTTTAAAACACTATATCGATGTATGCCATTATCACAGGAGTGAGGTGGTATCTCAATGTTGTCTTTATTTGCATCTCTCTGACAATCAGCGATCAGGAGCAGTTTTTCATATGTTTGTTAACCTTTTGGATCTCCTCTGAAGTGGATGTTTTGTTCATATCCTCTGCCTATTTCAACAATTTGTTTGGCTTTGTATGTTAACTCTCTTTTCAGCCACCAGGTTCCAGATGCCATCAGATTGCCGGCCAGGCTTCCCTGCACTGAAGACCCCACCAATGTGTCCTGGAGCTCCACTTCCCCGGAGACCCACCCTACTAGGGAAAGAGAGAGGCAGACTGGGAGTATGGATTGACCAGTCAATGCCCATGTTCAGTGGGGAAACAATTACAGAAACCAGACCTTCCACCTTCTGCAACCCACAATGACCCTGGGTCCATACTCCCAGAGGTATAGAGAATGGGAAAGCTGTTGAGGAATGCCAATATGGAGATCGGGTGGCGGGAACTGTGTGGAGTTGTACCCCTCCTATCCTTCGATTTTTTTAATGTCTCCTTTCTTAAATAAATGAATTTTAAAAACCACTATATTGGAGAAAATTTTTATTTACAGCTAGTGTTTTAATTTCTTATCTTCCTGTATTTGGTATCAGCATACCACACCCTCTAACAGCTTGTCCTCTTCTATCATTGGATCTTGGGATTCCAGTTTGCCAATTGCTGATCTTGGAACTTGTCAGGTTCCATAATTGTAGGTCAGTCTCTTATAGTATAGTTTCTCATAATATTTGTCTTATTGGTTCTGTGTCTGTGGTGATGCCAGACTAGTACACTATGTAAAAACATGAAATAGCATAATTATTCTGGACATTAATCCAGCAATTTCTTGAGAAAAGTTATTTGGAGATTTTTATTTTTAGTTAAAAGAAAACAAGTCTCTCAGAATCAAGCAAGAGTAATTAAGCAAATGGAGTTAAAACTTATAAAGCAACCAAAACCAGCCTAAAGCAGTGATTACTGTTATATGTTCAATGTAACCTTTAAGAGTAACACTGTTCTGTGTTCCAATAATCTGAGACTTGCCTTAATGATTTTCTGACCTATTTCTCCAACTACAAAATAAGCTATAAAATTTGCATGGCATAATTTTGCTCTTATGCTTTTCTTTTAATGGAAAGAGTATTTAAAGTTAAAACAAATCACTAACTTCTACAAATATAGTTGTGTTGGGAACATGTGTGAGCCTGATAGAGCTTAGGGAGAACCACCCCCATCTTTGGATGGAGGTCTGAGAACATAACCTCTTGGTAAGTCTCTCTCAACCGAGGTGAGCATAAGGGGGGAAACTCAGACTTGGTTCTTTCCTTCTTGACTCTCAGGCCCACAGATACCCCAGTACTTCCCTCCATTAACTGCAGGCCACATGGCCACAGATTCACTCATTCAAAGTCACCTTCTGATCACAGAAGAACACACATTATCACACACTTCATCACACACCTCAGACCCCAGACAAGAGAAATTCCAAACTATATGGCCTTTTGATATCCATCTTATCTCTGTCTCACTCTACGGGTTTAACCCCTATGCTTCTCTCAAATACCTTTGGATAATTAAGTTGCTTGTGTTATGCAAAATAACTGTCTTGTATCTCATCAATTCCTGTTATACCAACCCCCTACCTTAGGGGCATGCTGACTGTTAAGAAACCTGTAATTTCTGTAATATTGCAACAATAATTACCTCCATTGCTTTTCTATTTAACTCATGTCCACTTTGCTAATAAACGGACTCTAGGATTCTGGGACTCTAAGGACTCAGATTCTAGATTCATGCTAAGAGTCCCCTGGTGTCTTTTACTTCATGTCACCCCTGTTGTGAGTAAGAAAGAACCAGCCCGTTACCTTTCCCCAGGAGGCCACCCTGCCGGAGAAGGAGAGAGACACCCCGAAATAGTTGAACATGTGGTGTTGTTTTCTTACCTAATATTGCTTAAAGCAATATTAATGGTCATGTCTAGTGTTGCAATTAAAGTTATTTGCAAACTCTAGAAGGTTATCTAAGTAGTGTATCCTCTCGCAGACCTAAAATTTTCTTCAAGTACAAATTATCCTGATATTCTTGAGAGTATTCCCAGCTACTACCACATGGTGCATCCAGCCTTCCAATACACAGAGTTCATTATTTTTCTGATAGAGACAGACAGAAATTTAGTGGGTTGCAACGAGTACCATCTCAACATGCTTCACCTCAGACTGTGTACAGAGACATCAGGTATGGATTGCCAACCTTTAACCGTTATCACTCGGGTGAGAACTTTTCCTTTCAAGGTAGTCTCTAATTCCATTCCAGGAGGTTCACTTCCTAACAAAGTCCCAAAACCTAGATATAGGCCAGACCCGCAAGATAGAGCATATATTCACATGTATCCATAAATTAGGGCAAAATATATACCTGAAAGTCTTTAGTGAGTCAGTATCAAGTTCATAGTGAAATACTGTCCACTTAGACTTAGATACCCTCCTCACCTACTACCTATTACAGTTTTCTCACTCACTCCAAAGCTAACCTTATCAAAGCAAGGACCGCAAAATCTGAATAAGGGCAAGAGACTGGCATACTTTAATTATGACTCTAGGCACTATCAGGCCATTCCACCAGCTGGGACCCTAATTGAGGAGTCCTGATTCCCAAACACACTTGATGGGCCTAGAACTCAAATAAATCCCTCTCTCCATTGTCACTGGTCATTTCTATCAGGAACAACAAAATAGACCTCTTTGTGGGCCCCCAGAGGACCTTGCCCTCAACCTGGATCAACAATGGTAGAGAATGTTCCATCCTCTAAAGGGAGGATGGACAACATCCTCTATGCTACACCTGAGGAAAATGGGTAGATACTGGGGCAGCATGGAGTGTTCCTACACATGACCACAGAATGTGAGCTCAGATCTAGAGTATGTAGAGGTCACACAGGCTCTTAAGATAACTATGGGCCCCAGATCACATTAGATTGATGGGGTTTACAGTCAATAATATTTACACCCCTTTCCCATATTATGTAGCTACTCTCTTCCCTGATCCATCTTGCTGGTCCTTTTCCCAGCCATGACATTATCTCCCCAGACAATAATTAAGATCCACCTGAAAATCGTATTTCAGGCTAAGGCAAAAAAAAAAAAAACACAACAACAGTAGTATAGCCACAGGCCCTTGGGAATGTCACTAAAATATGCCTACTAGCTATCTACAAAACGGAGGACCCCTCAACACTTCATCTGCACTATTCCAGCCTTTAGGTCCATGATTGTTCAACAATTTGTTTGGCTTTATATATTAACTGTCTTTTCAGCTACCAATTACAGATACTAGCATGATGCCAAGCAGACTTCCTTGGACAGACAACCCCATCAATGTGCCTTGGAGCTCCACTTCTCCAGAGCCCTTCCCCACTAGGGAAAGAATGAGACAGGCTGGGAGTATGGACTGACCTGTCAACATCCATGTTCAGTGGGGAAGCAATTATAGAAGCTAGACCTTCAACCATCTGCATCCCACAATGATCTTGGGTCCATACTCCCAGAGGGTTAAAGAATAGGAAAGCTATCAGGGGAGGGGATGGTATATGGAGGTCTGGTGGTAGGAACTGTGCAAAGCTGTACCCCTTTTATCCTTGGTTTTGTTAATGTTTGCTTTTTATAAATAAAAAAAAATTTAAAGAAGGAACAAGGAACAGAAGATTCAGAAACACAAATAAACTACTCCAAATGCTCAACACTGTGTTCATTAAAAAAAATAAAAAGAAATTTAGAGGGAAGGGGGAGGTAGAGAGAAAGACAGAAAGACACTTGCAACACTGCTTCACCACTTGCAAAGATTATTCCATGCAGGTGGGGACAGGGGGCTCGAACCTGTGTCCTTGTGCATTGTAACATATGCACTCAACTAGGTGCACTACCACATGGCCTTGTGAAAATTTTCTTTTTCTAAAAGATTTTTTAAATATTTATTTATTTATGATTCTCCTTTATTGCTATTATGATATTGTTGTAGTTATTATTTTTGGTGTTGTTGATGTCATTGCTAGATAGGACAAAGAGAAATGGAGAGAGGAGGGGAAGACAGAGGGGGAGAGAAAAATAGATACCTGCAGACCTGCTTTACCACTTGTGAAGGGACTCCCCTGCAGGTGGATGCCGGGCTAGCATGGGGGTGCCTCTTCCCGGGCACTTACTCTCTGAGTTGGAGAGAACTTGATCAGAGCCAGCCTGGGCTACTACTCACTCAGTAAGGCAGGAGAGAGAGTCTTGACCTTGTGGTGGAGTGGTAATGCAATGTCTTTATTGATCAGAGAGACAATACTTTTATAGGATAGAACTGGAAGTGGCAAGTTGGAAACAGAAATGTCTAGGAAAGGGGGTGGATAAAGGCAAAAACAGGCTGGGAAGGTAGAAACTTCCTTAGCAAGTGTTGTGAGGGTTTTAACTAGTGGGATTAATATTACCCTGCAGGCAGAGAGGGTCTTAAAGATAGATCAAAGTAATGGAATGGGTGGGGATCTTTCAGGCAAAACTATGATTATGTAGATAGGCCATATATCAAGAATGCAGGGTGGAGCAGGGAGAGCTGGCTTAATACCTGACATCTCCCCCTTTATTTTTATCTAATGGCCATAGTATCAGGAATACAGGGTGCTTTGTGAGGCAGGGAGTCTGATAGGGCGAGGCACACCTTTGGGGTTACTCCTGTCTCTCCTAGTTCAACTTCTCTGTAGAGAGAGAGACTGACAGGAAAGACACACTCCTCAGGTCAATCCCTGCCAAGCTCAACCACATCCTCACAATTTCCTGACAGGTGGGGAGCCGGGGGCTTGAACTGGGATCCTTCTGCCAGTCCTTGCGCTTTGTGCCACCTGTGCTTAGCCCACTGCACTACCGCCTGACTCTCATGTGAAAAATTTCTCATTTGTCTTTATTGATCCTAAGTAGATTTTAGGGAATTTTACTAGCACTGCCCAAGTTCAAGTGTTCTATTTCTGTAACACATTATATTTCTGTTTCTTCTGTATCCCCAAATACTACTTCTCTCATCAGCAAAGAAATATTAAGTCATTTTGCAATATGCTGAACTCTACCTTTAAGTTTCATTTCCTCTGCATCAGTGCGGGCAACTTCATGTTATCATCAGGTATATAATTTGAAAAAATTTCCCCATCCTGGGTGGACTTTTTCTCACATTTTCCTGATGTTGTTTAAGCCACATTTTTAAAAGATTTTTATTAAGTTCAATTTACTTATTTTTTCTTTTTGTTTGTGCTTGCAATATCACTTAGGAATCTGGTCATATCTATAATATGACAAAAAATTTTGTGCCTATGTTTTCTTCTAGTGTTTCTAGTTTCTTCTAAAATAATTAGGCTCTTATGTTTAGATTTCTGTCAGTCTGAAATGGTATTTTTTGAATACACACAGAGAAACTGGGAGGGAAGTTTGGAAAGGTAGATGAGAGAGAGAGAATTGCAGTACTGTTTCACCACTCATGAAGCACCCTTACAAGTTTAGGAGTGGATATGTGAACTAGTAGAATCAGCACCAGAGAGCTAGCCAGGAGCTTCAAACATGCAAGTAATGAGTTCAATAATCTAAGATATTTCTCTCATCTGTCAATATTTTATAATTTTCATTGTACAGTCTTATACTTCCTTGGTTACAAATTTATCCATTTTTAATAGCTGAGTAGTATTCTATTGTGGCATTAGAGCTTAAAAGTAGTAATGTATGTATTCTAGCCTATTTGATTCATACCAGTTTTTATTGGGGGGTCAACAGTTTACAGTTTTTGGTACATGTGTAAAATTTTTGTTTTCTGCAAAACACTCTCAAACCCTCTGGTATATATACCAGAACTTTCTCATCCACTTGTCTATTATTGGACATCTATGTTGCTTCTAGGTTTTTGCTATTAAAAATTGTGCGGTGATAAATATAGGTATGCACTAATCTTTTGGTATGAGTGTGTTTGATTCCTTAGGATATATCCCCAGAAGAGTAGTTGATGGATAATAGGTAGGCCCATTTCTAGCCTTCTGATAGTTTCCATGCTACTCTTCACATGGAAGGGGTATTGCTTTTTGTTTTTTTATTCATCACTGGAGCTTTATCACTCCAGCTCAACTTTTTCAGATAGAAAGGCCAAGACGAAGGACAGAGAGACAAAGAAAAAGACACAACAACATGAAAAGCTTCCTTCAGTTTGATGGAAGCTGGTTTTAAACATGGGTCCTGTGCATGACAAAGCAACACACTATCCTTGTGAGCCATCTTGTCACCCATAGATTAATACCAATGTAACTTACATGAAGTAGAGTTTTCACTCCTACCTAGTTCTATTCCTCCTTTTTGTGATTTTATTGATATAAACATTACATGAGGAGCGAGATTCCAGAAGATGGCAGAATGAGAAGCTGCTAGTGGCTTGATCTCCAACAACATCTACTGGAAACAACAGGATTTTTTGCCTTTAGCAGGACAATCAATAAGGGGTCCTAGCGGTGACACCAAGGAGGTGACCATAACTCAGTTTGGGTTAGAAAATAGAGTAAAAAGAAAGGAAAAAAATTTTTTAATTATTATTCCTGAAGTGCACCCCCTCCCTCCTCTCCCCCATAACCAGTCCCTGGGGGCCAAAGATCTGCTCCTACCAGGCTCCCCTGATGAGCTTCTTTCTTTACCAAGTTTCCTGTCCCAACAGGAGGTGTCATTCATTGTAATGCTATTACTTTCAGAAACCTTTGGCCTTTTTTCTAAGTAGCCAATTCCAGATACAAATATCTGAAAAAGCAGAGTCTTACTTAGACAGGGAAACACCATTTTTGTTTTTTTTTCCTTTATTTTCTCAAAAATCAGCTGCCTCTGATCAGGGGCCTGAGGCAATCTGGAACCATCCAAGCTGAAGACAGGACAGGTTTTTTACTCTGTTCTATTTTATTATCAATACAAGATAAACACATATCCCTTTCCCCCTCTCCTTCAGGTTGACCAGAATTAACTCTTAGTGTATTTTCCATTGCTAGGGGACTGGGTGTTTTGTCCACTGTTAAAGTAACTTATTTTACTCTTCCTACCTCCCCTACCCACTCTCTCCCTCCCCCCCAAAGCTAATTAAATAATAATAAAAAATAAATAAATAAATAAATAAAAACTCTTTCCTTTCACTGCTCTTTTATTACTGTTATTTTTCTTATCTTTTTCTTTTTTCTTTCCCTCTCTTCTTTTTTCTTCTTTTTCTCATTCTTGTCATCCTTTCTACCTCCTTCAGCTTTCTGAATTCACTGATACACGTTTGGGAATTATTTTGGGGAAGAAATCTGACTCAGAGTGGGCTCTCTCTGCATTTATCTCTACTCTACTTCCCTTTCTCCTTTAGCTACCCCTAGAATATACAGTGGATAGTAGATTTGCATAACTGTCTATTCCTGCTATTCGTGTCTAGTCCTGAAGTGTTTTTTTTTTTTTTTTTACTTTCTTAATAATCAGCTGCCTCTGCTCTGAGACTTGAGGCAATCTGGGACAGGGTTTTTTTTTAACCCTGCTCTATTTTATTACTAATATTATATAAAGGTGCATCTCTTCCACACCCCCTTCTTTAGGTTGACCAGAATTAACACTTAGTGTATCTTTCATTGCTAGGGAACTAGCATCTTATCCATTGCAAGAGGAACTTTGTCTCACTACTCCTACCTCCTCTACAGACTCTCCCCTTCTCCCTCCCCCTAGCTAATTAAAAAAATAAAATAAAATAAAAAATAAATTAATCAATTTAAAAACTTTCCTTTCACTGCTGTTTTATTACAGCTCTTTTTCTTATCTTATTTCTTTTTCTCTCTCTTGTTTCTCTTTTTTATCTTGTCTTCCATTTCTTCCTTCCTTCAACTTTGTCTTTATGAATTCACTGATATTATTTTGGGGAAGAAATCTGACTCAGAGTGGACTCTGTGTGTGTGTGTGTCTGCTCTACTTCCATTTCACCTCTTCCTACCCCTAGAATATACAGAGGATAGTAGATTTGCATAATTGTCTATATTTGCTATCCCTTCTTTCCTTTCTCTTTCTACTTCACTTGGATTTGGTTGCTATTTTTTCACGGACTGGAGACATTGCTTGGCTAACTGGTAGTGATTAAACTGCTTCAATCCTTGCTTCAGTTGCTATTGTAATTCCTGAATTTGGTGATTGAATATGCCATAAATGTATTTAGTACAGTGTTGCTTGTACTCAAAACACAACAAATGAGGAACAACAGAACATAAAAATAAGAAACATATAAATCAAAAAAATGGGTAGATCAAAAACAAATAAAACTGCTACTCCAATGAATGAAGACAAGAGCCCAGAAGAAACTACAAATCAGCAGAAGTAACCATAGATAAGAAAAGTATGCAAGCAATAGTAAACTTATTAATCACAGAAATGAAAACAACATTGGAGCAAAGGAATGGCAGTATTAGGGAAACAACAGTTGAAACCCCAAGGAAAATACAGAGTATCTTGAGGCAATTAGACAACTGAAAGCTGAAATAGCTGAACTGAGGAAAGAAGCTGAGGGAAGGGAAAGTAGACCAACAGAAGCAAAAAACAGAATTAGTCAGACAGAAGATGAGTTAGAGAAAACGAAGAAGGAGGTGAAAGAGCTCAAAAAGAGATTGAGAGACACTGAAAATAGAAACAGAGACATATGGGATGATCTCAAAAGAAGTAACATTCATATAATTGGCCTGCCAGAGGAAGAAAGAGAGGAAGGGGAAGGAAACATTCTAGAGTTAATAATAGAATAAAACTTCCCAACCTGAATAACAGAAAGGACATCAAGATTCAAGAGGCCCAGATAGTTCCAAACAGAATCAACCCAGACCTGAAGACACCAAGACACATCATAGTCACAATGAGAAGAAGTAAGGATGAAGAAAGGATCCTAAAGGTTGCAAAAGAGAAACATAATGTCACATACAAGGGAAAACCCATAAGATTATCTGCAGACTTCTCCACTCAAACTCTAAAAGCCAGAAGAGAATGGCAAGATATATCTATCAAGCCCTGAATGAAAAAGGGTTTCAACCAAGAATAATATATCCTGCTGTACTTTCATTCAAACTAGATGGAGGGATCAAAACCTTCTCAGACAAACAACAGTTAAAGGAGCCAACCATCACCAAACTGGCCATGAAAGAGGTTCTAAAAGACCTCTTATAAACAAGAACATCACTATAATACTTGCAATATATCAGAGCAAATAAAAATTTGTTGAACAATGGCACTACAATACATTAAATCCATAATATCAATAAATGTCAATGGCTTAAACTCACCCATCAAAAGTCACAGAGTGGGGGGATGGATCAGAAAACATAACCCAACCATATACTCCTTGCAAGAATCCCATCTGAGGCAACAAGATAAACACAGACTTAAAGTGAAAGGATGGAAAACTATCATACAGGCTAACGGACCACAAAAATAGGCAGGAACAGCCATTCTCATCTCAGACACAATAGATTTTAAATTAAATAAAGTAAAAAAGATAGGCAAGGAAAATACATAATGATTAGAGGATCAATCAGCCAAGAAGACTTACCAATTATTAACATCTATTTAACCAATGAGGGACCATCTAAATACATCAAACACCTACTGAAAGAACTTCAAAAATACATCAATAGTAATACAATAATAGTGGGAGACTTCAATACCCCATTCTCACACTTAGACAGATCAACAAAGCAGAGAATCAACAAAGATACAAGAGAATTAAATGAAGAGATTAACAGACTAGACCTCTTGGACATTTTCAGAGTCCTTCACCCCAAAACACTTGAATACACCTTCTTTTCAAATCCACATAATACATACTCAAGGATAGACCACATGTTAGGCCACAAAGCATCAATAAATTCAAGAGCATTGAAATAATCCCAAGTATCTTCTCAGACCACAGTGGAGTAAAACTAACATTTAACAACAAACAGACAATTATTAAAAGTCTCAGAATTTGGAAACTAAACAACATACTCCTTAAGAACCACTGGGTCAGAGATTCACTCAAGCAGGAAATTCAAATGTTCCTGGAAGCAAATTAAAATGAAGACAAAACCTATTTAAATATTTGGGACACAGCTAAAGCAGTATTGAGAGGGAAACTTATAGCCATACAATCACATATTAAACACCAAGAAAAAGCTCAAATGAATGACCTTACTGCACACCTCAAGGACTTAGAGGAAGAAGAACAAAGGAACCCTAAAGCATCCAGAAGGACAGAAATCACTAAAGTTATAGAAGAAATAAACAACATCAAAAATAAAAGAACCATACAAAAGATCAGTGAAGCCAAATGTTGGTTCTTTGAAAGATTAAACAAAATTGACAAACCCCTAGCCAGACTCACCAAACAAAAAAGAGAGAAGAGTCAAATTAATAGAATTGTAAACGATGGAGGAGATATCACAACTGACACCACAGAAATCCAGAAAATCATGTGAAACTTCTATGAAGAACTATACACCACCAAGCTAGAGAATCTGAAAGAAATGGAACAATTCCTAGAAACATATGCCCTTCGAAAACTGAACCAAGAAGAACTACAAAACCTAAATGCATCAATCACAGACAGAGAAATTGAAGCAGTTATTAAGAATCTCCCCAACAACAAAAGTCCTGGACCAGATGGCTTCACAAACGAATTCTACAAAACTTTCAGGAAACAGTACCCATACTTCTTAAGCTATTCCATAAGATTGAAGAAACAGGAATACTCCCTTCTGTCATCTATGAAGCAAATATCAACCTGATACTAAAAGCTGATAGGGACAGAAGAAAAAAGGAAAACTACAGACCAATATAGACCTCAGATAGGGGACTAGGCAGGGCTGTCCACTGTCACCATTACTCTTCAACATAGTATTGGCAGTTCTTGCCATAGCAATCAAGCAAGAGAAAGAAATAAAAGGAATACAGGTTGGAAGGAAAGAAGTCAAGCTCTCACGATTTGCAGATGATATGACAGTATACATAGAAAAACCTAAACAATCCAGCAGAACTACTGGAAGTTATTAGGCAATATAGCAAGGTGTCAGGCTATAAAATCAGTGTACAAAAATCAGTGGCATTTCTTTATGCAAACACTAAATCTGAAGAAGAAGACATCCAGAAATCACTCCCATTTACTGTCTCAGCAAATCAAATACCTAGGTATAAAGTTGACCAAAGAAATATATATACTTGTATACTGAAAACTATGGGTCGCTACTCAAGGAAATAGAAACTGATACCAAGAAATGGAAAGACATCCCATGCTCATGGATTGGAAGAATAAATATCATCAAACTGAATATTCTCCCCAGAGCCATATACAAATTTAATGCAATACCCATCAAAGTTCCACCAAGCTTCTTTAAGAGAATAGAACAAACACTACAGTCATTTATCTGGAACCTGAAAACACCTAGAATTGCCAAAACCATCTTGAGGAAAAGAAACAGAAATGGAGGCATCACACTACCAGATATCAAACTATATTATAAAACCATCAACATCAAAACAGTGTGGTACTGGAACAAAAATAGGCACACAGACCAATGGAACAGAATTTAAAGCCAGAAATAAGTCGCCACACCTATGGACATCTAATCTTTGATAAGGGGCCCAAAGCATTAAATGGAAGAAGGAGGCTCTCTTCAATAAATGGTGCTGTGAACACTGGGTTGTAACATGCAGAAGAATAAAATTTAACCACTTTATCTAGCCAGAAACAAAAATCAACTCCAAATGGATCAAAGACCTGGATGTTAGACCAGAAACAATCAAATACTAGAGGAAAACATTGGTAAAACCAATAGCTATTAGACCAGAAACAATCAAAGACTTAGAGGAAAACACTGGTAAAACACTTTCCCACCTACACCTCAAATGCATCTTTGATGAAATAAACCCAATTGCAAGAAAGACTAAAGCAGAAACAAACCAATGGGACTACATCAAATTGAAAAGCTTCTGCACATCCAAAGAAATTATTAAACAAACAAAGAGACCCCTCACAGAATGGGAGAAGATCTTCACATGCCAAACATCAGACAAGAAACTAACCACCACAATATATAAAGAGCTCAGCAAACTTAGCAACAAAAAAGCAAATGACTCCATCCAAAAATGGGCAGAGGATATGAACAAAACATTCACCTCAGAGGAGATCCGAAAGGCTAACATATGAAAAACTGCTCTAGGTCGCTGATTGTCAGAGAAATGCAAATTAAGACAACACTGAGATACCACCTCACCCCTGTGAGAATGGCATACATCAAAAAGGACAGCAACAACAAATGCTGGAGAGGCTGTGGGGAAGGAGCAACCCTTTTACATTGCTGGTGGGAATGTAAATTGGTCCAGCCTCTGTGGAGAGCAGTCTGGAAAACTCTCAGAAGGCTAGACATGGACCTTCCATATGATCCAGTAATTCCTCTCCTGGGGTTATACCCCAAGGACTCCATAACACCTAACCAAAAAGAAGTGTGTACTTCTATGTTCATAGCAGCACAATTCATAATAGCTAAAACCTGGAAGCAACCCAGGTGCCCAATAACAGATGAGTGGCTGAGAAAGCTGTGGTATATATACACAATGAAATACTATACAGCTATCAAGAACAATAATCCACCTTCTCTGACCCATCTTGGACATAGCTAGAAGGAATTATGTTAGGTGAGCTAAGTCAGAAAGATAAAGATGAGTATGGGATGATCCCACTCATCAACAGAAGCTAAGAAAGAAGATCTGAAAGGAAAACTAAAAGCAAGATCTGACTAAATTGTAAGTAGGGCACCAAAGTAAAAACCCTGTGGTGAGGCGTAGACATGCTGCTTCCTGGGCCGGTGGGGGGTGGGGGTGGGTGGTTGATATGGGACATAGTCTTTTGGTGGTGGGAATGGTGTTTATGTAAACTCCTAGTAAAATGTAGTCATATAAATCACTAGTTAATTAATATGAGAGGGGGGAAATTAATTGTATGTCTCAAAGTTTTTAAAATACAGACTGAGTCTTCTTAATATATAGGCTGTGTATTTGATATGCGGACTCTCTCAAAAGCCTAGACCAAGTAGATCAGAGGCAACCAGTGACACAGCTATTTACAAGATACTGGGTACTATACCGCAAACCCTAACAAAAGGCCTTTTCAAAGTTAACCCAATTACCAAATAATGTGATGATTAACTATTGTTTATTGATTGTCTTTTTGAACCCTAAGACAGCAGGAACCTCACATCTCCATAGAGCCTATATGTGCCCCAGCCCTGCAATCTTAGGATAGGGCCCACTTTCCTGCATGCCTCTCCCAATCCATATCAAATAATATTGCATCAGTAGATGGCAACCTAATAAACGCAACGATTGCCACCTCAACATGCTTCACTTCAGACTGTGTCCAGAGACTTCAGGTTTGGAATGACAACCCTTCAGCTTCATTACTCGGGTGACACCTTTCCTTTCATAGCATTCTCTAATTCCATCCCAGGTGGATCACTTTCTAACAAAGTCTCAAAACCTAGATATACACCAGGTTCTGTAAGAGAGAGCATATGTTCACATGTATCCATAAACAAGTGCAAAATATATACCTGAAAGCAGAAGTACACTAAAGTTTGCAGTGAGTACACCCCCAACACTTCCTCTCCACTATTCCAACCTTTGTGTCCATGATTGCTCAACAATTTGTTTGGCTTTGTATGTTAACTCTCTTTTCAGCCACCAGGTTCCAGATGCCATCAGATTGCCGGCCAGGCTTCCCTGCACTGAAGACCCCACCAATGTGTCCTGGAGTTCTGCTTCCCCAGAGACCCACCCTACTATGGAAAGAGAAAGGCAGACTTGGAGTATGGACCAACCCGTCAATGCCCATGTTCAGCGGGGAAGCAATTACAGAAGCCAGACCTTCCATCTTCTGCAACCCACAACAACCCTGGGTCCATGCTCCCAGAGGGATAGAGAATGAGAAAGCTATCAGGGGAGGGGATGGGATATGGAGATTGGGTGGTGGGAATTGTGTGGAGTTGTACCCCTCCTACCCTATGGTTTTGTTAATTTATCCTTTATTAAATAAAAAATATATTAAAAAAAGATTTTATGAGAAAATGCTACAACCCCAACATTTATTATTACTTTATATCATTTAAAGAAAGTGAAAGAGAAAAGACACAACTTTTGCTCCATTTGTTCTCTTATTTATTCTCTGGACCTCATTTGCTTTTTGTTTGTTTGTTTAATCTTTAATTATTCATTATTGGGTAGAAACAGAGGAAAAACTGATAAGGGAGGGAGAGATAGAAAAGGAAAGAGGTAGAGAGACACCTGTAGCCTTCTTCACCATTCATGAAGCTTTCCTTCTGCAGGTGGCTACCAGGGGTTTGAACCCAGATCCCTATGCACTGTAATGTCTGCACTTAACATGGTGCACCACCACCTGGCCCCAACTTCATTTGTTCTTTTGGATTCAGATTAATATGTGAGTTCTTTTTTCATGTTCTAAGTGGCTTTCATGCGTCACATATTACACATTCCAACCCAAGAAACAGGTGTTTTTATTCCTATTTTACAAATAATTGGAAAAATGTACTCACTCATCATGATGCATACTTTATTTATTTATTTTATTTTATTTTTTTAACCAGAGCACTGTTCAGCTCTGGCTTATGGTGGTGAGGGGGATTGAACCTGGGACTCTGGAGCCTCAGGCATGAGAGTCTGTTTGCATATGCTATATACCATACTCTTAAACAGTAAGATAAAGCTCTTTCTAAAACAACTGTAATTATGGCTAAGACCACTTATAATTATGGAGAAAGAAAAGCTCAGGACTGTTCCCCAAACACCCAACCTGTGTTGCGACTTGAGGTGGCGCAATTTGTAACATCATATTCCCTAACTTTTTCATCAAATAAAACATTAATGAAAGTGTTAAGGGTTTAGTTCTGAATTCTGAGTTTGATACTGTTTAATAGGTCCAAGTGTTCATTTTTGTTCCAGTACCATACTTATTTAATTAATATTGTTTTGTAGTGTATAAATTAAAGTTTGAGGGACCAAGTGGTGGAACACCTGATTAAGTATACACATTATAGTACACAGAAACCTGGGTTTAATCCTCAGTCCCTACCTGCAGTGGAAAAGATTCACAAGCAGTAACAGGTCTGCAAATGTCTCCCTGTCTCTCTCCCTGCCTACTTCCCTCTAAATTTCTCTGTTTTATCAAATAAAATGCAAAGTAAAGACAAATAAATAATGAATTATAAAAAGATAAAAATAATAATAAACTGAATTTGGGGAGTGTGATGCCTCTATATTCTCTATTTTTCTTCTTTTTTCTCAGGAGAGCTTTCACTATTCATGGCTTTTTTTTTTTATGGTTCCACAAAAAGGTTTGTATAGGTTGTTCAATTTCCTTGAATAACGTCATTGGAATGTTGGAAAGGATTTTGTTCAATCTATGAATTGCTTTTAGTATGGCAGCCATTTTTATATTTATTCTTCTAAGCCATGAGCAAGGGATGTTCTTCCATTTACTTGTGTCACCCTTTATTTTTTAAATAATGTCCTCTAGTTTTCATTGTAAAGGTCCTTCACCTCCTTTGTTAGATTTACTCCAGGTATTTTATCTTTGGGGGTTCAATTGTAAATGGAATTGCTTTCTTTAATTTTCTTTAATTCCCTTTCCTCTGATTCATAATTTATATAGAAAAGCCATACTTTGTATTGACTTTGTATCCTGATATTTTACTTAATTCATTAATGGTTTCCAATAGTTTGTTAACACAGTTTTGAGGTTCTCTATGTATCATGTCACCTGTAATTATGATTTAACTTCTTCCTTTCCAATGTGAATTCCTCTGATAGCTCTTTCTTGCCTGACTGCACTGGAAAGAAGTGCTAGCTAGTATTATTTTTAGGAGAAATGGTAAGAGTGGACATCCTTCTTTAGAGTCTGATTTTAAGGGGAAATTTTTCCATTTTTTTCC
Source organism: Erinaceus europaeus (assembly GCF_950295315.1). Taxonomy (NCBI): domain Eukaryota; kingdom Metazoa; phylum Chordata; class Mammalia; order Eulipotyphla; family Erinaceidae; genus Erinaceus; species Erinaceus europaeus. The sequence goes on along the minus strand of NC_080174.1, from coordinate 29,429,560 downwards.
CATTGAGTATGATGTTAGCCATGGGGTTCCCTGAAGGTTTGTTTTTAAATATTATTATTTAAAGAAGAGTGCAATATTTCTAATTGTTTAAAATTTTATTTTATTAAGGAAAAAATCTATTTTAGAGAATTTTCTGTCAAGTAAACACAGTCTAACATCTCAAAATTAGTGCCAACACAGGTTACCCACCACCACATTCTCCCTATTATATGTAATAGGAAGGCTATATATAATATTATTTATCTAAATAGTCATGGTATCCATAATTGTTATTTTAAAATATTCAAGTTTATCTTATGTAATAGATACTATAACTTAGTTATATTGTGGTCTTCAAATAAATTTTCATAGAAAAAAGATGAGGGGAGAATATTTTTGTCTGTCACACATGATATTTGTTTTTACCAGACTGGGTTCTAGTTTAGTAGAAATGCCAAGCACATACAGTCAACTGTTGTATAATTTATTACTCCAGTTCTATAGGATCCATTTATTTTCACAGTTCTGTAGTTCTTCTGGAGTTGTCCACATTAGCATTTAATTCTAGGTTGTAAGTACAAAAAAAAATGCTCTTTTAAGCCATCCCTTCTCATTGGGAATCTCACTTATGAAAGCCCATAATTAAATATCTTCTTGCCCAATTTGTGTGTCAAACTGAAGAAAGAGAATTGTCAGGAAGCCTGACCTGTCATTATACTCAAGAGAAATAAAAATTGTTCAAGTGGGGGGCTGTGTGGGGAAACACAAGGTCCAGCCACTTGTTACAATGCAAAAGGAACAGGGTTCAAGTCTCCAGTCTCCAGCTACAGAGGGAAGTTTCACAAGAAGTGAAGCAGTGCTACAGTTGCCTTTCCTTTTTCCTTTTTTATATTTTTCCTTTTTTATTTTTATTAGTGACTTAATAATGACTAACAGAATTGTAAGATAGCAGGGTTATAATTCCATACAATTCCCAACACCAGAATTCCATGCCACATACCTTCCACTAGAAATCTCCCTATTATTTATCACTCTGGGAGTATAAACCAAAATTATTCATGGAATAGAAAATATGGAGGGTCTGGTAATTGTTTCTTCCCTGGACATGAATGTTAGCAGGTCCATCCATAACTCCAGCCTATTTCTATGTATCCCTAATGGGGTAGGGCTGTGGAGAGGTGAGACTTCTTGACACATTGGTGAAATCATCTGCCCAGGGAAGTCAGGATGGTACCATATTAGCATCTGTGCTTGGTGGCTGAAAGGTGGTAAGATATAAAATAGGAAAAAATATTTAATAAACAGGAACCCAAAGGTAGGAATAGGTAAATGAAATTAAGAGTCTTTGGGTGGGAAGAAGCTAAGAACTCTATTTTAGGTAATGTTCCAATGGGCCCATGACTTCAGTAATTTTTGCCTGAGACTGATACCTAACATGCAGGTATCTGAAAAGATGGTGTTAAGGAGTTTAGAATAGGACTAGAAAGCTGGATTAGGGCAGAGAGTACTTTCCAAATATGCAGATGTCTTTCTATCTCAGTCTCTTCCATCTACATTTCTCTGTCTCTATCCAATAAGCAAGTAATTTTTTTAAAATATTCAAGTGAACCAAAAATAAAATCTGTATATTATGTAGTGGCTTGTCTCCAAATGTTCTACTGTAAACCTGATGGAACACAAGGTTTTTTTATTTGTTTATTTGTTTATTTATTCTATCGCATAAATTCCTTTGAAGAAAATGCCGGCAAGACATGAAATCTTGAGGCTTATATTTATTTTACCCATATGAGTCTGGAAAGAGAAGGAATTTAATCACCCTCTGAACTTTGTCTTGTTCAATTTTTAGGGCTTAGATCTTGCCCAACAGTCCAATCCTTCTCTACACCAATAGCCACACAGAGAAAAATCTAATTTCTCTTCTAGCCTTTCATATGTTTTTTTAAAAAAATTATCATTACATAGCACATAAATTTTCTCTTCTTCAAGAGAAATATCTTTGTTCCCTTTTACTATTCCTATCATTAAATACTAGTGTTTTATGGAATGATCTCTCTGATAGACAGAAGTTGAAAATAAGAACAAAATGGAAAACATAAAGCAAAAATTGGACTGGAGTTGATGTATTGCATCAAAGTAAAAGACTCTGGGGTTAGGGGGAGGGTTTGGGTCCTAGAAGACAGGAAACCTAGTGGTGTTTAAATTGTTATGTGGAAAACTGAGAAATGTTACACCTGTACAAACTATTATATTTTGTCTTACTGTTGACTGTAAACTATTAACTCCCCAATAAAGAAATTAAAAAAAAAAAAAACAGGGTGTCTGGCGGTAGCACAGCCCCAGCTCCCCACCTGCAGGTAGGTTGCTTCACAAGTGTTGAAGCAGGTCTGCAGATGTCTATCTTTCTTTCCCCCTCTCTGTCTTCCCCTCCTTTCTCCATTTTTCTCTGTCCTATCTAACGACAACAATAAAAAACAAGGGTAGGCTTGGCACAACAGCCCAGAGGAAAAAACAAGGGCAACGAGGGAAAATAAACTTAAAAAAATTTTTTTAAACAGTGTCCATAACCTTATTGAATCGGTAAGCATCAAAGTGAATTACATAGGAAGTTAAAACTTCCTAGTGCTCTAGGCATGATTACATCACCATGAGCTTTAATGACAATAAAACTTCATTTGTTGGAGTCATCACATATTTTCATTATTGTAAATGTGGTAAGGTACCATCTCCTACTATTAGCTTGTATAGGGGCTAGTGTTATATAAGTCTGGGGGTGCAACTGAGTGATAAATTCATGCTTCACTTTTTTGAGACCTTGTGGTCAATTCTCAGCACAGAGTAAATAAATAAATGAAATCTTTGTCCAGATGCTGCTTTTAAGTACCACTATATTCATCATATGTATTAGTTACAAACCACACACACACACACACACACACACACGAAGCAGGTAAGGGATAGTATTGTTTTGTTTGAGTTTTTCTTAGACCTAAGGAAAAGCTTTCATACTTATTTCTAGTAAATTTCACATATTCTGAAATTCTTATAATTGCATAAAATCACAGTCTTTGTCTGCCTATTTTATCACTAAATCCCCATGTAATGATAAAATAGGCACAAAATGAGCAGCTGACACATTTATTATGAACGAATAAATTCTTCCCATTGTCCAGCATACTATGATCTTTATGTGTTCTAGTTTTAGTAGGCAGTATGTTAACTTTTGCTTCTGAACTATATCATCCACAAATCTGATCAACATTCTCATTCAAGACATTAATTTAAAAAATAAATAACATACCTCCTTTGGTCAAGGATAGAACCTTTAGGTTCATTTTTAGAGACCTTCTTCTTGATCAATATAGGTTCATTAATCAGCAGGTTGAAATGAAAGACTTGATTCCAAAAGCCTTTTTGGAATTAAGCCATAACTCAGCATGTACATGCAGAAATGGGACAGCAAAGTCACCTTAAAAAGAAAGACTGGGCCAAAGTCTGTGCAATGTGCCTAATTGAAAGGACTGCTATCCTAAAAGTGAGAAAAATTGGGGGGGAGGTCAATAATACTGAGCACCCCCATTCAATCTTTTGTGGAGATCAAGAAAAGAGGACTAGAGGACACCAGATTTGGATTGATCATACCAGATTTTTTTTATTTATTTAAAAAAGGAGACATTAACAAAACTATAGGATTAGAGGGGTACAACTCCACACAATTCCCACCACCAGATCTCCGTATCCCCTCCCCTCCCCTGATAGCATTCCTATTCTTTATCCCTCTGGGACTATGGACCCAAGGTCATTGTGGGATGCAGAAGGTGGAAGGACTGACTTCTTTAATTGCATCATACCAGATTTTTAAGAGCCTGTCACTAAACATTGGAACCACTTAGCTAAGTTTGCCTACTCTGATTCTGTAACCACAGCTCCTACCCCACCACCTGATCACTATGCGACTTTAGCTAACTCATGAAAACTGTGTATTCCTTTTTTCTCTACTTTGGAATGTTTCCTACTTTATATATGAACGTTCATGCTTTTCTATTTCATGTGATCATGTGAGAATTAAATGGAGAAAATACAAAGTTTGGCTATTCTGGGGCCCACCTGTTTTTCCATGTGCATCACAAAGGTTTGAGTCTCTACTACACCACATGGGAGCACTAAATAATCAGGGGAAACATTATTGTTGTATTGTCTCTTGCCTTTTGTCTTTCTGTCTCTTTCTTCCCATATAAAAATGTGGGTCTAGAGCACTGAAACCCAAGATACAGGGAAAAAATAACTTTGTTTCAAAATATTATCTATCAAAAAGAGATGTGTACATGAATAAAAAGTGAAGTAGAGAGAGAATCTGATAATGAGAATTGCACCAAAACTTCAGTGGTAAGAATAGTGAGGCTTATACACATACAGAGGTATGGAGCTGTACCTTTATATTTTACAAAGTATTGTGAACCAAAGGTGAATCAATAAAATTTTATTTTAAAAGGACAATGTACAAGAACACTTATATTTATCCTAGGGGCTATATTTTCACATGCATGTAAAGTCATCCAGTTCTGCTTGCTTGTATAGTAACATATACCTGAAATAGTAAGTGAAAAGTAAGTGTAAGGAATATTTTTCTAATGAAAATAGGTTATTTCAAATTTTCTAGAAAGCAAGATTAAAACTTCCTGACAGCTAATTGTCAGAAAAGTGTAATAAAATTGTGTTTTGCTCTGGACTGCTTCTAATTGCCCAGCCCTTTTTTCCACATTGAGAATTCTCAGACATCAAAATATTACTGGCACAGTAGTCAGACAGAAAAGACTTATACATTAAAGAGAAAATGTGAAAGGGAAGAGAAAAGTTTCCTGTCCAAATAATGAGGAAGATGGTGCCAGACATGAACAAAGTCATTTGTGCTGACAATTTTTAGTGCCCTCTCAAGATAGCTGTTACTTAATTTAAATCAAATCCATCGCATGCAACATGCTGGATGTTGATAGGACAAGTAATAACATTTCAAAAATACCTGTGGAGGTGATTATAAAATGATTAAGAATTGTCACTTTGTGACTCTAGTTGGAAAATGCGGGATAAGAAGTATAACAAAATGGTTTTTGTCCCCCATGTTTGTTCATAGCATAAATAAATACAAGTCACTTCTCACTCTCAAGTATATCAGTAATTTCCAATTTTGCCCACACAAACTTTTTTAAATATTTTATTTATCTTAATAAGAAAGGTATATATATATATATGGAAAGAGAGAGACACATGCAGGCAGAGGGGACCAATACCAGAGCACTGATCAGCTCTGTCTTATGGTGTTTTGGGGGATTGAACCTTAGAGGCTCAGGCATGAAAGTCTCTCTACAAAACCATTATGTTGTCTCCCCAGCCCCCATACAAACTTATAAATAAATAATGCACCAAAATTAATTGAGCATTTATTTTTTAAAGGAGCTAACAAAAATAAAAAACACACTGACAGTAGATAATTAAAGTGAAAGAGACAAGAATGAAAGTGCTTGGGTAATTCGTAAATTGGAACTTTGGTGGTGGGTATGGTGAGGTGAAGTTTATACATATATAAGTGTGGGGGGGAAGTGCTAATACTCTGCCTAAGAAAATGGAAAGCTGTGGAAAGGTACCTTTGTGACAACAAAAACGCTATACATCAATATGTCCTCAGTAAAGTGTCATTGGAAAGAGAAAAAAAAAAGAAAGAAAAAGGAAGGAAGGAGGAGGAAAGAAAAGAAACTAGCAAGTAGAACAAGGAAGATAAATGAGAGGAAGTCACACACAAAAAATAAAAGAAGGAAAAAAGAAATTTCACTATAACAAGTGAATATATCATTTAAAAAATGCTTTGGGGCAACATCAAGAAAAACATTTGAACTTTCATACCACCTGCACATTAGCTGTCCAGCCTAGGCAAAAATTAGTATAGTCACAGACCCATCAGTAATTCCTCTCCTAGGGATACATCCTAAGGACTCCATAACACTCATCCAAAAAGATATATGTATACCTAATAGCAGCACAATTCATAATAGCCAAAACCTGGAAGCAATCCAGGTGCCCAACAACAGATGATTGGCTGAGAAAGTAGTGGAATACTATTCAGCTATTAAGAATAATGAACCCATCTTCTCTGACCCATCTAGGATGGAGCTAGAAGGAATCATGTTAAGTGAGGTAAGTCATAAAGAGAAAGATGAGTATGGGATGACCCCACTCATAAACAGAAGTTGAGAAAGATAACAGACAGGGAAAAATAAAGTAGAATTTGACTGAGTTTGGAGTATTTCACCAGAGTAAAAAACTCTGGGTGGAGGGAGATGGTAGAAGTTTAGCTTCACTATAAGGAGTTGGGAGTGGGAACACAAACCTTTGGTGGTGGGAACAGTGTTAATATACACTCCTATTAACTTTAATCTTATAAATCAATAATTAATCAATATGCAAGGGGGAAAATAGGTTGAAACTTTCAAACATTTTTATGCATAGATCCCAGCTCTATGTATTCCTTCTATCTAAGCACTTAAGGTTTCAAATTGGTAATCTGATTAAATTTTAACAGAGAGCTCAAATTTTCAATGCATTCTAATAATGACTGTTCAATTGAATTATTAAATCACCTATAGTCTTAGACCATGGAGACAAGAAGCAACTGCTTGTGTCACTTTATAAGTTACAGCTATAGGTAAATAGCATTAAATGGCATAAATCATGGTAAGGTTCTTGTATGATACAGCAAATCTTAACCATAGGATTTTTTTTTTCTTGCCTCCAGAGTTATCTCTGGGGCTTGGTGCCTGTACTCTACTGCTCCTGGAGGCTGCTTTTTCCCTTTTGTTGCCCTTGCTGTTGCTGTTGTTATTGTTTTGTTATTGCTGAAGAAGACAGAGAGAAATCCAGTGAGGAGGGGATGACAGAGAGGGGAAGAGAAAGATGTACATCTACAGACCTGCTTCACCACTTGTGAAGCAACCCCCCCACACACACACAGATGGGGAGCTGGTGGCTTGAACCAGGATATTTTGAGCTGGTCCTTGCACTTCCATGTGCTTTTAATGGTCTGGCTACCCCCTGCCCCCTTTGATATTTTCAAAGTAAACCAAATTCTTTAATAACATGGTTACAATAATAACTACCTATTGCCTTCTTAAACCCCAAGACAGCAGGAACCCTCCCCATTCTCTACAAAACCCCTATTTCGGAGTTGGGGGTGGCGCAAAGCACAAGGACCAGCGTAAGGATCCTGGTTGGAGCCTATGGCTCCCCACCTGCAGGGGAGTCACTTCACAAACTGTGAAGCAGGTCTACAGGTGTTTGTCTTTCTCTCCCCCTATGTCTTCACCTCTTCTCTCCATTTCTCTCTATCCTATCCAACAATAACAACATCTATAATGACAACAATATTAAACAACAAGGGCAACAAAAAGGAAAATAAATAAATAAATAAATAAATAAATTTTTAACCCCTTGTTTCTCCCAGGCCTCGAAACTCTGGGGTTTATCTTCCCACACGTTTCACTGGATCCATACCACTGGAGATACTGTATCTGCTGAGCTCAGCCAGATCAGTGCAACCAGTAAGACCTCACATGGGTCACTTTGGATTGTGTTGAGAGACAATAGGTGTGGAATGTCAACCCTTCAGCTCCAGCACTTTGGTGAGACCTTTCCTAGCTCAAAGGACTCCTCAATCCCATGGCTGGTGGTGCAGGTCCTAACAAAGACATAGAATCTAGATACAGACCAGGGCCCATGAGACAGAACACATTTGCACATGTACTCATAAGTTAGGGGAAAATATACACCCTAAAGCAAAAGTGCAAAATAGTTTGCAGTGACTCAAAACAGCAAGCAAGCAGAAAGATATTAAAGAGAAAAGAAAAAAACACCATAAACTGATACTTAAATATACCTTTCCCATATTTGGGAGCTACTCCCTTCCCTGATCCAGCTTTCTAGTCCCATTTCCAATTCTGATGCCATCTCCTTAGATAATACCTTTGGTCTATCTGCATGTTGGCTGTCGTGTTCAAGCAAAAATCAGTAAAGCCATGGATCCCCTAGAATATACCTAAAATAGTACTAGCTTTTTCCAAAATGGAGACCTTCAAATTTCATCTGCTATATTCTTGGCTTTAGGTTTCTAACTATTAAACAATTTGTTCTGCTTCATAACTTTTTTTTTATTTTATTTTTTCCCTTTTGTTGCCCTTGTTATCATTATTGTTGTTATTATTGTTGTTGTTGTTATTGTCATCGTTGTTAGATAAGACAGAGAGAAATGGAGAGAGGAGGGGAAGACAGAGGGGGGGAGAAAGATAGACACCTGCAGACCTGCTTCACCACCTGTGATGGGACCCCATGTAGGTGGCGAGCCAGGGGCTCAAACCTGTATCCTTATGCCGGTAATGCGCTTTGTGCCACATGCGCTTAACCTGCTGTGCCACTGCCCAGCTCCCTCTGCTTCATATCTTAATGCTTGTTCAGCCTCCAAGTTGCAGATGCTACCATGATTCCAACCTAACTTCCCTGGACAGAGGACCTCATCAATATACTCTGGAACCCCACCTCTCTAGAGCACTGCCCCACTAGGGATAGATAGAAACAAAATGAGTGGTCACCCCATCATCTGGGGCCCTAGTTGGAGAGTCCTAGAATTCCCACACAGACATGATGGTCCTAGATTTTGGATAGACCCCCCTCTCCACTATCACTGGTCATCTCCATCAAGAACAATATAATGGGCCCCTTTGTGGGCCCCCATAGGACCTTGCCCTCAATGTGGATGGACTGTTCCATCCTCTGAAGGGAGGTTGGATAACATACTCTACCTACCAACTGAGGAAGATGGGTCCTGAAATTGGTGCATCCTGGGACGTTCCTACTCATGACCACAGAATTCGAGCTCAGACCTAGAGGGATGCAGAGGGTGGGCCCCAGATGAAATCTATGGAGTTTATAGTCAACAATACTTATACAATTTTCCCATATTTGGGAGCTACTCTCTTCCCTGTTCCATTTTCCTAGCCCTTTTTCTAGCCATGACATCATCTCCACAGACAATAATCTGAGAACACCTGCATATCAGATGTCAGGCTCAAGCAAAAACTAGTAAAGTCATGGGCCCCTTGGAATATACCTAAAATAGACCTACTAGCTTTTTCCGAAAGAGAAACCCTAAATCTTCATCTGAAATATTCCAGCCTTTAGGTTCATGATTAGTCAACAATTGGTATGACTTTATATCTTAAGTTTTTTTTTCAGTTACCAGGTTCTAGATGCTACCATGATGCCAACAAGACTTCCCTGGGCAGACAACCCCACCAATATGTCCTGGAGCCCCACTCACCCAGACCTCTGCCCCACTAGGGAAAGAGAGGCAGGCAGGGAGTATGGATCAACCTGCCAACTCCCATGTTCACCAGGGAAGCAATTACAGAAGCCAGACCTTCCACCTTCTGCACCCTATAGTGATCCTGGGTCCATACTCCCAAAGGAATAAAGAATAGGAAGGCTATAATGGGAGGGGATGGGATACAGAGTTCTGGTGGTAGGAACTGTGTGGAATTGTACCCATCTTGTCCTATAATCTTGTCAGAGTTTCCATTTTGCAAATAAAAATTATTTTTTAAAAAAGAAAGAAAGAAAAGAAGAGAAAAGAAAAGAAATAGGCTAGGAGTATGGATAGATCTGCCAATGCCCATGTTCATTGGAGAAGCAATTACAAATGCCAGACCTTCCACTTTCTGCATCCCATAGTGACTCTGGGTCCATGGTCCCAGAAGGAAAAGAATAGACAAGCTGTCAAGGAAGGGATGAGAGACTTTGGTGGTGGGAACTGTGTGGAATTGTACCCCTCTTACCCTGTGTTCTTGTCGATATTTTTTATTTTATAAATAAATTAATAAAAAAGATTACATCTAATATGGACTTCTGAGTTTCTTCTAACATTGAGACCCCAAATCTCATCTGCTATACTCTTTCTTTTATGTTTCTGGTTATTAAATAACTTGTTCTGATTTGTATCTTAATTTTTTTCAACCACCAAGTTGCAGATGCTACCATGACACCAACCTGACTTCCCTACACAGATGACCTTACCAATGAGTCCTGGGACCCCACCTCCTTAGATCCCTACCCCACTGGGCAAACAGACCCGGGAATGGATCAACCTGTTTAATGTCCATGTCCATCAGAGAAGCAATTACAGAAGCCAGACCTCTCACCTTCTGTACCCCAAAAATCTTTGGTCCATACTCCCAGAGGGATAAAAACTAATGGATGAAACAGAATACAGAACTCTGGTGGTAGGAATTGTATGGAATTGTACCACTCTTATCCCACAATCTTGTCAATCATTACTAAATCAATAAAAAAAATTTAAGAAAAACACTTGTATCATGGGAGATGAGAGAGAGAAAAGGAATCAAATTCATATTTGAAGAAATATTAACTGTGAATTGCCCCCAAATTAAAGAAAGAAATAGACACATAGGCTCAGGAAGTTCAAAGAGTTTTAAGATAAAAGTAAGTCAAGCCTAAGCTCATTAAGGCACATAATAACTAAAATGCCAAAGATTAAAGACAAAGAAAAGCTCTGAACCATACAAAAGACAGACATAGGCTGAGGGTATGGATTGACTGGCCAATGTTCATGTCCAGCAGAGGAGCAATTATAGAAGCTAGAACTTTCTGCAGCTCCCCCCAAAAAATTTTTTGTTCATACTCCCAAAATGGGGAAATGTTAGAGGAAGGTGACCAGAGGACTCTGAACCCTGATTCCACCAGGTCCCAGAATGTCTGTGACCAGGAACCTTTGTTTTTATACCATCACTGAGAGGGAAGAAAATTTGGAGAAAAACTGAGGAAGTCAGACACTGTTTCTCTTATCTAAAAGGGAAGAGGGAAAAGGGCTATATGGATGTTGTAACAGGTGTAAGTGTGTCTTAGAAAAGAGTAAAGGAAAAAAAGAAAAGAAAAGAGTAAAAGCAGAGCCATTGAAGTAAGTAAAATGACTTTAAAATAACTATGACAGTTACCACTGGAGGAGGTTGAGGGCATAGAACTTTGGCGGTGGGAGTTTTGTGGAGTTGTACTCCTTTTATCTTATCATAAATCACAGCCACCTGGCCCACCTAACTTCCATTTCAAACAGTAGATAGATATCCTGAAACACAATGTTCTTGTGGCAAAACAATGAATAATGCTTTTTATAATTTTTTATATCATTATATATGTTAACTGTACTTAATATCAACATTTTAATTCCCAAATTTTAGTCCATATGGATAAAGAATACATTGCCTATATTCAAACTGTCCTCCAGTAGACAAAAAAAAATTAATAAGATTTTTTCTTGGTTAGTGACTTTGGGGAAATTTTTTTCAAAAACTGAGATGGTACAAGTAATGATTTTAATTGCCAAAAAAATGACAAGTTGTCATTTTCTGGATCTATTCCACATAATTTTTCAAGTGTTAAAAACTGAAAGCCATTCGTTAAGTATAATCTGAGCGATGCCAATTATAATGGCTTTGGATAACAACAAATCTACTATATTTTTCCATAACATCTTCTTAGGACTGATGTTAGCCAATGCTTTAATGTTCAAGGTCTTTATAAGATTGTGTCTTTAGTTGATGGAAAAGTTGTTGATCTGAAGTTCAACCAGTTCCACTCCCTGACAACGTATCCTTTCAATTCATGGTGGGGAGATCTTGGCTATACTTCCAACAACTATGCAGAATTGATAATATTTAAACTTGCATAGACACCACATAAAAATTTATTTTGGTTCCAGTTCAGTTCAAGGCTCTAGAGACCTTATATTGGTTTAAAGCCACTGTGAATGAATATGAAAAAAAGGAAAGAATGATCCACAACTTACCTATACTGCCAAGGAAGAGTCTGATCAAGGACCAATAGTGTACCAGGGCCTGATCAAGGTTATTTCTCAAATAAAAATTGATAGAATAGAGAAAATGATCCTTATATTTGTCAGATACGTTATTGTGTGAGAGAAAGAAAACTAAAGCCTGAGCATTTTCTCTGCTGGGTTTGTGAATAAACACCTTTAAATGGTTGTTTCTCCATCTAATTATGAAGAATAAATGTCAAGAATCCCCTGCCTGCTTCAGAAGAAGAACACCACCAGATTTTATTCTAAAACAGACAAATTCAGCAGAGTTCTACAGCAAAAATCATTGTCAAAATTTCCTATTAGGAACATTACAGAAGGAATATGACACCAGACATCACCTTAAAATGTTAACAACCCGTAGTCCTGGAGGTGGCGCAGTGATAAAGCATGAGGTCCTGAGTTTGATCCCCAGCAGCATATGTGCCAGAGTGATGTCTGATTCTTTCTCTCTCCTCCTGTCTTTTCATTAATAAATAAATAAAATCTTAAAAAATATGTTAACATTCCACATGTGAAGTCTCTGGACACAATCTGAAGTGAAGCATGTTGAGGTGGCAATCGCTGAGTTGATTAGGTTGTGATCGGCAGATGCAATATTATTTGATATGGATTGGGAGAGGCATATGGGAAAGTGGGCTCTATTCAGCCTCATTACTCGGGTGAGACCTTTCCTTTCATAGTATACTCCAATTTCATCTCAGGTGGTTCACTTTCTAACAAAGTCCCAAAACCTAGATATACACCAGTTTCTGTGAGAGAGAGCATATGTTCACACGTATCCATAAACTACTGCAAAATGTATACCTGAAAGCAGAAGTACACTAGAGTTTGCAGTGAGTACCCCCCTAACACTTCCTCTCCACTATTCCAAGCTTTGGGTCCATGATTGCTCAGCAATTTGTTTGGCTTCGTATGTTAACTCTCTTTTCAGTCACCAGGTTCCAGATGCCATCAGGATGCCGGCCAGGCTTCCCTGGACTGAAGACCCCACCAATGTGGCCTGGAGCTCCGCTCCCCCAGAGACCCAACCTACTAAGGAAAGATAGAGGCAGACTGGGAGTATGAACCGACCAGTCAACGCCCATGTTCAGCGGGGAAGCAATTACAGAAGCCAGACCTTCCACCTTCTACAACCCACAATGACCCTGGGTCCATGCTCCCAGAGTGATAGAGAGTGGGAAAGCTATCAGGGGAGGGGTGGGATATGGAGATTGGGTGGTGGGAATTGTGTGGAGTTGTACCCCTCCTACCCTATGGTTTTGTTAATTTATCCTTTCTTAAATAAATATATATATATATATATATATATATATATATATGTTAACAACCCAATGAAGTTAATACAACTAATATTTCTGGGTTTTTTTAATTTATTTTAATTTAAAATTTTTTATTTAAAAAGATTTTAAACACACTTCTTATTTAGAAAGCATGAATTAAGATTATTGCAGACTACAGTTTATCAAGATGCCAGACTAGAAGACTCCATCATTCACCTCCACAAGAAGAGAAATTCAAAGCCCTAGTAGACATGGAAAATTTCATATAGAAAAGAACTTGGATCACAGACAAACTTTCACAGCAAAGAACAACAAGCAGCTCAGGCATAGGAACCCTTAGTTATTCTTTCAGAGTTCATGAAACTCTTATGTTTCACAGCCATTATTTTACCAGCAGTCTGTGGTAGAAGATAAAGTGATCTGATGATGCGTGCAATTCCAAAGTCAGAGCAGGGACTTGTAAAACCCATATATGGAATTAGTATAAGGCTAGGGTTTCTAATGACAAAAACAGTTCATCAGTAAAAAGACCTGGAGAAATTGTGAAAACTCAAACCTTTTCTGTCTTCTCTTTGTTCCCACAGAGTGAGGCTGAAAAGGCTGTTTCCGGCAGCTGAAAAAATATTTGGCATGAGTTAAAGAGGCTAGAGGACTTTGCAATCTTAGAATAACACCATTCAGACATTAATAAAGAACTAGTAGTGGAAATTTTACACAGAATATGGAAGAAAGTAGTCCTTCTCCAAAAGGTGGGTAGAGGCAAGAGACTGGCATACTTTAATGATAGCTCTTTTGACTACTACCAAGCCACCTCATCTCCTGCAGCCCTAGTCAGGGAGTGCTGGGATCCCCACACAGACATGATGGGCCTAGACCTCTAACAAAGACCTCTCTCCACTGTCATTGGTCAGTTCCATCAGGAACAACATAATGGTCCCTTTTGTGGGCCCCTACAAGCCCTTGCCCTCAATGTTGATAAACAATGGTAGGGACTGCCCCATTCTCTGAAGGGAGGTTGGACCAAAATACTCTACCACCCGAGAAAGATGGGTCTAGCAAAGGGTGCAGCCTAGAATGTTCCTAGCTATGACCACAGAGTGCAAGCTCAGACCTACAGGGATGCAGAGGTTACAAAGGCTCCTGAATTGAATATGGGCCCCAGATCAGATTGATGGGGATTAAAGTTAACAATATTTATATACTTTTGCCATATTTGGGAGCTACTCTCTGCCCTGATCCAACTTTCTAGTCCTATTCCCAACTATGACACCATCTCCTCAGACAATACCTTTAGCTCACCTGCATGTTAGCTGTCATGTTCAGGCAAAAATTAGTAAAGTCATGGATGCCCTAGAATATACCTAAAATAGACTTACTTTTTCCAAAATGGAGACCCCCAAATCTCATCTGCTATATTCTTGATTTTAGGTTCCTGACTATTAAACAACTTGTTTTGCTTCATATCTTAATGCTTTTTCAGCCACCAAGTTGCAGATGCTACCATGATGTCAAACTGTCTTCCTTGGATAGAGGACCTCATCAGTGTACTCTGGACCCCCACCTCTCCAGAGCCCTTCCCTTCCTTATCTTTTAGGGAAATATAAAAACAGGATGGAAATATGTATTGACCTACTAAAACCCATGTTCAACCGAGAAGCAATTATAGAAGCTGGACCTTCCACCTTCGGCACCCTGTAATGACCCTGGCTCCATGCTGCTCCCAAAAAGATAAAGAATAGGAAGACATGCAAGGAAGGGGATGTTATATGGAACTCTGGTGGTGGAAATTGTGTGGAACTATACCCCTCTTGAAGATATTTTTTATTTAATAAGTAGGTTTTAAAAAATTAACAAAGGAAAGTCATCCTCAATAACAATATAATATAATATACAAATAATAAAGTTTCTTTTTCTATAAATATTTTACATTTGTAAATTAGAGGCAAGATTTTTGGTTGTTAGTAGAAAGAACATGAAAATAATATTCCTGCCAAAAATCTGTAGCAAGTATGATATGAAGAATAATGATAGAAGGGGAAAAATATCACTAATCTATATATAAAGCAGGAGAAATCCATCCTTATTTAAGGCAGAGAAAATCTGGTTAAATTATTCCACTAATTTTAATAGGTATAAACAGGAAATGAACATCAGAAACATGATGTGTGGCTTATGAATTTAAAGTCTTCTGAAGTAAAATGTTACATCATACTTTAACAAAACATAATACTCTGGATTCTATGGAGGATGTAGACATTCTTCATAAATTTTTCCTACTGTTTTTAAAATTCTGAAAAATTATGTGCAAAATTTTTATAAGCAACTATCTTGACTAAGTAAAATACACTGATGAATACACTGGGGAAAATACAGAAAGCAAAATACTTGAAACAATAATGCTTTCCAACATCCTTATTTCTTCCTAGATGCATAATTGATTATAATTTTAGCAAAATATTAATAATGCTGTTCAAAAACCCAGGAAGAACATTTCAGACCATGACTAAAGAAAGTTATCCTTTAAAAAAAATACATTTCTTCATGAATTGATGTGGTATTGACTCTCCTTTACAAAAGTGAAACCAACAACCCATAGAATAACAGTATTAAGCAATCAATTTATTAAGACTCCTGGTGCACAGAAAGCTCTGTTTACAAACTTACTGCAAATACTTAATTCATTTGCCAAATGTGATAGATGGAGCAACTAATTGTAACCTACATAGCAATACCTCAGTTGTGGGTCCCTACAGCTGTGCAGTGGTAAGGCTGTGTAGACTGCTAGATAATCTTCCCATATGTGAACAGTAATCCACAGAAACAAGCCTACAGTAGTTAGAGCTAGAGGGGAGCACAAAAACTTTTTCTTGGAGTAAGCCTGCCTCCCCTGTGCCCTGAAAAAGTCAATGACTCCTTCTTTGATGTATCAGCCAACTGGAGGAAGGTAGAGACTAAGAGTTAAAACCGACTGACAGGAGTGTCTGCTAAGATGTGATGAGATGTAGGCCCTAGAAAAAATTCCTCTATGGAGACCAGACTGTGGTGCACCTGATTAAGTGCACACACTGCAGTGTACAAAGACCCAAGTTCAAGCCCCTGGTCCCCACCTGTGGAGGAAAAGCTTCAAAAATGATGAAGCAGGTCCATAGGTGTTTCTCTGTCTCTGTCTTTCTCCATATATCCCCTCTCCTATCAATTTTTCTCTATATATACAATAATAAATAAATAAAATTTATTTAAAAAATGAAAAAAAAATTCCTCCACCTAGGAAGTTCTTCTCCTTACAGAAAGGAGGGAGGGAGATTCTGGTATTTACCCTAAAGAAATATTTCACTGGGGGGTTCACGGAAGATGGCAGACTGAGAAGCTGCTAGTGGCTTGAACTCTGACCACATCTTCTGGAAACGGTAGGATTTTCTGCATTTAGTAGGCCAGTCAATAAGGGGTTCTAGCGGTGACACCAAGGAGGTGACTATAACTTAATTTGGGTTAAAATATAGAGTAGCAAAAAAGGGGGAAAATTTTTTTTCGTTCTTTTAAATTATTAAGCACACCTCTTCCCCTTACCCCCCCCCATAACCAGTCCCTGGGGACCAGCTCCTAGCAGGCTCCCCTGCTGAGCCCATTTCTTTACCAAAATTCCTGCCCCACCAGGAAGTATCATTCATTCTAAGTCTATACCCTTCTGAAACCTCTGGCCTTTTTTCTTTCTAAGTAGCCAACCCCCCCCACCTCACCCTGCATAGCTAATTAAATCATTAAAAATAAATAAATAAATAAAATTCTTTCCTTTCACCGCTCTTTTATGACTGTTCTTTTTCTTATCTTTTTCTTTTTTCTCTCTCTTTCTTTCCTTTTTCTCTTTTTCTCATTCTTGCCATCCTTTCTTCCTTAATCCTACAGCTCCCAAAGCCATAGCCCCCATCCCCCACACCACCAAACAGTGTGCTTTTTTGAATTCACTGATACACATTTGGAAATTTTTTTGAGGAAGAATTCTGACTCAGAGTTGGACTCTCACTGCGAGTATATCTGCTCAACATCCCTTCCTCCTTTAGCTACCCCTAGAATATACAGTGGATAGTAGATCTGTGTTGGGTAGTATGCCACCTCCCCCTGGCTTTTGCTTAACCATATGCCTATATAGGGATTTACTGATCCAAAGCTTTGGTCTATTTACATAAATCACTTTTACATAAAGCACTCCAGGGCATTGGTAGTTCAGTGATAGGATTCTCGCCTGTTCCGCCCCCATCTTGTCACACTCTGATTTTCACCAGTCACTTTTCTCTCCACCCTCTCTATATCACATCCTGTTTCCACCCTACTTGGAGAGTATAAAAGCAGCTGCTCTTCTGATTAAAGACACCTGGAAATTGCTTTCCGGCTCCGAGAGTTCCAGAGTGTATCTCCTGCGGAAGTGCGGCACGAGTTCCTGATCCCTCTCCCACGCAGCAGCCTAGATCGGCTCCAGTTGAGTTATCTCCAAGCCAGAGAGCACTAGCTCGGGAAGAAGTACCCTCAGGCTATCCCGGCAGATCTGCATAACTGTCTATTTCAGCTATCCTTGTCTAGTCCTGAGGTTTTTTTTGTTTTTGTTTTTGTTTTCTCTATCTTAATAATCAGCTGCCTCTGATCAAGAGATTTGAGGTAATCAGGGACAGGTTTTTTTTTTACCCTGCTCTATTTTATTATTAATATTATATAAAGACATATATCTTCCCCCCCTTTAGGTTGATCAGAATTAACTCTTAGGGTATCTTTCATTGCTATGGTAGTGGGCATCTTATCTATTGTGGGAGGAACTTGTCTCATTATTCCCACCTCCTCTACAGACTCTACCCTCCCTCCCCCTCCTATCTAATAAAAAAATTAAATTAAATTAAAAATAAAGCAATAAAAAAAACTTTCCTTTAACTGCTCTTTAATTACAGCTCTTTTTTTACTTTTCCCTTTTCTCTCTCTTGTCTCTTCTTTCTTTTTCTTTTTTATTTTTATCTTGTCATACACTCCTTCCTTCTTTGCATTTCTGAATTTATTAATTATTTTGGGGAAGAAATCTGACTCAGAGTGGACTCTCTATGTGTGTATCTCTGCTCTAGTTCTCTTTCCCATCTTGTTACCCCTAGAATATACAGTGGATAGCAGATTTGAATAACTGTCTATTCTTGCTATCCCTTCTTTCTTTTCTCTTTCTTCTTCACTGGGATTTGCTTACTATTTTTTCATGGACAGGAGAAATTTTTTGGCTAACTGGTAATGATTAAACTGCTTCAATACTTGCTTCAGTCACTACTGTAATTCCTGAGGTTGGTGAATGCAATTATCATAAAGGTACTTAGAACAGTGTTGCTTGTACTCAAGACACAACAACTGAGGAACTATATAGCATTAAAAAGAAACACATAAATCAAAAAAATGGGTAGATCAAAAACAAATAAAACTGCTACTCAAATGAATGAAGACAATAGTCCAGAAGAAGCTACAAATCAGCCAGAAGTAACCATAGATAAGAAAAGTATGCAAGTAATAATAAACTTATTAATCACAGAAATAAAAACAAATTGGAGGAAAGGGATGGCAGTACTAGGGAAACAACAGTTAAGACCCCCAAGGAAAATACTGATTATCTTGAAGCAATTAGAGAACTGAAAGCTGAAATAGCTGTAATGAAGAAAGAAGCTGAGGCAAGGGAAAGCAGACTAACAGAAGCAGAAAACAGAATTAGTCAGACAGAGGATGAGTTAGAGAAAACAAAGAAAGAGGTGAAAGAGCTTAAAAAAAGATTGAGAGACACTGAAAACAACAACAGAGACATATGGGATGATCTCAAAAGAAGTAACATTCATATAATTGGCCTGCCAGAGGCAGAAAGAGAGGAAGGAGAAACAAACATTCTAGAGGAAATAATACAAGAAAACTTCCCAGACCTGATTAACAGAAAAGACATCAAGATTCAAGAGGTCCAGAGAGTACCAAACAGAATCATCCCAGACCTGAAGACACCAAGACACATCATAGTCACAATGAGAAGTAGTAAGGATAAAGAAAGGATCCTAAAGGCTGCAAGTGAGAAACAAAAAGTCACATACAAGGGAAAACCCATAAGATTATCTGCAGACTTCTCCACTCAAACTCTAAAAGCCAGAAGGGAATAGCAAGATATCTATCGAGCCCTGAATGAAAAAGGGTTTCAACCAAGGATAATATATCCTGCTGTACTTTCATTCAAACTAGATGGAGGGATCAAAACCTTCCTAGACAAACAACAGTCAAAGGAGGCAACCATCACCAAACTGGCCCTGAAAGAGGTTCTACAAGAACATCACTATAATACTGGCAATATATCAGAGCAAACAAAAAAAATTTTAACAATGGCACTACAAAACATTAAATCCATAATATCAATAAATGTCAATGGCTTAAAATCAACCATCAAAAGGCACAGAGTTGGGGGATGGATCAGAAAACATAATCCAACCATATGCTGCTTGCAAGAATCCCATCTGTCACAAAAAGATAAACACAGACTTAAAGAGAAAGGATGGAAAACTATCATAAAGGCTAACGGACCACAAAAAAAGGGCAGGAACAGCCATTCTCATCTCAGACACGATAGATTTTAAGTTAAATAAAGTAATAAAAGATAGGCAAGGACACTACATAATGATTAGAGGATCAATCAGCCAAGAAGACTTAACAATTATTAACACCTATGCACCCAATGAAGGACCATCTAAATACGTCAAGCACTTACTGAAAGAATTTCAAAAGTACATCAATAGTAATACAATAATAATGGGAGACTTCAATACCCCACTCTCACACTTAGGCAGATCAACAAAGCAGAGAACCAACAAAGATAAAATAGAATTGAATGAAGAGATTGACAGACTAGACCTATTGGACATTTTCAGAGTCCTTCACCCCAAAAAACTGGAATACACCTTCTTTTCAAATCCACATAATACATACTCAAGAATAGACCACATGTTAGGCCACAAAGACAGCATCAATAAATTCAAGAGCATTCAAATCATCTCAAGTATCTTCTCAGAATACAATGGAGTAAAACTAATATTTAGCAACAAACAGACAATTATTAAAAGTCACAGAATTTGGAAACTAAACAACATACTCCTTAAGAACCACTGGGTCAGAGATTCACTCAAGCAGGAAATTCAAATGTTCCTGGAAACAACTGAAAATGAAGACACAACCTATCGATATATTTGGGACACAGCTAAAGCACTATTGAGAGAGAAACTTACAGCCATACAATCACATATTAAACACCAAGAAGAAGCTCAAATGAACGACCCTACTGCACACCTCAAGGACTTAGAGGAAGAAGAACAAAAGGAACCCTAAAGCATCCAGAAGGACAGAAATCGCTAAAGTTAGAGCAGAAATAAACAACATCGAAAATAAAAGAACCATACAAAAGATCAATGAAGCCAAATGTTGGTTCTTTGATAGATTAAACAAAATTGACAAACCACTAGCCAGACTCACCAAACAAAAAAGAGAGAAGACTCAAATTAATAGAATTGTAAACGATGGAGGAGATATCACAAATGACACCACAGAAATCCAGAGAATCCTGCGAAACTTCTATAAAGAACTATATGCCATCAAGCTAGAGAATCTGGAAGAAATGGAACAATTCCTAGAAGCATATGCCCTTCCAAAACTGAACCTAGAAGAACTACAAAATCTAAATGCACCAATCACAGACAAAGAAATTGAAACCATTATTAAGAATCTCCCCAACAACAAAAGTCCTGGACCAGATGGCTTCACAAACAAAATCTACAAAACTTTCAGGAAACATGTACGCATACTTCTTAAGCTTTTCAATAAGATAGAAGAAACAGAAATACTCCCTTCCACCTTCTATGAAACCAAAAGCTGATAGGGACAGAAGAAAAAAGGAAAACTACAGACCAATATCTCTGATGAACATAGATGCCAAAATATTAAACAAGATCTTGGCCAACCTGATACAGCAACATATCAAAAAGATTGTTCATGATGACCAAGTGGGATTCATCTCAGGAATGCACGGCTGGTTCCACATCCATAAGTCAATCAATTTTATTCACCACATCAATAAAATCAAAGCCAAAAACCACATGATTATCTCAATAGATGCAGAGAAAGCTTTTGACAAAATCCAATACCCATTCATGCTCGAAACTCTACAAAAAATGGGAATAGATGGGAAATTCCTCAAGATAGTGGGATCCATATATAGCAAACCTACAGCCAACATCATACTCAATAGACAGAAGCTTGAAAGCATTCACCCTCAGATAAGGGACTAGACAGGGTTGTCCACTGTCACCGTTACTCTTCAACATAGTATTGGCAGTTCTTGCCATAGCAATCAGTCAAGAGAAAGAAATCAAAAGAATACAGATTGGAAGGGAAGAAGTCAAGCTCTCACTATTTGCAGATGACATGATAGTATACATAGAAAAACCTAAAGAATCCAGCGGAAAATTACTGGAAGTTATTAGGCAATATAGCAAGGTATCAGGCTACAAAATCAATGTACAAAAATCAGTGGCATTTCTTTATGCAAACACTAAATCTGAAGAAGAAGACATCCAGAAATCACTCCCATTTACTGTCTCAGCAAAATCAATCAAATACCTATGAATAAAGTTGACCAAAGAAGTGAAAGACTTATATACTGAAAACTATGAGTCGCTACTCAAGGAAATAGAAACTGATACCAAGAAATGGAAAGGTATCCCATGCTCATGGATTGGAAGATAAATATCATCAAAATGAATATTCTCCCCAGAGCCATATACAAATTTAATGCGATACCCATCAAATTTCCACCAAGCTTCTTTAAGAGAATAGAACAAACACTACAGTCATTTATCTGGTACCTGAAAACACCTGGAATTGCCAAACCATCTTGAGGAAAAGAAACAGAAATGGAGGCATCACACTCCCAGACCTTAAACTATATTATAAAGCCATCATCATCAAAACAGCATGGTACTGGAACAAAAATAGGCACACAGACCAGTGGAACAGAATTGAAAACCCAGAAATAAATCCCCACATTTATGGACATCTAATCTTTGATAAGGGGGCCCAAAGCATTAAATGTAAAAAGGAGACTCTCTTCAATAAATGGTGCTGGGAAAACTGGGTTGAAACATGCAGAAGAATGAAATTGAACCATGACATCTCACCAGAAACAAAAATCAACTCCAAATGGATCAAATACCTAGATGTCAGACCAGAAACAATCCAATACTTAGAGGAAAACATTGGTAAAACACTTTCCCACATACACCTCAAGGACATCTTTGATGAATCAAACCCAATTGCAAGGATGACTAAAGCAGAAACAAACCAATGGGACTACATCAAATTGAAAAGCTTCTGCACATCCAAAGAAACTATTAAACAAACAAAGAGACCCCTCTCAGAATGGGAGAAGATCTTCACATGCCATACATCAGACAAGAAACTAATCACCAAAATATATAAAGAGCTCAGCAAACTTAGCACCAAAAAAGCAAATGACCCCATCCAAAAATAGGCAGAGGATATGAACAAAAAATTCACTACAGAGGAGATCCAAAAGTCTAACAAACATATGAAAAACTGCTCTAGGTCATGGATTGTCAGAGAAATGCAAATTAAGACAACACTAAGATACCACCTCACTCCTGTAAGAATGGCATACATCAAAAAGGACAGCAACAACAAATGCTGGAGAGGTTGTGGGGACAGGGGAACCCTTTTACATTGCTGTTGGGAATGTAAATTGGTACAGCCTCTGTGGAGAGCAGTCTGGAAAATTCTCAGAAGTTAGACATGGACCTTCCATATGATCCAGTAATTCCTCTCCTGGGGTTATACCCCAAGGACTCCATAACACCCAACCAAAAAGAGGTGTGTACTCCTATGTTCATAGCAGCACAATTCATAATAGCTAAAACCTGGAAGCAACCAAGGTGCCCAACAACAGATGAGTGGCTGAGAAAACTGTGGTATATATACACAATGGAATACTATGCAGCTCACAATGGAATACTATGCCGCTATCAAGAACAATGAACCCACCTTCTCTGAACCATCTTGGACAGAGCTAGAAGGAATTATGTTAAGTGAGTTAAGTCAGAAAGATAAAGATGAGTATGGGATGATCCCATTCATCAACAGAAGTTGATTGAGAAGATCTGAAAGGGAAACTAAAAGCAGGACCTGACCAAATTGTAAGTAGGGCACCAAAGTTAAAACCCTGTGGTGAGGGGTAGACACGCATCTTCCTGGGCCAGTGGGGGTGGGAGGGATGGGTCACAGTCTTTTGGTGGTGGGAATGGTGTTTATGTACACTCCTAGCAAAATGTAGACATATAAATCACTAGTTAATTAATATGAGAGGGGGAAAATCAATTGTATGTCTCAAAGTTTTTCAAAACACAAACTGAATCTTTTTAATATATAGGCTGTGTATTTGATATGCGGACTCTCTCAAAAGCCTAGACCAAGTAGATCAGAAGCATCCAATAGCACAGCTATATACAAGATACT